>NC_140990.1:267339365-267757624 GCF_052327205.1 Somniosus microcephalus | reverse complement strand
CTCTCTCTTCCCCCCAGTCGCTCTCGCTCTTCCCCCCAGTCGCTCTCGCTCTTCCCCCCAGTCGCTCTCTGCTCTTCCCCCCAGTCCTCTCAGCTCTTCCCCCAGTCGCTCTCGCTCTTCCCCCCAGTCGCTCTCTCTCTTCCCCCAGTCGCTCTCGCTCTTCCCCCAGTCGCTCTCTCTCTTCCCCCCAGTCGCTCTCTCTCTTCCCCCAGTCGCTCTCTGCTCTTCCCCCCAGTCGCTCTCGCTCTTCCCCCCAGTCGCTCTCGCTCTTCCCCCCAGTCGCTCTCGCTCTTCCCCCCAGTCGCTCTCGCTCTTCCCCCCAGTCGCTCTCGCTCTTCCCCCAGTCGCTCTCGCTCTTCCCCCAGTCGCTCTCGCTCTTCCCCCCAGTCGCTCTCAGCTCTTCCCCCCAGTCGCTCTCGCTCTTCCCCCCAGTCGCTCTCGCTCTTCCCCCCAGTCGCTCTCGCTCTTCCCCCCAGTCGCTCTCGCTCTTCCCCCAGTCGCTCTCGCTCTTCCCCCCAGTCGCTCTCCGCTCTTCCCCCCAGTCGCTCTCGCTCTTCCCCCCAGTCGCTCTCGCTCTTCCCCCAGTCGCTCTCGCTCTTCCCCCCAGTCGCTCTCTGCTCTTCCCCCCAGTCGCTCTCGCTCTTCCCCCCAGTCGCTCTCGCTCTTCCCCCCAGTCGCTCTCGCTCTTCCCCCAGTCGCTCTCGCTCTTCCCCCAGTCGCTCTCGCTCTTCCCCCAGTCGCTCTCGCTCTTCCCCCCAGTCGCTCTCGCTCTTCCCCCCAGTCGCTCTCAGCTCTTCCCCCCAGTCGCTCTCGCTCTTCCCCCAGTCGCTCTCGCTCTTCCCCCAGTCGCTCTCGCTCTTCCCCCCAGTCGCTCTCGCTCTTCCCCCCAGTCGCTCTCGCTCTTCCCCCCAGTCGCTCTCGCTCTTCCCCCCCAGTCGCTCTCGCTCTTCCCCCCAGTCGCTCCTCGCTCTTCCCCCCAGTCGCTCTCGCTCTTCCCCCCAGTCGCTCTCGCTCTTCCCCCCAGTCGCTCTCGCTCTTCCCCCCAGTCGCTCTCGCTCTTCCCCCCAGTCGCTCTCGCTCTTCCCCCCAGTCGCTCTCGCTCTTTCCCCCCCAGTCGCTCTCGCTCTTCCCCCCAGTCGCTCTCGCTCTTCCCCCCAGTCGCTCTCGCTCTTCCCCCCAGTCGCTCTCGCTCTTCCCCCCAGTCGCTCTCGCTCTTCCCCCAGTCGCTCTCGCTCTTCCCCCAGTCGCTCTCGCTCTTCCCCCCAGTCGCTCTCGCTCTTCCCCCCAGTCGCTCTCGCTCTTCCCCCCAGTCGCTCTCGCTCTTCCCCCCAGTCGCTCTCGCTCTTCCCCCAGTCGCTCTCGCTCTTCCCCCAGTCGCTCTCGCTCTTCCCCCCAGTCGCTCTCGCTCTTCCCCCCAGTCGCTCTCGCTCTTCCCCCAGTCGCTCTCGCTCTTCCCCCCAGTCGCTCTCGCTCTTCCCCCCAGTCGCTCTCGCTCTTCCCCCAGTCGCTCTCGCTCTTCCCCCCAGTCGCTCTCGCTCTTCCCCCCAGTCGCTCTCGCTCTTCCCCCCAGTCGCTCTCGCTCTTCCCCCAGTCGCTCTCGCTCTTCCCCCCAGTCGCTCTCGCTCTTCCCCCCAGTCGCTCTCGCTCTTCCCCCCAGTCGCTCTCGCTCTTCCCCCCAGTCGCTCTCGCTCTTCCCCCAGTCGCTCTCGCTCTTCCCCCCAGTCGCTCTCGCTCTTCCCCCCAGTCGCTCTCGCTCTTCCCCCAGTCGCTCTCGCTCTTCCCCCCAGTCGCTCTCGCTCTTCCCCCCAGTCGCTCTCGCTCTTCCCCCAGTCGCTCTCGCTCTTCCCCCAGTCGCTCTCGCTCTTCCCCCAGTCGCTCTCGCTCTTCCCCCCAGTCGCTCTCGCTCTTCCCCCCAGTCGCTCTCGCTCTTCCCCCAGTCGCTCTCGCTCTTCCCCCCAGTCGCTCTCGCTCTTCCCCCCAGTCGCTCTCGCTCTTCCCCCCAGTCGCTCTCGCTCTTCCCCCCAGTCGCTCTCGCTCTTCCCCCCAGTCGCTCTCGCTCTTCCCCCCAGTCGCTCTCGCTCTTCCCCCAGTCGCTCTCGCTCTTCCCCCAGTCGCTCTCGCTCTTCCCCCCAGTCGCTCTCGCTCTTCCCCCAGTCGCTCTCGCTCTTCCCCCAGTCGCTCTCGCTCTTCCCCCCAGTCGCTCTCGCTCTTCCCCCCAGTCGCTCTCGCTCTTCCCCCCAGTCGCTCTCGCTCTTCCCCCAGTCGCTCTCGCTCTTCCCCCCAGTCGCTCTCGCTCTTCCCCCCAGTCGCTCTCGCTCTTCCCCCCAGTCGCTCTCGCTCTTCCCCCAGTCGCTCTCGCTCTTCCCCCCAGTCGCTCTCGCTCTTCCCCCCAGTCGCTCTCGCTCTTCCCCCAGTCGCTCTCGCTCTTCCCCCCAGTCGCTCTCGCTCTTCCCCCCAGTCGCTCTCGCTCTTCCCCCAGTCGCTCTCGCTCTTCCCCCAGTCGCTCTCGCTCTTCCCCCCAGTCGCTCTCGCTCTTCCCCCCAGTCGCTCTCGCTCTTCCCCCCAGTCGCTCTCGCTCTTCCCCCAGTCGCTCTCGCTCTTCCCCCCAGTCGCTCTCGCTCTTCCCCCCAGTCGCTCTCGCTCTCGGCTCTTCCCCCAGTCGCTCTCGCTCTTCCCCCAGTCGCTCTCGCTCTTCCCCCCAGTCGCTCTCGCTCTTCCCCCCAGTCGCTCTCGCTCTTCCCCCCAGTCGCTCTCGCTCTTCCCCCAGTCGCTCTCGCTCTTCCCCCCAGTCGCTCTCGCTCTTCCCCCAGTCGCTCTCGCTCTTCCCCCCAGTCGCTCTCGCTCTTCCCCCCAGTCGCTCTCGCTCTTCCCCCCAGTCGCTCTCGCTCTTCCCCCAGTCGCTCTCGCTCTTCCCCCAGTCGCTCTCGCTCTTCCCCCCAGTCGCTCTCGCTCTTCCCCCAGTCGCTCTCGCTCTTCCCCAGTCGCTCTCGCTCTTCCCCCAGTCGCTCTCGCTCTTCCCCCCAGTCGCTCTCGCTCTTCCCCCAGTCGCTCTCGCTCTTCCCCCCAGTCGCTCTCGCTCTTCCCCCCAGTCGCTCTCGCTCTTCCCCCCAGTCGCTCTCGCTCTTCCCCCCAGTCGCTCTCGCTCTTCCCCCCAGTCGCTCTCGCTCTTCCCCCCAGTCGCTCTCGCTCTTCCCCCCAGTCGCTCTCGCTCTTCCCCCCAGTCGCTCTCGCTCTTCCCCCAGTCGCTCTCGCTCTTCCCCCCAGTCGCTCTCGCTCTTCCCCCCAGTCGCTCTCGCTCTTCCCCCCAGTCGCTCTCGCTCTTCCCCCAGTCGCTCTCGCTCTTCCCCCAGTCGCTCTCGGCTCTTCCCCCCAGTCGCTCTCGCTCTTCCCCCCAGTCGCTCTCGCTCTTCCCCCCAGTCGCTCTCGCTCTTCCCCCAGTCGCTCTCGCTCTTCCCCCCAGTCGCTCTCGCTCTTCCCCCAGTCGCTCTCGCTCTTCCCCCCAGTCGCTCTCGCTCTTCCCCCCAGTCGCTCTCGCTCTTCCCCCAGTCGCTCTCGCTCTTCCCCCCAGTCGCTCTCGCTCTTCCCCCAGTCGCTCTCGCTCTTCCCCCCAGTCGCTCTCGCTCTTCCCCCCAGTCGCTCTCGCTCTTCCCCCCAGTCGCTCTCGCTCTTCCCCCCAGTCGCTCTCGCTCTTCCCCCCAGTCGCTCTCGCTCTTCCCCCAGTCGCTCTCGCTCTTCCCCCAGTCGCTCTCGCTCTTCCCCCAGTCGCTCTCGCTCTTCCCCCCAGTCGCTCTCGCTCTTCCCCCCAGTCGCTCTCGCTCTTCCCCCAGTCGCTCTCGCTCTTCCCCCCAGTCGCTCTCGCTCTTCCCCCAGTCGCTCTCGCTCTTCCCCCCAGTCGCTCTCGCTCTTCCCCCAGTCGCTCTCTCTCGCTCTTCCCCCCAGTCGCTCTCGCTCTTCCCCCCAGTCGCTCTCGCTCTTCCCCCCAGTCGCTCTCGCTCTTCCCCCAGTCGCTCTCGCTCTTCCCCCCAGTCGCTCTCGCTCTTCCCCCAGTCGCTCTCGCTCTTCCCCCCAGTCGCTCTCGCTCTTCCCCCCAGTCGCTCTCGCTCTTCCCCCCAGTCGCTCTCGCTCTTCCCCCCAGTCGCTCTCGCTCTTCCCCCCAGTCGCTCTCGCTCTTCCCCCCAGTCGCTCTCGCTCTTCCCCCCAGTCGCTCTCGCTCTTCCCCCCAGTCGCTCTCGCTCTTCCCCCCAGTCGCTCTCGCTCTTCCCCCCAGTCGCTCTCGCTCTTCCCCCCAGTCGCTCTCGCTCTTCCCCCCAGTCGCTCTCGCTCTTCCCCCAGTCGCTCAGTCGCTCTCGCTCTTCCCCCCAGTCGCTCTCGCTCTTCCCCCCAGTCGCTCTCGCTCTTCCCCCCAGTCGCTCTCGCTCTTCCCCCCAGTCGCTCTCGCTCTTCCCCCCAGTCGCTCTCGCTCTTCCCCCCAGTCGCTCTCGCTCTTCCCCCCAGTCGCTCTCGCTCTTCCCCCCAGTCGCTCTCGCTCTTCCCCCCAGTCGCTCTCGCTCTTCCCCCCAGTCGCTCTCGCTCTTCCCCCCAGTCGCTCTCGCTCTTCCCCCCAGTCGCTCTCGCTCTTCCCCCCAGTCGCTCTCGCTCTTCCCCCCAGTCGCTCTCGCTCTTCCCCCCAGTCGCTCTCGCTCTTCCCCCAGTCGCTCTCGCTCTTCCCCCAGTCGCTCTCGCTCTTCCCCCCAGTCGCTCTCGCTCTTCCCCCCAGTCGCTCTCGCTCTTCCCCCCAGTCGCTCTCGCTCTTCCCCCCAGTCGCTCTCGCTCTTCCCCCCAGTCGCTCTCGCTCTTCCCCCAGTCGCTCTCGCTCTTCCCCCCAGTCGCTCTCGCTCTTCCCCCCAGTCGCTCTCGCTCTTCCCCCCAGTCGCTCTCGCTCTTCCCCCCAGTCGCTCTCGCTCTTCCCCCCAGTCGCTCTCGCTCTTCCCCCCAGTCGCTCTCGCTCTTCCCCCAGTCGCTCTCGCTCTTCCCCCCAGTCGCTCTCGCTCTTCCCCCCAGTCGCTCTCGCTCTTCCCCCCAGTCGCTCTCGCTCTTCCCCCCAGTCGCTCTCGCTCTTCCCCCCAGTCGCTCTCGCTCTTCCCCCCAGTCGCTCTCGCTCTTCCCCCCAGTCGCTCTCGCTCTTCCCCCCAGTCGCTCTCGCTCTTCCCCCCAGTCGCTCTCGCTCTTCCCCCCAGTCGCTCTCGCTCTTCCCCCCAGTCGCTCTCGCTCTTCCCCCCAGTCGCTCTCGCTCTTCCCCCCAGTCGCTCTCGCTCTTCCCCCCAGTCGCTCTCGCTCTTCCCCCCAGTCGCTCTCGCTCTTCCCCCCAGTCGCTCTCGCTCTTCCCCCCAGTCGCTCTCGCTCTTCCCCCCAGTCGCTCTCGCTCTTCCCCCCAGTCGCTCTCGCTCTTCCCCCCAGTCGCTCTCGCTCCTCGCTCTTCCCCCCAGTCGCTCTCGCTCTTCCCCCCAGTCGCTCTCGCTCTTCCCCCCAGTCGCTCTCCGCTCTTCCCCCCAGTTCGCTTCTCCGCTCTTCCCCCCAGTCGCTCTCGCTCTTCCCCCCAGTCGCTCTCGCTCTTCCCCCAGTCGCTCTCGCTCTTCCCCCCAGTCGCTCTCGCTCTTCCCCCCAGTCGCTCTCGCTCTTCCCCCCAGTCGCTCTCGCTCTTCCCCCCAGTCGCTCTCGCTCTTCCCCCCAGTCGCTCCTCGCTCTTCCCCCCAGTCGCTCTCGCTCTTCCCCCCAGTCGCTCTCGCTCTTCCCCCCAGTCGCTCTCGCTCTTCCCCCCAGTCGCTCTCGCTCTTCCCCCCAGTCGCTCTCGCTCTTCCCCCCAGTCGCTCTCGCTCTTCCCCCCAGTCGCTCTCGCTCTTCCCCCCAGTCGCTCTCGCTCTTCCCCCAGTCGCTCTCGCTCTTCCCCCCAGTCGCTCTCGCTCTTCCCCCCAGTCGCTCTCGCTCTTCCCCCCAGTCGCTCTCGCTCTTCCCCCCAGTCGCTCTCGCTCTTCCCCCCAGTCGCTCTCGCTCTTCCCCCCCAGTCGCTCTCGCTCTTCCCCCCAGTCGCTCTCGCTCTTCCCCCCAGTCGCTCTCGCTCTTCCCCCCAGTCGCTCTCGCTCTTCCCCCCAGTCGCTCTCGCTCTTCCCCCCAGTCGCTCTCGCTCTTCCCCCCAGTCGCTCTCGCTCTTCCCCCCAGTCGCTCGCTTCCCCATCGCTCTCGCTCTTCCCCCCAGTCGCTCTCAGCTCTTCCCCCCAGTCGCTCTCCCTCTTCCCCCCAGTCGCTCTCGCTCTTCCCCCCAGTCGCTCTCGCTCTTCCCCCCAGTCGCTCTCGCTCTTCCCCCCAGTCGCTCTCGCTCTTCCCCCAGTCGCTCTCGCTCTTCCCCCCAGTCGCTCTCGCTCTTCCCCCCAGTCGCTCTCGCTCTTCCCCCCAGTCGCTCTCGCTCTTCCCCCCAGTCGCTCTCGCTCTTCCCCCCAGTCGCTCTCGCTCTTCCCCCCAGTCGCTCTCGCTCTTCCCCCCAGTCGCTCTCGCTCTTCCCCCAGTCGCTCTCGCTCTTCCCCCCAGTCGCTCTCGCTCTTCCCCCCAGTCGCTCTCGCTCTTCCCCCCAGTCGCTCTCGCTCTTCCCCCCAGTCGCTCTCGCTCTTCCCCCCAGTCGCTCTCGCTCTTCCCCCCAGTCGCTCTCGCTCTTCCCCCCAGTCGCTCTCGCTCTTCCCCCCAGTCGCTCTCGCTCTTCCCCCCAGTCGCTCTCGCTCTTCCCCCCAGTCGCTCTCGCTCTTCCCCCCCAGTCGCTCTCGCTCTTCCCCCCAGTCGCTCTCGCTCTTCCCCCCAGTCGCTCTCGCTCTTCCCCCCAGTCGCTCTCGCTCTTCCCCCCAGTCGCTCTCGCTCTTCCCCCCAGTCGCTCTCGCTCTTCCCCCCAGTCGCTCTCGCTCTTCCCCCAGTCGCTCTCGCTCTTCCCCCCAGTCGCTCTCGCTCTTCCCCCCAGTCGCTCTCGCTCTTCCCCCCAGTCGCTCTCGCTCTTCCCCCCAGTCGCTCTCGCTCTTCCCCCCAGTCGCTCTCGCTCTTCCCCCCCAGTCGCTCTCGCTCTTCCCCCCAGTCGCTCTCGCTCTTCCCCCAGTCGCTCTCGCTCTTCCCCCCAGTCGCTCTCGCTCTTCCCCCCAGTCGCTCTCGCTCTTCCCCCCAGTCGCTCTCGCTCTTCCCCCCAGTCGCTCTCGCTCTTCCCCCCAGTCGCTCTCGCTCTTCCCCCCAGTCGCTCTCGCTCTTCCCCCCAGTCGCTCTCGCTCTTCCCCCCAGTCGCTCTCGCTCTTCCCCCCAGTCGCTCTCGCTCTTCCCCCCAGTCGCTCTCGCTCTTCCCCCCAGTCGCTCTCGCTCTTCCCCCCAGTCGCTCTCGCTCTTCCCCCCAGTCGCTCTCGCTCTTCCCCCCAGTCGCTCTCGCTCTTCCCCCCAGTCGCTCTCGCTCTTCCCCCCAGTCGCTCTCGCTCTTCCCCCCAGTCGCTCTCGCTCTTCCCCCCCAGTCGCTCTCGCTCTTCCCCCCAGTCGCTCTCGCTCTTCCCCCCAGTCGCTCTCGCTCTTCCCCCCAGTCGCTCTCGCTCTTCCCCCCAGTCGCTCTCGCTCTTCCCCCCAGTCGCTCTCGCTCTTCCCCCCAGTCGCTCTCGCTCTTCCCCCCAGTCGCTCTCGCTCTTCCCCCAGTCGCTCTCGCTCTTCCCCCCAGTCGCTCTCGCTCTTCCCCCCAGTCGCTCTCGCTCTTCCCCCCAGTCGCTCTCGCTCTTCCCCCCCAGTCGCTCTCGCTCTTCCCCCCAGTCGCTCTCGCTCTTCCCCCCAGTCGCTCTCAGCTCTTCCCCCCAGTCGCTCTCGCTCTTCCCCCCAGTCGCTCTCGCTCTTCCCCCCAGTCGCTCTCGCTCTTCCCCCCAGTCGCTCTCGCTCTTCCCCCCAGTCGCTCTCGCTCTTCCCCCCAGTCGCTCTCGCTCTTCCCCCCAGTCGCTCTCGCTCTTCCCCCCAGTCGCTCTCGCTCTTCCCCCCAGTCGCTCTCGCTCTTCCCCCCAGTCGCTCTCGCTCTTCCCCCCAGTCGCTCTCGCTCTTCCCCCCAGTCGCTCTCGCTCTTCCCCCCAGTCGCTCTCGCTCTTCCCCCCAGTCGCTCTCGCTCTTCCCCCCAGTCGCTCTCGCTCTTCCCCCCAGTCGCTCTCGCTCTTCCCCCCAGTCGCTCTCGCTCTTCCCCCCAGTCGCTCTCGCTCTTCCCCCAGTCGCTCTCGCTCTTCCCCCCAGTCGCTCTCGCTCTTCCCCCCAGTCGCTCTCGCTCTTCCCCCCAGTCGCTCTCGCTCTTCCCCCCAGTCGCTCTCGCTCTTCCCCCCAGTCGCTCTCGCTCTTCCCCCCAGTCGCTCTCGCTCTTCCCCCCAGTCGCTCTCCGCTCTTCCCCCCCAGTCGCTCTCGCTCTTCCCCCCAGTCGCTCTCGCTCTCCCCAGTCGCTCTTCCCCCCAGTCGCTCTCGCTCTTCCCCCCAGTCGCTCTCGCTCTTCCCCCCAGTCGCTCTCGCTCTTCCCCCCAGTCGCTCTCGCTCTTCCCCCCAGTCGCTCTCGCTCTTCCCCCCAGTCGCTCTCGCTCTTCCCCCCAGTCGCTCTCGCTCTTCCCCCCAGTCGCTCTCGCTCTTCCCCCCAGTCGCTCTCGCTCTTCCCCCCAGTCGCTCTCGCTCTTCCCCCCAGTCGCTCTCGCTCTTCCCCCAGTCGCTCTCGCTCTTCCCCCCAGTCGCTCTCGCTCTTCCCCCCAGTCGCTCTCGCTCTTCCCCCCAGTCGCTCGCTCTTCCCCCAGTCGCTCTTCCCCCCCAGTCGCTCTCGCTCTTCCCCCCAGTCGCTCTCGCTCTTCCCCCCAGTCGCTCTCGCTCTTCCCCCCAGTCGCTCTCGCTCTTCCCCCCAGTCGCTCTCGCTCTTCCCCCCAGTCGCTCTCGCTCTTCCCCCCAGTCGCTCTCGCTCTTCCCCCCAGTCGCTCTCGCTCTTCCCCCCAGTCGCTCTCGCTCTTCCCCCCAGTCGCTCTCGCTCTTCCCCCCAGTCGCTCTCGCTCTTCCCCCCAGTCGCTCTCGCTCTTCCCCCCAGTCGCTCTCGCTCTTCCCCAGTCGCTCTCGCTCTTCCCCCCAGTCGCTCTCGCTCTTCCCCCCAGTCGCTCTCGCTCTTCCCCCCAGTCGCTCTCGCTCTTCCCCCCAGTCGCTCTCGCTCTTCCCCCCAGTCGCTCTCGCTCTTCCCCCCAGTCGCTCTCGCTCTTCCCCCCAGTCGCTCTCGCTCTTCCCCCAGTCGCTCTCGCTCTTCCCCCCAGTCGCTCTCGCTCTTCCCCCCAGTCGCTCGCTCTCGCTCTTCCCCCCAGTCGCTCTCGCTCTTCCCCCCAGTCGCTCTCGCTCTTCCCCCCAGTCGCTCTCGCTCTTCCCCCCAGTCGCTCTCGCTCTTCCCCCCAGTCGCTCTCGCTCTTCCCCCCAGTCGCTCTCGCTCTTCCCCCCAGTCGCTCTCGCTCTTCCCCCCAGTCGCTCTCGCTCTTCCCCCCAGTCGCTCTCGCTCTTCCCGGCTCTCTTCCCCCAGTCGCTCTCGCTCTTCCCCCCAGTCGCTCTCGCTCTTCCCCCCAGTCGCTCTCGCTCTTCCCCCAGTCGCTCTCGCTCTTCCCCCCAGTCGCTCTCGCTCTTCCCCCCAGTCGCTCTCGCTCTTCCCCCCAGTCGCTCTCGCTCTTCCCCCCAGTCGCTCTCGCTCTTCCCCCCAGTCGCTCTCGCTCTTCCCCCCAGTCGCTCTCGCTCTTCCCCCCAGTCGCTCTCGCTCTTCCCCCCAGTCGCTCTCGCTCTTCCCCCAGTCGCTCTCGCTCTTCCCCCAGTCGCTCTCGCTCTTCCCCCAGTCGCTCTCGCTCTTCCCCCAGTCGCTGTCGCTCTTCCCCCCAGTCGCTCTCGCTCTTCCCCCCAGTCGCTCTCGTCTCGCTCTTCCCCCCAGTCGCTCTCCGCTCTTCCCCCCAGTCGCTCTCGCTCTTCCCCCAGGTCTCTTCAGTCGCTCTCGCTCTTCCCCCCAGTCGCTCTCGCTCTTCCCCCCAGTCGCTCTCGCTCTTCCCCCCAGTCGCTCTCGCTCTTCCCCCAGTCGCTCTCGCTCTTCCCCCCAGTCGCTCTCGCTCTTCCCCCCAGTCGCTCTCGCTCTTCCCCCCAGTCGCTCTCGCTCTTCCCCCCAGTCGCTCTCGCTCTTCCCCCCAGTCGCTCTCGCTCTTCCCCCCAGTCGCTCTCGCTCTTCCCCCCAGTCGCTCTCGCTCTTCCCCCAGTCGCTCTCGCTCTTCCCCAGTCGCTCTCGCTCTTCCCCCCAGTCGCTCTCGCTCTTCCCCCAGTCGCTCTCGCTCTTCCGTCGCTCTCGCTCTTCCCCCAGTCGCTCTCGCTCTTCCCCCCAGTCGCTCTCGCTCTTCCCCCCAGTCGCTCTCGCTCTCTTCCCCCCCAGTCGCTCTCGCTCTTCCCCCTCGTCGCTCTCCCCCAGTCGCTCTCGCTCTTCCCCCCAGTCGCTCTCGCTCTTCCCCCCAGTCGCTCTCGCTCTTCCCCCCAGTCGCTCTCGCTCTCCCAGTCGCTCTCGCTCTTCCCCCCAGTCGCTCTCGCTCTTCCCCCCAGTCGCTCTCGCTCTTCCCCCCAGTCGCTCTCGCTCTTCCCCCCCAGTCGCTCTCGCTCTTCCCCCGCTCCCCAGTCGCTCTCGCTCTTCCCCCCCAGTCGCTCTCGCTCTTCCCCCCCCAGTCGCTCTCGCTCTTTCCCCCCCCAGTCGCTCGCTCTCTTTCCCCCCCGGCTCGCTCTCCCAGTCGCCCGCTCGCTCTCTTTCCCCCCCCCCCAGTCGCTCGCTCTCTTCCCCCCCCCCCCCAGTCGCTCGCTCTCTTCCCCCCCCCCCCCCAGTCGCTCGCTCTCTCTCTTCCAACAACAACATTCCCTCGAAAAAGCCTCGGCACCGCCGGGCACTTCAGCCTAGTAAAAATATATAAAAGGATCTGTGTGTCTGTCTGTCCGCTATACACTCAAAAGTTATAGAGCGTACCGACACATATGTTATATCAAAAGAATGCTTATGATTAGGGGAGTCTCATAGGCATATTTACTTTTTGGTCAGACAAAAATTGTTCAGACAGTATACAAAAAACGTTCAAAAATCCGCTCATTAGCGGTTGACCAATCCTACCGCTCATTAGCGTTGAGTGACGTGATGGTTGACCAATCCTACAGTTCAGTGAGATGACGGTTGACCAATCGGTGCGTCACGGGGGGGCGTTTCATTCCGTGTGTGGGCGGGACCTAATCCTGCAGCCTCCCGAAACGTAGCCGCCATTTTTTTCACTGCTTTTACTCAACAGCGAGCAGGGCAGCTGCGGCGGCCCGCCGGAGCGGGAGGTGAGTTGGGGTCACTCGGGCCGGGCCTGACAACCGCTCGGCCCAAGACACAGAGCGGGGCAGCGGCCAGCCGTCAACCGCGAGGCCCTGTAAACTGCCGTTTCACAAAAAAGCCTTGGCAACGCTGGCCCCCCCCCCCCCCCAGCTAGTTACTTATAAATGTAACTCAAAACTTGCACCACAAAGGAAACTTTACTGATGACTTTTGTTTTCCTGTAACAGTGTTTCATGATGTATGCCCCAAAGGATAAGAGTCAGCTGAAGCACTGGTATTCTTCTCAAATGTTCTGCACTATACATGGAGGAACACTTGCTACAATAGAAAATGAAATAGAACAAGGTAATTTAAAATAGCTAATGGGATGTTATGTACAAATACATCTGTTAGTAACAATTATTAACTAGGCCATCAGTAGTGAAAGCTTTATTCAAAGATTGAGTCAATTCTGTTTCCAATTTTTTTAATTCACAGCATTTTTAACAATCCAGCTCCTGGATAGATCAACTAGCGTTTGGATAGGTTTGCACAGTGATAATTTTGAACGTTGGGTGAATGGGAAGCCTGTGAATTATACAAACTGGTTACCAAATGAGCCATCACGAGCCGCTGCAGATCCTTATAAAAATGATCCTGTGAGTTTGTTTATTTTTTAAATCTGCTACATCAAAATGTACTGTTTATTAATAAGCTTTGTATAGAGTTCATAATTTTCAACAAACCAATGCGATGCATGTGACATAGGCTCATATGGATATAGTTCCCGATGTTCCTACCCGCTCTGTGCCTAGGTCAAGTGCACGCTGCCTGATCTGACTTGAACCTGCCTGGATTCAGGTCACTAGTATATGCTCAACATTCCCGAGACCTGAGGGTTCTGCTTCACAGTAATGGTGGCTGACTGCAGGGCTTTCTGGTTGTTGTCCAAAAGCAGCAGCCACAAGGCCCCCAACCCAAAGATTTTGGGACCAGAAAATAAAGGGGTCGATTTTCCTTAAGCTGTCGGGAAGGAGGCGGGACTACAACTTTCGGGTTTTAGTCCTGCCTACATCGACGTCTGGCCAATCCGCGCGATTTTCCCTTGATTGACCTTATTGAGCCCGCCCAGCGGGCTCAGCAGGCCAATTAAGGGCCACCCGGCAACAGGTGACATCACAGACTGAAATTTCATCTGTCAAGAACTCTTGACAGATTAAATATCAGTGTTTCACAGCTGTTTGAAGCTGTCAAACACTGACAGTGTGACTTCTAACCTGAGTCCTTCTACGCAGACTCAGTTAGAACTCTCACCGGCAATGAAAGCTGAAGGCTGTCACTTTTGACAGATCGCAGCCATTTTGCTTTCAGTGCCGGCTGAGTGATGGGCTCCCGAAACCTAGAGGAAGAAAGGCTGTTAAGATAAGTACAGGTAATTTAAACATCTTTACACACTTTAGACACACCAAACACACTTACCTTTGCACTTATGCACCCATCACTCACCTGAACACCGACATCGCGACCTCTCCAAGTCCTTCAACCCGACGGCCCGACTGCACTAACCTGTCGGGAATCCCACACGACACCCCTCAAAATAAGGATTAGGCTAAAAACTGCCTGTTAACTACCTGTTAACAGGCAGTTAATTGGCACTAATGCTGTCCCGCCTCGAGTCGGTGGGTCCCAGTGTGGGGCGGGTACCCGCCTCCTATGAAACTTACGTGGAGGCGGGTTTTGGGCGGGATGGTGTCAGGATCCCCGAATTCGGGATTCCCCCCCCCCCCCCCCCCACACGCCTGAAACCACGCCTGGCGGCTCCAGGAAAATCTACCCCAAAGATTCCATTTATCTTTCTTCAGACTGCATGGCCTTCCTACCTGCCTCCTCAGTTCCTCCAATTCAAGGTGGCCAGGTGCAAGTTCTAACTTCTGGGAATGTTTTTTAACGGTGTCCACCTAGTGCACCCGCAGGAAAATGTAATGCCCTGTCGAGGCTTCCCACCCTATTTGCATAGCTGTCCCAGACTTGCACCTACTCCCACTCTCCCCAGAGAGATCCCCAGGAAATTCCTGGGCAACATAAAGGGGTTAGAGACTGGCATCATGGGTCTTCACCAGCGTTCATGCTAAACTGTGCGGCCATGCCGGCTTCTCAATGGGCGGTTTTGCGCATGTGTGAAATTTTGAATGGGCCGTGCAGCCCATTAAAGGGACCACACACCAAAAAAAAATTAGGGGAAACATTGGTCTCCGTCCTTTTTTTACTCTTCTCCGGGTACAAAGGAAATATAAATATGCCCCATTATGCCTGCCAGTTTGTGGCAGCAATTTGTATGGTCCATGGGAGGTACAGAACTATAATATTTATTAAACTTCTGGAAATAAGACTCCCCAAATGCTCGACTGAGCAGTACAGACCAGGAAGTTTATGATTCGATCCTTGGCTATGCTGCTAGCTGATCTTAGCAGGGACGATGGTAGGGGTTCTACACTTGGCCTGAGTGCTTTGAGTTAAGTTGACACAGGACACGTTTGGATTATTAGTCAATTTGCTGCACATCAAAGATGTCATTAATGCTTTGTTTAGGAGAGCCAACACCTTTATCTTTTCCTCTGAACCCAAATGTAGCATAATAGGGCTGCCCAATTCCACCAGACGGTTGGCATGCCTAAAGTACAAAGAGTAATTGATGGCACCCATGTGACTCCTATCCATAATACACTAGCCTGCACAAACAGAGAGGTTCTACTCAGTTACCATATGAAATAAATCAATGCTACTTCCCAGGTAGTTTTTATTATGCTTTCATTTAGCATCAGTAATCCATACTAGGCTTATCTGAATGCAAAGGTAGACTGGAAGACACCTCCTGGGAGACCTGCTGATGGGTTTCATTCCAAGAAACCATCAGTCACCACCTCATTTACTCTAGCTATTGCCAGAGCATCTAGAAGGAGCAGATGATTAGGGGACTCATAATATAGTCTTCATGTTGGTTCTTCTCCCTTAAACAAAGGTTCTGTTTTGTTCATAAAAGATCCCATGACACTGTTCAAAGAGGAGCAGGGAAATCCTCCTGTTGTCCAAAAGTTTGGTTGGAGAAGTGGATTTTAAGGAGGGCTTTAAAGCTGAAGAGGGAGGTGGAGAGGCAGATATATTTATCGTCTGATATGTATTAATATATAATTATATACATTACTGAGTATGGTGCATGCATACTTGTGATTAAAACATCTAACTATGTATAGTGATGTGGCTGTAGCGCAACAATTTTGACTGCACATTAATACAGTGATTCTATCTTCTAGAATATCAGTCATGACCCTTTCAGTAATTTATTTCTTTCAGTAGCAATAGTGGTATCATAAACTGACCTACAGCTTTACTAATATGCCATAAAAATATGCAGAAGCTGCTGTTTAAGGTTTGAATACATAATTTCCTTACCTGTCAATGTACTGAGCATGTAAATTACACTGATTCAGATTTAGTTATTTTACTTTTGAACTATTGAGGATATGAATCTTTTATCATGAAGTGTTGATTCATATCCCAATTGGGAATATTTTATTTGTGCTGTGGCTGCATTTAGTACTTTTAGTCATTTGATTTGTTCACTCAGTATCTCATGTTGCTCATTATAGATTGGAATTTTCTCAAGTAAATGAAACGGGTAATAGCAGCAGCAGATTTATGTCTACATTTCACCAGACAGACCTGATGGAAGACTCGAGCCCTAAGCTGCTGTTAGTAGAAATATAACCAATTAACAATTTCAAATTAGAAGACATATGTTTAACGATATTTTCTGAAATATGTGTTGAGAAAATCTTCAACTTAATTTCCCTTAGTTTATTCATAAAACAAGTTATTTTGTTGCCGTATTCAAGATTTAGAATGTCTTTACTGCAGGTATGTTGCTGAAAAATGTGTTCTCCATGGATTTATCCTCAAGTATTCATGCAAAAAAAAAAGTCAATTAGTTTTAATGACAAAATCTCCTTTCTTGAAATGCAAAGCTTGCCATCTAATGACTTGCTTCTGAATCACGGTTGATAGCTTGCTAGTATGAAGGCTGGCCACCAAAACATAATACTTGGCTGCCTCATCTCAATTCCTAACTCTTAGTTACTCGTTACCACCCACTCGAATCGCACCGCCCCCCCAACAATTCATAAATAGCAGTGAACACTGGGTGGGGGAGAGATTATCAACATTTTTAGGACATTTTTCAGCACCAGGTCTTAGAAACATAGAAGATAGGAGCAGGTGTAGGCCATTCGGCCCCTCGAGCCTGCTCCGCCATTCAATGCGATCATGGCTGCTCATCCAAATTCAATACCCTGTCCCTGCTTTCTCCCCATATCCCTTGATCCCCTTAGCCTTAAGAAATATATCTAACTCCTTCTTAAATATATTTAATGAATTGGCCTCAACTGTCTTCTGCGGTAGAGAATTCCACAGGTTCACCACTCTCTGGGTGAAGAAATTCCTCCTCATCTCTGTCCTAAATGGCTTACCCCTTATCCTTAGACTGTGACCCCTGGTTCTGGACTCCCCCGCCATCGGGAACAGCCTCCCTGCATCTAGTCTGTCTAGTCCTGTTAGAATTTTATAAGTTTCAATGAGATCCCCTCTCATTCTTCTAAACTCTAGCGAATATAAGCCTAATCGACCTAATCTCTCCTCATACGTCATTCCTGCCATCCCAGGTATCAGTCTGGTGAATCTTCGCTGCACTCTCTCCATGGCAAGAACATCCTTCCTCAGATAAGGCGACCAAAACTGCACACAATACTCGAGGTGTGGTCTCACCAAGGCCCTGTACAACTGCAGCAAGACATCCTTGCTCCTGTATTCGAATCCTCTCGCTATGAAGGCCAGCATACCATTTGCCTTCTTAACCGCCTGCTGCACTTGCATGCTTACCTTTAGCGACTGGTGCACAAGGACACCCAGGTCTCATTACACTTCCCTTTCTCCCAATCTATTGCCATTCAGATAATCTGCCTTCCTGTTTTTGCCACCAAAGTGGATAACCTTGCATTTATCCACATGATACTGCATCTGCCATGCATCTGCCCAATTGCCCAACCTGTCCAAATCGTACTGGAGTTTCTCTGCATCCTCCTCACAGCACACAAGCCCACCCAGCTTTGTGTTGTCTGCAAACTTGGAGATATTACATCTAGTTCCCTCGTCTAGATCATTAATATATATTGTGAATAACTGGGGTCCTAGCACCGATCCCTGCAGTACCCCACTAGTCACTGCCTTCTTAAAAATGGCACAAAGGCAACAGGGACAAAAATCCACGACGCCAACAACCTATTGGATGTATTAGTCTGGCGCAGACACAATTTCTGGCGGGGCTCAGAAACAACAGGATTTCACTGAGAATATGATCGGCGGCCAAATCCTAACTGGGCCCGAGACGGACAGAACGACCATCCACCTGAAACATAGCCCATGGAGGGGAGCCAATAGAATTCCCTTGGTCCTTGGCCCTAGCCCCACAACACAGACACTGGGATGAACCCAGCATACAGCGGTGGAAGTGGGGCCCACTTGGGAGGGGCGGTTCTGGCCTGGACCTGCCATAAGAATGCCAGCAGTATGAGTACTATCAGCCTCCTTGTAAACGGTCAACTGGACAGCAATTATACATTTTTTTGAGGCTGCCTGAAAGGCAGCTTAGCAGGGCTGCTTTTCCTGTCCTCTATTCCGATAGCAGGCATTCTACAGTTGCCATACTGGCAAAAGTACCCATCCAACACATGCAAACCAGGTGACCGCACCTGACCCGGGATACTCTGTAGTTTGAGGAGCAGAGGTCACTGGCACCCACGCCACAGCTCTTTTGTCAGCGGAGCAAGGCTGAGGGTTTTTGACCTCCACTATGCAAATTGAAAAAGCAGTCAATGCTTGTGAGGTTTTTGGTCCTTGGTTATACCTAAGGATAAGGTAATTGCAGTGCTTTATCCTTGAAGGATGTTTAAATAAAATACGTCTGAAATTTAACTCATTATAACAGCTAACATTTGTAAACTTCTATTTTTGCAGACTTCCGAACACCTTAATAGCCCTATCTTACAAGAGGAATCAAAAAGGTGTGCTTTATTGTCCAATAGTCATGCTCATCATTCCACTGGAAGATGGTACACAAGAACTTGTAATACAAACGATTATGGCTTTGTTTGTCAAAAATACCCAGGTGAAGTCCTTCAGAGAAATTGTCTTAATTAGATTTTAAATTAATAAATAAGTGCTACCTTAGCCTTGAGGTATACAGTAGCAGTCATCCCTTATTTCCGTACTTGGAAATTGAAATCCCAACAGAGGTCATATTAAACATGCAGCCATAGCTGTGATGAGCTATTGTCGTGTCCATAGAGGTTTGTGTCAATGGTTGCCTAATGCTGGGACATAAAGATTGAAATTATTCTTTGTTTAATATATGTGTAAAATGAACCTATTCTGGAAGAAACTGTGAAATCTATGCTTTGTGGTTTATACATGTTCCTACAGCTCGCTCTTATACGGCTAAATTTCATGGCTTTTTACGGTATGTGTTTTAAATTGAAACTATTGCACATAGGAGTTACAAACCAGATAAAAATAAGAGGTGGTACCAAATGAATTCATTTTTATATGTCCTGATATTCAACAAGAAAATAAAGAAATGATCTGGAAAAACTGTCCTATTACTTGGGGCTAAAGCAGCTGTTTAGGTACATAAGTAAAGTAAAAAATTAATGAGGTCTAAAATTCAAATCAGAAATAACGTTAAGACGCCGCATTTTCAGCTGTGGCTCAGTTGGAAGCAGTCTCACCTCTGTCAGAAGCTTGTGGCTTCAAGTCCTACTCCAGAGACTTAGTACACAATCTAGGCTGACACTCCAGTGTAGTACTGAGGGAGTGCTGCACTGTCAGAGGTGCCGTCCTTCGGATGAGACATTAAACCAAGAGCCCCACCTGCGCTCTCCGGTGGATGTAAAAAATCCCATGGCATTATTTCGACAAAGTGCAGGGGAGTTCTCCCGGTGTCCTGGCCAATATTTATTTCTCAACCAACATTACTTTAAAAAAACAAACGGTTTATCTGATCATTACCACAATTGCTGTTTAGCTTGCTGTGTGCAAATTGATTGCCGTATTTCCTACATTATAACAGTGACTTTGGCTGTAAAACGCTTTGAGATATCCGGAGGTCATGAAAGGCGCTACATAAATGCCAATTCTTTCTTTAGATAGGTTAAAATTAAGACTGTTACTGAGGGAGAAAGTAAGATTTTTTTTTTTTAAACCACCACGGTGGTTTTTTTTTTTCAAAATTGACCAGTCAGCAGTGGGGTTTTCTTGATCTACCAATCTGTGATTAATATATTTTCCCAAGAATGGGAACATCTATTTTACAATCAATGTATCCTCAGCCTATGTTGAAATGCATAAAACACTAAACAAAAATAAAACATTTGTCATGATCCCTAAAGTTGATCTGGCCTCATTGAGCAGTCAACCCTTTAGAAGTGTCCTGGTGTCAATGCTTGCCACTGATTTAAGAAGGTTAAAGCACTTCAAAATGTCTTCATTGTTGTGGAGGGTCACCAGCTGTAGGAATCCCCAGACATATAAAGATTTGGGAGTAAGGGAATCAATTCAGCATGTCTAGATATAATTTGCTTTCTTTTTGGTGCAACTGTTGACATATTCAGAGTGGCTGACTGAGTGCACTGATAATTTTTATAGGTAGGCATCTGTGCTATGAGTAAGCATCAGATACTAGTTTGATGACCCATCTGACTTCTAGGCAGAGACATCTTTGGGTCTGATCTCATTAAGCCCCTGCCAGTGTTTATTACAGAAAAATTTTCCGTCCTAGGACCTGCTAGGTAAGTCTTGTGCTGGGGGTGTCCAGAAAGTTCTTAGACAGAGGTCTGTGCTTTGGCTTCTGTGTGCCCTGTGATGTCATAAGAATTAGGAGCAGGAGTAGGCCATACAGCCCCTCGAGTCTGCTCTGCCATTCAATAATATCATGGCTGATCTTCGACCTCAACTCCACTTTCCCACCCAACGCCCATGTCCCTTGATTGCCTTAAAATCCAAAAAGCAGTCGATTATCAGCCTTGAATATAGATCACAGATCACAGATCACAGAAACCCCACAGTGCAGATAGAGGCCATTTCGGCCCATCGAGCCTGCACCGACACATATCCCACCCGATCCCCGTAACCCCTACACCAACACATATCCCACCCTATCCCCGTAACCCCTACACCAACACATATCCCACCCTATCCCCGTGTATTTAATCCCCCTAACACTAAGGGTCAATTTATCATAGCCAATCAACCTAACCCGCACATCTTTGGACTCAATACTCAATACTCAGTGACTGAGCATGCACAGCCCTCTGGGGTAGAGAATACCAAAGATTCACAACCCTCTGAGTAAAGAAATTTCTCCTCATCTCAGTCCTAAATGGCCGACCCCTTATCCTGATACTGTGCCCCCCTAGTTTTAGACTCTCCAGCCAGAGGAAACAGCCTCTCCGCACTTACCGTCAATCGCCCTCAGAATCTTATATGTTTCAATGCGATCACCTCTCATTCTTCTAAACTCTAGAGAGTATAGGCCCATTCTACTCAATTTCTCCTCATAGGACAACCCTTTCATCCCAGGAATCTAGCGAACCTTCGTTGCACCCCTCTAAGGCAACTATATCTTTCCTTGGGTACAGAGAACTGTCCTTTTGCTTTGTACTATCTAAGCAGTTTTTCTAATGCTGTATGACCTGTACTGTTGGAATGATTGTTATTCAATCAATACAGGTTGTACAGTATGGGGGAGAAATTCAGTAGGCTGCGCCACCCGTTAGCGCCTTAAGAGGGCGCAAAGTGGGTCGCAAGCCAACTGGCGCCCGTGCGCGTCACTGTCCACGCCTCCCGCTAAATTCCGCGGGACGTTAGTGGTGGCGCCGCTACCGATGACGTCATCGGTGTGTGCAGCGCCCCGCTGACGCCCCGGCCGCGATATTTGGCAGTGTCCCCTGATTTACCGCCGGACGCTATGTCCGACCGGTTCAGGGGGGCCTACGTGCGGCCGGGGAGGCGCAAATTAAAGGAGAGGTGCGGGGTGGCCATTTTTGTTGTTGGCCGCCTGCCAACACCTGCCTGCGCTCCCGTCCCCAGCCTCCTGAAACCGCCCCCCCCCCCACCCCGGAGTGCCGGCTGCGTTCCAAGAGCCCGGCACTTCTCTTCGGTGCCGGGCTCTTTTGCCTGCATTCCCGAGCTGGGCCCAAGATTGCGCTGCATAAGGCCCCTTCCCTTTAAGAAGGGGAGGCAGGCCTGCAATACCGCAGCGCGACGTGCCGCAGCGTGTGGCGCTGGGGTACGTTGCACCACGATATTCAGTCGCAGCGCCCCAAGAGGGATGCGGGGCACCTCCAGTAGCGCCACGCTTCCCTTTGGGGCGCTACCACTCAATTTCTGGCGGGTGGCCGCGAATGCTTCCGGGGCGCTACTTTTAGCGCCCTGGCGAGGCTGGCGCCCCAAACGGGGCTATACTCAATTTCTCCCCCTATATCTTTCTATCACATGTTCCAAAGTAAACATTCACTGCTCATCTGTAATCAATTTTATAAGTTCCATCATACTTGTTTTATTGTCTCTATAGATAAATCCATCCATCATGTCAATGCATCATCTATGTATCCAGCACTTGATACTTTTGCATATGGAAACTACACATACAAACTGATCAAGAAGAACCTAACGTGGTATGAAGCATTAAATGAATGCAGACAAAGAGAAACTGAACTAGTCAGCGTCACTGATCAATACCACCAAGCTTTTCTCACGGTCATTGTGAACAAGCTGTCACACCCACATTGGATAGGACTGTCCAGCCCAGATGTATGTCCAAAACTATATTACCATTAATAACTTGGTTTTTATATACTACATCAATAAAGTTAAAGATAGAAATGTTAATGTTCTTGTCATCCATACTTGTCATTGTTTGCAGGATGGAAAAAGCTTTATTTGGTCAGATGGTAGTGGCACTGTATTCAGTCATTGGGCAGAGGAAGGTCCTCACTCATCTCATGATTGTGGGTACATGGATACTAATGGCTACTGGAAGACCACTGATTGTGAAACTCAACTCCAGGGAGCTTTCTGCCAGATTTTGCAAAGTAAGAATTCAGCTTCAAAACCTTTCAGGACTATGGCCGGATTTTGCGTAGGTAATAATGGTGAGGCTGTCAGAGATACCCTGCTCCCCCACAGGGCGTGCTGTAACAGTCCTCACCAGTATATTTGTCATTGAAATCAATCCAACGGCGTAAAGTTGGGGTACTTACCCACTAGTTACTCACTAAACACGCCAGAAAAAGTTAGGGCTGGTGCATTCAGAAGTAAGTGAATTTTTAACGGTGTGGTAAGTGATAATTACTGCCAAACAACCTCTCTGGCCCTGAAAATTTAATTTTATAAGAGTGGAGTCTCATTCCTTCAGAAGTTAATTAGTGTTGGAGATTTTTTTTTAATGCAATTAATATTTTTTTCTCTCTTTTATATCTCTCTCTCTTTACCCCATCTGTCTTTTTCCAATCTTTATTTTGCTTCCTGTACATGTTTTAAATCTAATTTGTACTTCCTGGTTTAGACTCTGTGGGGTCGATTTTAACTCGGGTGCGGGGAATTGTCGGATTCTCCAAATTTGGTGTTTCCCACACGAATCTAAATGAGTGTGAGATTGATGCAATTTTAACTCAGTTGGCCAATTGATTTCCAACGTGTGGGAACCCTTGGCAAATGAGTATTTCCAGTCAGAAAGTCGCATAATATGACGTCATTATTGCTGCTGCATTTAGGGCCTGCAACAAGCCTTGCTTCTGCAGGCTGCCAACCTTTTGGCATTTGCTGATGCACTGAGCTGGAAGCAGAATGGCAAGAGAAAGACCGAGGTCTGCACCCCGTTTTGACGACGTTGCCCTGCAGGCTTTAGTGGAGGGAGCAAGAGCTCACAAGGAGGTGCTCTTCCCTTCATCAGGGAGGAAGATGCCTCTCCAGCAGACAAAGGCTGCGTGGCTGCAAGTGGCAGAGGAGGTCAACTCCTTATCGGCTACCCGCAGAACCTGGATACAGTGCAGGAAGAGATTTCATGACCTTCAGCACACTGGAAAAGTGAGTATGAAGTTCCCATCACTCTCAATCTGATCTCCATTGTCTCTCCTCACCAGCACTCGGCTTTAGCAATCTCTTCCTCCACATCCCACTTGACACTGACATCCATGCACCCTTACCCATTCCCTCTCTCTCTATGCTCACATTCACCTAACTATTCGACTATGCAGCCCTCACACTCCCTATTACTCTGATGCTTTGAACACAACTGACAACACACAGGGAGGGCCCTTGGTCTTGCCACCTCACTCCATCTTTGTCTCCTTCTAAGCATCTATGCTATGGATTCTCTACACTCACTCCTTCATTCTCACTCAAACTCCACTTGTCTCCCTCATTGCAGGAAAAGAGAGCTCACAATAAAAGAGAACGAGCGAGGACAGGAGGAGGGCCACCATCAGTAGCCCACCTCACCCCCTGGGAGGAGGCGGTCCTGGAGATCGTAGGACTGGAGGATGAGGCGCAAGTGGGAGACGGACAGATGGGTGCATCACAGCAAGCTGGTGACAGAATAGTTTTCCATCTCTCATTGACATTGCATGAGTCGCTGATAATGATTCTGAAGCTATAACAGATGGACCTATGATTATCTGCAATGTGCATGTAACCTTGACCTCACATCTCTAATTCTTTCCTTTACTCCCCCACAGGACCATCGAGAGCCCCCGTCCCCACTGTCCAGGAGGAAGAGCCTGAGCTTCCAGACTCCTCAGAGGAATCTGCAACCTCTGAGGGCGCAGTGTCAGCAGAATTCGGTGCACCCAGCACCAGTGCAGACACTCACAACTCGGTGGGACCTTCGGGACATAGAGTAGTGTTGTCACCTGGTGTATTAGAGCTCACAAGTGAGCATCAGCAGATTGTGGAGACAAGGACAGCAGTGGAGAGTGCTAGTCGGAGGGCGCAGGACTCTGCCAGCTCAGCTCAGCTGCATGTCGACCCTCTGCCTCTGGGTCCATCCATAAAATCAGTGGGGCTGGAACTCCAGGAACAGATGCTGGAGTCTCTGGCAGGTTTTGTCTCCAGGGTTGATGTGAGTGTGGAGCGAATGGAGGAGTCCATAGCGAACATGAGCTGAGCCTTTGTGGAGTCATTGGCGCATGAATGCATCACCATGGAAAGGATGGCAACCTCCATGGAGGAGATAAGTCGCCAGGGTATGGAAAACATGGTGAGTGTTCATAATAGAATGACATCTCTTGAGGAGCGATGGGCATCTATTGAACAGAGAAACCAGACCTTCATGGAAGTCCTTCTGAGTAGGACTGCCAGTGCAGATACGGGTCCCATGGCCCCCTGATGTGCAGCAAGGTGCTCTCAAGCCACTTCCAAGCACTGGCCCCTTCTGGCCTGTGCATCTTCAGGTGGGTGAGCAGCAGCCTGGCGCTCCTGTTGCTGCTGCTGTTGTTCCTGGTTCTGCTGGTGCTGCGGCTGGTGTTCGAGCTCATCTAATGCCCAGAAGGGAAGGAAATAAATGGCTCCCATGCTTCTGGTATATGCCTCCGTTGAGGAAGCGCTGAGTGAAGGTGACGAGCGGGGTTTCCCAGGAGGTCACACTGGAGATGTGTGAGGCTCCAACCTTCCACAGGTGTGGTTAAGCCTGGTAAAAGTTGCCCCAGGCCTGAAACAGCAAAGTCCTGCCACCTGCAAATGATGACTGATCAAATCTCCTCCTTTAATGGTTGACCTGCAGCTGATAGTCAGCAAGCCAATAGTGCTCACGCCAGGTTTCACAGGCGTGATCCCCACCAGGCGTCTTTTACGTGGGAAAAGGGTTAAAAATGCAAGGGCCTGTTGAAATGGGATTATAAAGGCCAATTATTGCTGATTAAGGGCCTCAGGCGGGACTGATTCGGGACCATCAGACACGCCTGGGTTAAAATGGCTCGGGGTCGGGAACCAGGCGGGGGGGGTCCCGACCCCCAGTTTTTGCAATTTCTTTTTTTTTTTTACCCCACACACGCCCCAAAGCCTGCCTCACGGCTGAGTTAAAATCGACCCCTGTGTCTCAGTGAGGATTCTTCAATCTGATTTGTTGAAGAGCCTCACCGTTCCTTTGCCTGCTCGCAGATGTCACAGATCCCCTGTAGAGGGAGCCGAGCTGGATCAGATGCCGGATTAGAGCAAGTCTCCGCTCAAAAGCCTGCGAAAACTTTGTGGGCAGCTATCAGTGTAGTGAACTCCAAGTGCCGTTCCTTCGCTGCTGACTGCAAAATCTGGGCCTAAGCTTATTTTTTGTGGCTGTACCCCAGTAAAAGTGGTTGGAGAGTGCATGGTGCACAATCCACTCACTTACGTCCTCAAATCATAATCGGGGTTCTATGCACATCATAGGACACTGATTTGCATGTTATAGGGACCTACCACTTGAAACAGCTGAGTGCTTCAGCTGTCCAACGGTGGGCTTCTATAAAAATGGTGGCAGCTGGAGTGTCGCCGTTAGCGGGGCGGTAACCCGTTTTGAGGCTGTTATTTTTCTCGTTGACACTGATTTGGCCAAATCAATCAGCAGCCCTGAGGTGTGGGAGGAAAGTCTGTGAATTAGAATTGCCTAAATATTTCTAATTAATCTACTGTTTACAGCTGCAACATTAAGTTTCCCGGCTTACAAAGTGGAGTGCCCAAACGCAGCTAAAGGTTTGCCTTGGATTCCATTCCGAGGCAATTGTTACCTTTTTGACCTGGTTTTATACAATTCTTCAAGTTTAACAATGGAAGAAGCTAAAGAAGTTTGCAGAAACCTGGGTAAGACATTCCACCCTGAAAAACCTAGCATGCAATCTAATATATTGTTCATGTTGGTGTAAATTTGAGCTCATATAGAGGTGCAGCTTATTTACTATGTTTTATACAGTAGTATTTTTAAAGTGGTCGTAAAGTCACAACAAGTGTTTGAATCATCCAACAGCTCTGATCATGATCACACTTTTCTTATGTATTACACATTTCTGATGTACTTTTCCTGCTGTAAAATAATTAGATTTATGCTATGGTAAACAGTTATAACCCAAGTTACTTTGTATCAGTCAAAGTGCTCTTACACCTTGTAACCTTTGCGATGTTTTCATGCTCAGGAAGAACCATGCTAACGATCCTATAATTAGTCTCATGACCTCCTTTGTGTCAGTGACCTAAAAATAAAGGCTTTTTAATACATTATCTGTCAAACATCCATTTATCTATAGTACATTAAAAGTTTTGCACAATTATATACTTCCTGTAAATTAACAGTTACTTCCTTTAACACTTCACTATCGTACCTATCTGTCCCAATCAAACTTGCGTATTCATTTTAATTACCCTTGACTAAGCCTCCCATGATTGGGCATTAAGGTAGCACTGTTGCTCACTTACTTGTGAAATCTCCCCAGGTAGTGAAGTATATTATGGAGCTCTAAGATCCAGCCTGCCCTCTACTTCCTCCATGCTGTCACCTACTCACTTCTGCTGCCTCCTTGCCCTCCTTTTGCAAATCGATTTTCCCCTGCTGAAACTTCCAACCTGACTGCTAACTCCTGCAATGGCCACCCACTGCAACTTGAACAAACCTCCCTACCATAATCCAACCAGAAGCCCCCTACCGTGACTGCCAAAGCTATTCTGTCATGTGTACTGGTCATGTTTTTCTTTCGCAATTCAACTTGCCTATTTATTTTTCTTGCCTCTAAAAGAGTCCTCCAAGCTTGTTCCACACAATACTTACCTTTTAGACTTCCTAGCTCAGTCCACAAGAAAGGTATTTTAGAGCTGGTAAAATCAGGCCTGTGGCCTGAAAGTACCCACTTCCACTCCACTGCCACCTCTCAAGGCTGCTACACCCTCGTTAACACAACCAATCCCTGAGTGAATCCAGCCCAAGGATCTCGGACATACATACTCAGTATGATCTATTTTAAAGTATACAGGTTTCCCCAGATCGCTGTTGGAAAACCCTTTTTATACTAATGGGGAGTGAGAGGAATTAATTTTCCTTCACCTGTGCCTGTGTACAAGCTCCTGGAAAGGATGTTACCCCAATGACTCATGCCACTCTTTTTGAAGATTACAGCACTAAGGAGCAATGTGGGTTGGAACCTGGACAGGATACCTGTGACCAGGTAATTGCACTCACAACCCACATCGAAGCTGGTTGACAGCGAGGGCTCATAACAGCAGTGCTTTATGTGGTCATGTCTGCAGCATGTGATGTGATATGGAGGGCTGGTCTACTGCTGAAAATGTCTAGTATAGTACACTGCAAACCAACATTGCGCCTGCTAACAATCATGCTCACCAACCACAAGCTCCAGTTCATCTCATGAAGCCGATCAACAGACCTCGACTACTGAATAACGGGCTCCCGCGGGGCTCAACCTTGGCACCACCAGTGACATCCCGCCGACCCAGCCGCGGAAATTTGGATAATGCATATGACCTTGCGATAGCCATCCAAGCAAGAACTCTTGTCCAAGCGGAACGCAGGCTTCCAGAAGATTTGAAAGTACTTGAGGACTATTATAAGCTGTGGCAGCTTTGTCCGAATCCTCAGAAAATGCATGTCTCTGCATTTCGTTTGAAAAACCGGCATGCAAGGAAGCACCCGAGTGCTCCCTTCTGTGGTACTGAACTCGGGCACCGGGACTTCCAAAATGACATTGGAGTGGTTCTGAATCATAGTCACACAACGTTAACTGCAGCCAAGATAAAGACTGCAATCAACTTAATCCACAAAGGGACCAGTTGGGTAGCGCACCATGCGAACAGTCACCTTGGCCCTTGTTTTCTCAGTAGCAAAATATTGCACACCACTATGGGTGGGAAGTGCACGTACAAATCTTGTTGATGTGAAACTGAACAGCACGATGAGAATCATCACAAGAATGCTGAAACCAAACCGACAGTCTGGCTTCCTGTCCTCGTGCATATGTTGTTACCACCTCTCAGAAGAGAAGCAACAATAATCAAATAATACAACCAAGCCTTAGCAAACTCAGATCTGCCTATTAATGAACATCTCCAGAAGCTCCAAAGATGGTGCCTTAAGTCCAGGAAACCTTCTAGTTAGCAGCCAACACTCTCAAAACATTGGAACGCTCACCTAAAGACAAGTGGTGAAGGATGTGGGAAACCAGCAGGATCAAGAATCAGGACCTAATTATGGACCCCGTGTCAATATCGCCCAAGCAGAGCCCAACTCCCAGGCCTCCAAGCAATCAGCAAATTCAGTATAACCATAATAAGTGCTTTCAAAAAAAATTAAAAGCCAACTCTCAACTTGGTGTTCTGAAATTAGCTTACCAAATAATTTAAAACCTCTTGGGCAGGGGGGAGGGGTGTGGAAGGGGCAGGGAATGAAGATTGGCGGTCTTCAATTTCCTGCATCACTCTTTTCTCCCCCCCCCCCCCCCCCCCCCCCAAAATACTCAGACCCTTCCAACACTACCAGATCCCAGTGACACCAGGCTTTAGCTCCAAGAGCCCAAGTCACCTCTCCTTAGTCCTCCCAGAAGTTTGAACCTGCTCCCCAATGCCCCTGCACCCCAGAACTAGTCCTTTTATCGTCTCCCAGTAGTCCAACACCATAGATCCCCATGCTCCAAAACTAACAGACCCCTCTGCTGCTCCTAAACCCACCCATTATTCCTGTAGGGGGTTTTGGTTTGGGGTATGTGTATGGTCAGTCAGTCGTGTGTCTGAGCTGCTCCAACCCCGTGCGGTTCGAATCACTTCCCCTTTGGTTCTGACCACCGGACTTATTTACAAGTAGCGATATAGACAAACGAGACCAGTGGTTCGGTGCAAAGAAAACCAATGTTTATTAAAATAGAGAACAATTACTATACAGAGAAAATCACACTGGATGCAGCACAATTACACTTAACGGGGGGAGGAGAAATGGACACATCGAGGGAAAATGACACTTTAGCAATTCCCCTTAACTCCCACCCTTTACACCTATCTAGATTATCTTGTGATGGGCCAGAAAATTGATGCTCACCAGTCTAGGATGTTGAAACGCCTGCTCCGTGCCCTGTTGCCTGCTGATGTCTTAGGTTTTCACCGCCCAAAGCAGAGATACCCCAGTAATTTAAACGTAGCTGCGGGTATTCTACTTCCCTGGACGGGCTCTTCGTCGACGATCCTCTTGCTGGATTGATGGTAAGGCAGGGCACCGGAGGCGAGGCGGGAGAGAGAGAGAGAGAAATGGCCTCCCGAGGGACTAGTTATACCCTTCCCGGTAGCCCTTATCTCTCCCGCCAGATCAGCTCATTTCTTTTGTCTAATCTGGACGTATTGAAACTCATACAAAAGGTACTGATCTGGGCCCATCGACCTGGATGG
Organism: Somniosus microcephalus; assembly: GCF_052327205.1. Taxonomy (NCBI): domain Eukaryota; kingdom Metazoa; phylum Chordata; class Chondrichthyes; order Squaliformes; family Somniosidae; genus Somniosus; species Somniosus microcephalus. The sequence goes on along the minus strand of NC_140990.1, from coordinate 267,728,778 downwards.
CCGGTAATCGGTTTTACTGGTCTCATCAGTGTTCCCCTTTGTCCAACTGGTTTCGTGATAGGGCCATTCCAGTTTGAATGCCCCGTTGATCGTTTTGAAGTACTTACTAAACAGTGTTGACGTTCTCTAAACGAAGGCCTGAATGCAGCTGAGCTTGTCCCACTACATATTCAATAGGCCCTGTCTGCTCTTGATTGTTTGTGCAAACAACCTTGATTGCTTTTAATCAGAGGCCCGAATGCCACTGGGTTTGCTTCTAATGCATAAATGCAGAAGGTCTGTCTGCATTCAAGTTCTGGAAAGTTCCTTCTCACAGTCATCAGAATACAAGCTGTCGGTCCAAACTGAAACTTACATGCTTTGGCCATGAGGCTGACCGCAGCCATCTTGTTGTGCCCTGGATTTTAAACTCAGTCCAACCAGGGTTTCTTTAATAAACCAAAAGTAAATCCTCGGGGGAGACATGAAATTTGCGAATCCTTTCAGTTCCCCCTAGGATACTGAAACTTGCTTAACATAGAAACATAGAAGATAGGAGCAGGAGTAGGCCATTTGGCCCCTCGAGCCTGCTCCGCCATTCAATGAGATCATGGCTGATCATCCAAATTCAGTACCCTGTCCCTGCCTTCTCCCCATATCCCTTGATCCCTTTAGACTTAAGAAATATATCCAACTCCTTTTTGAATATATTTAATGAACTGGCCTCCACCGCCCTCTGTGGCAGAGAATTTCACAGGTTCACCACTCTCTGGGTGAAGAAATTCCTCCGCATTTCAGTCCTAAATGGTTTATCCCTTAGAATGCAAATAGCAGAGAATGGTTAAAGTGTCCAATCAAGGTGAGCAACATTTCTGACCCCCCACAAACAACCTTCCCCTTTATTTATCTATCCACGATCCCCCGACACATACATTCCCCTTACTTAAAGAAAACTGCAGTGCACGGCAGGCATCTATCGATAGAAAATATGATCTGTTACAATAATCCAAGCATGGAGGGAGTCCAATACCCCTGCACTACTTGGGACATCATAAAACTTTATTACAACACACAATCTTTAATAAAATTAACATCAGGCCAAAACCATATTTATTAAAAATAACGAACGGAAGGAACGAGCTTTATTAAAAATAACAAACTAATCTGCCATCACTCGGTAGTGATACGGCACAAAGCTCACACGGGTGTTTCTTCTTCCACCCGGGCATACCGGTCCTTCCACAACCTTTTCGCTTTAAATTCTACCCTGGGACCCTTTCTCCTACACTGGACACAAACCAGGTAGAGGACGATCCCTAGCTGACAGACTACTAAGATGTGGGATGCCATACGAATCCAGGAGGGGACCTCTATACTTTCAAAAACATCCCACCAGGGTGGGGTCGTAATATCTAAAATGTCGGCCCCAATCTGTACAGTCTTCTGTTCCAAAGTGTAGAAGTGCTTTTGTGATACTAGAACGGCTTTTAATAATTTGGTACGGTGCTCTGGGAGAGGGGGAATCAGGTAACTGAAGTGGGCGACATATTTCTGGAGGTGGGTAAAACTCTCCTCCACAGTGAGGTGAACAGTGGACGGTTCAGGAATGGGGACAATTCGTATCTGTGCCACTTGAACTTCTGCCTCAGGTTTGAAGCAGAAACTGCGGTCACTCACCACGCACCAGCTGTGCTGTCCATGCTGGTAATGAGACGCTCCTGTGGTGACACAATATGTCCCACCTATATATGCTACCTGTGGGGAAACATGGCCTTGTGCCATGGCTTCCATGATACAATTTATAGGTTTCGCATCTGCAGCTCTGAACCCGCATTGTGGTTTCGAATAGGCATTCAAGTGCTGGGGACACAGGATGATGTGTGCTCCCCGGCTACGGCACCCCGAGAGGTCAGTACCCGTCATAGCGTGCTCCCACTTTATGACATAGGGCGGGACCGCTGTAACCGGTGCGGGGCGGGTCAGGCTGTCCCGCCCATGACCGGCATTCTTACAACTATCCCCATGATGGTGTGGTTGGACCGCCCACTGGGACTGGGTAGGCCTCAGAAGCTAGCCGGAGCTGGCACGAGCTTAATGCATTCTCAAAAGGGTGGAGGGCTGCGAGGTGTTTGTTGCTGATCCAGGAGGGGACTAAACCTTGTTTTAAATCTTCCAGATTACTGCGGCCCTCGCCCAGCAACCATGCCCCGTACAGCACGCACACCTCGTTCTGCACAGCCTGGTCAGAAGCGTTTCTGTCCTCCCTGATGAGAGCATTTACCGTCTTTGCATGTTTTTCCAGCTCCGCGATGATCTCCTTCAAATGGAGAGTCATGGCCTGGTCTTCATGCAACTCAGAATTTACCACCTTATTCTCATCAGTTAAAATACCCTTTAATTGCGTTTTTAGACCATTAATCTGGGTCTGCAGCTCGATGTCATCTAAACTGTTGATGACCGAGGACCCCGTGTTAAAACCAGTTAAAACATCATTGAAAACACCCCTTCTTTGCCTCCCAATCTCGTCCCAAATCTCGTGGTGAGTATACAATTCGGTCTTATCGACCTCCGAAAAGTCAAATTCATGGAATTTTCGAAACATCTCTGTTAATAGGGCTTGATACAATTTGACAGTCTCTGCGGGGCACCACGCGGGTAAGTGTACCTCAGTGAGGTTTAAAATCACTGAGGCCACCGCGTAATGCACCCCTTGATACAGCACCTGGTCTGTGGGTACTAGCACCAGGCCATTCCCTGGTCCCTTGGTGGTGGCGCGGCATCCCTCTGCTACTGTCCGTGACGTCGTGGGCAGGGGCCGTCGGGGGCGGGTCACTAGTTCAGTGGCATTAACCGAGATTGGGGAGTGCGGGATTGCGCATGCGTCCAGGCGGGACTCCCAGTCCATCCCCCTCCCGTTATCTTGCCACTGGCTGCAGAAAATGATGGAAATGCCTGTGGGGCAGACTTTCTTTGATCCCCACATACAGACGTAGATCCCCTGATCCGGTTCCCACCATTTATCCCAGCACACACTTAACCCTCCCTGGGTCCCTGTAATGGTCCTGTGAGTGTCATTCCCTAACCTTTCCCACTCTACCCTGGGGTTCCCCATGTCTTTACTTAACTTTCTGAGCCACCACCACCTATCCAGGGGAATGTTCCCTTTACACGTCAAACATATTCTTTTGCCCACGGTGACGCTAATCCTTGGGGTGACGATTCGTATCCTCGGGCACTGGAGGGAGGCCTCCCCATACGTGAAGCCGGTCTCACTAGAATACTGGGTCGAATTGGATCCTGGCCAGCTCCCCTCGTGGACATACAAGGTGATTTCATCCGCCTCCCGTAGACCACTTCCGTCGTGTGCTAGGGGCGCTTTCTTCCCCGATCATCCGAAGATATGATGGTCCTCAACATCGCCCTTTCTCGCGAGGCTCAGCCCGAACAGGGCGTGCAGGATTATGCCTCCGCACATTTCAAAATTCTGAAAAAGACATAAAAGCATCTAGCCAGGGTTCCCTGGAGGCTCCCTGGCTCGGGGGAAGTGTGATCGGGTCCCGTGACCTCGGCTCACGTAGACAGCACTCTGGAACGGTTCCAAACTTAAAACTTATAGACTACCGGTTCCTTACATAGAATTAAATTAAAACACCCTAACTTAACCTTATACACATTACTAAACTTAAACAAAGCTATGTACATCTGCCGCCCGTCTCCGAGCGGCCAGCCTAATCTCTGTTAGGACTGTTGCAGGCTACTACCTGCGGCGAAGCTGGACTGATCTCCACTTCTAGTCCCTCGCAGCTTCTGGCTGCTGGCTGGGGACCTCTGTCTTTCAGCTTCTCCCTGATTCGGGAGGCCGCCCTTTTGAACTGAAGAGCCGGTGACCATACTTTTCTGGGCTGGGGTGGCCGAGGAGACCTCCTAGGGAGTGCTACTGGTGGGGCTACCCTGGCGAGCGGACCCTTGGCTCGGGTCACAGTCCTCGCTGGCTGGGGGCCTTCTCCCTCGGGTCCCTCCCCTCCCAAACCTGAACTGGGGATGGGCAATCCCTCGCCATCGGCTGCTGGTGGCTGAGGGTCTTCCCCTCCAGGTTCAAAACCTGGTTCGGGGGCGGGGCCATCTGGTTCGGGCTCCTCCTCCTCCTCCTCGGAATCCCATAAGAGAGGGGGAGTGGTCTGGACAAAGTGCTGGGGAACTTCTCCCTTGATGCATGTGACTGCGCCTGCGTGTGCAGCCTGCATGCGCGTACCCGCTGCGGGCTGAGGATTTCTAACCTCGGGTTGAATCCCAGCTGCCTGTTTCCCTGCCTCCGGCTTAAACAACTTACATTGATTCACATGGAATCATTTTGTGCGCCGCGGCATTTTTACTGCGTAAACCATGGGGCTGGCTTTATCGACTATGCTATAGGGCCCCATGTACAGTGGCTCTAAACTCCCCACTCGGGTGTAGTTCCTAACCATCACTTGGTCCCCTATCTCCCACTGGTGACTTTTGCTAGGCTCGAGCAGCAACCGGTTATTCCGATGCTGCTTCCCCATGCTTCCTGCTGCCTGTTCATAAATCTGTTTCAGGCGCTCGAGGAGTGTTCGGGCAAATTTATCCCGATTTACCTCCCGAAGCTGCCCTTCAGTAAGAACTGGGGCTAGGACATGGGTGGGGGTCCTCGTAACCCTACCAGTCATGAGTTCGTGCGGGGAATACCCTGTACTCTTGGACTGGCTGGCCCGGATCCCCATGAGGACTAGAGGCAGGACCTCCGCCCATTTTTGGGGCGAGCCCACTGTCTCCTTCCTCAACTTTTCTTTAACGGTGCGGTTCATGCGCTCCACAATCCCTGGGGACTGTGGATTGTGGGCTACGTGCCACTTCCCCTGAATACCGAGCAGCGTAAGGGTGTTCTGCATGACCTGGCCGGTGAAGTGGCTTCCCTGGTCGGACTCCACAAACTGGGGTAGTCCCCACCGCGAGAACACCTCTCGCACCTCGATCCTTGCAGTTCCCAATGCTGTGGCCGTTTTGCAGGGGAAGGCTTCCACCCACTTGGAAAACACATCTACCAGGACGAGGCAGTATTTGTAGCCTCCCTGGGCGGTGGGCAGGGGCCCGATGTAGTCGATCTGGATCGACTGCCATGGTCCCTCTGCCCGCCTAACGTGTCCCATGGGCACTTTCCTTCTGTGGGGGTCGGGGTTGTTTGCAGCGCACACAAGACAGCTAGCACAGAACTCGCGGACGTCTTCCCGGAGTCCTGGCCACCATCCCGCCTGTTCCACCCTGTTATGTATTGTGTGTTCCCCTACCACCTGTGGTGGCGCTGTCACAGGAGCAGCACGGTGGCATAGTGGTTAGCACTGTTGCCTCACAGCGCCAGGAACCCGGGTTCGAATCCGGCCTCGGGTGACTGTGTGGAGTTTGCACATTCCCCCCGTGTGTGCATGGGTTTCCTCCGGGTGCTCCGGTTTCCTCCCACAGTCCAAAGATGTGCGGGTTAGGTTGTTTGGCTATGATAAATTGACCCTTGGTGTTAGGGGGATTAAATACGTGGGGTTACGGGGATCGGGTGGGATATGTGTCGGTGCAGGCTCGATGGGCCGAAATGGCTTCTATCTGCACTGTGGGGTTTCTGTGATTCTGTGAAATGGTTGGGTGTTCTCGGTTAAGTTTAGCTCTCTTTGTTCGGAACTTTCCAGAACTTCCTATCCTTCCAATAAAGCACTTCATGTTTGAATCTCTGAGTTCTGAGTCCTAAATTGTGTCTAGGTAGAAAGGTACCGACACAACAAGTGGCGACGAGGATCGGATGAATCTGTGTTGGTGGAACTTTCTTGTTTTCGACTGCAAAACACTCTGAACAGAGACGGGTGCAGTGAGTAAACAGAAATTTTTATTTGAAACGTGAGATGGCTACTATATTAGGAAACCTCGGTGTTTTTGATGAAAATGTGGAGCAATGGAGCGCATATACGGAACGTTTTGACTATTTTGTATTGGCGAATGCGGTGGCAAATGAAAAGGTCGTGCCTACCTTTTTGAGTGTAATCGGGCCGAAGACATTCAATTTACTTCGCAGCCTCGTGCAACCAGATAAGCCAGGAACTAAAACATATAAGCAACTAGTGGAAATTCTTGGAGCACATTTTTCACCAAAACCTCTGGTTATTGCTGAGAGATTTAGATTTCACAAACGGAATCAAGAGGAGGGGGAATCAGTGATGATGTTTATTGCTGCTTTAAAAAGGTTATCAGAACACTGCGAGTTCAAGGAGGTGCTGAAGGACACCATTAGAGACAGACTCGTGTGTGGTCTGCAAAATGCAGCCACACAGAAGCGCCTTCTTACTGAGGACAACCTTACTCTTGAAAAGGCCATTGAAGTTAGTGTCTCCATGGAGATGGCGGAAAAGGAGGCTCACCAGTTGAGTTCAACAGGGAGAGTTCACAAGGTGTCGTCTGAGCCTAAAGGTGCGCGGAACGGCACATGTTACCGTTGTGGGAAAATGGGCCATCACGCTAATGACTGATGGTGTACGGAGCTGGAATGCCGAAATTGTGGCAAAAAGGGTCACATTGAACGCGCCTGTAGAGGTAAAAAAAGAACAGACAGAGCTGGGAAGCATGGAAGCAAAATGTCTGTATTTGGACAAGAGAGGAAAAAGAGTGTTCATTCAGTGCAGTATGATGGAACAAGCAAAACAGAGGGGAGCGAAACCTCTGAGGAGGAAGAGGTGCACATACTGACGGTTGCAGGTGATTCAAATGGCTACTGGGTGTCACCGCTGGTGGAGGGACAATCAGTGCGGATGGAGGTGGACACGGGCGCGGCTGTGTCCCTTGTTTCAGACACTGTCTACAACAAAATGCTAAAGCATCTTACCCTTCAGCCAACAAACATTGTGCTAAAGACGTATGCCGGCGAACCTGTGGCCATGAGAGGCGCCATTGAGGTGACAGTTAAATTGAACGGACAGACTGCAAAACTGCCACTATATGTGGTAAAGGGAAATTACCCATCGCTACTGGGACGTGCGTGGCTAGAGAAAATCACGCTGGACTGGCCTGCAGTCCGCATGATGTCAAAAGGGGAGTCAGGTCTGACTGCAGTGTTAAACAAACATGCAGAACTCTTCAATGGGGAACTTGGGAGCATGAAAAAGATCAGCGTGAGACTGGACATTAAACCCGACAGCAAGCCGAAGTTTCACAAAGCCCGACCTGTACCCTGTGCAATTAGGCCAAAAGTTGAGGCTAACTTGGAGGCCTTAGTCGAGAATGGAGTCCTGGAGCCTGTGAGCGTGAGCAAATGGGCCACACCCATTGTTCCTGTCCCGAAAAAAGATGGATCTGTTCGAATCTACGGGGATTTTAAAGTGACTATTAACCCGGTGCTGTCTGCGGAACCGTACCCTCTTCCCCTCATTGAGGATCTTTTTACGGGCCTGGCCGGAGGGCAAAAGTTCAGCAAAATAGACTTATGCCAGGCTTATCTACAAATGCATGTCGATGACAAATCAAAGGAGCTGCTGACAATTGTGACACACAAGGGGCTATACAGGTACTGCCGCCTTCCGTTTGGAATTACGACGGCCCCTGCTCTATTCCAAAGGGCAATGGATCAGATTTTGAGTGGACTGCCAGGAGTCCAGTGCTACCTGGACGACATCCTTGTCACTGGGACAAATGAGGAGGATCATCTTCTGATCTTGGATGCGACACTACAACGACTGAAAGAGTACGGACTCAGAGTTCGTAAAGACAAATGTGAATTCTTTCAGTCTTCAGTTGAGCACCTGGGGCATGTGATTGATGCTACTGGCCTGCATAAGGCGCCGTCAAAGGTCAAGGCGATAGTGGAGGCCCCAGCACCCCAGAATGTGAGCCAGTTATGTTCATTGCTGGGGCTACTTAACTACTATGGGAAGTTTATTCCAGATTTAGCAACATTGCTGAAGCCGTTACATCAGTTGCTATGTCAAGGCAAAACATGGAAATGAACTGAACTGTGCAACGAAGCTTTCGCCCAAGCAAAGAAAGCATTGCTGAAATCGGAGGTCCTGACACACTTCGACCCAAAGCTACCCGTGCAGCTAGCATGTGATGCATCACCATATGGTGTGGGAGCAGTCATATCCCACATCATGCCTTCGGGTGAAGAGAAACCTATCGCCTTCGCATCACGCACCTTGAACAAGGCCGAGAGTAACTATGCGCAGATCGAGCGTGAGGCCTTGGGAATCGTTTTTGGAATTCGAAAATTTCATCAGTACCTGTTTGGGAGAAGGTTCACACTCCTGACGGACCACCGTCCATTGACTTCAATCTTCGGGCCCCACACCGGAATTCCGTCTCGCTGCAAGCAGGATGCAAAGGTGGGCTTTACTGTTGTCAGGACACACATACGACATCAAATATCGCAAATCAGACTTGCACGGCAACGCAGACGGTCTCTCGAGGCTACCCTTGCCTGTTACTCCCCCAGAGCCTCGTCAGATAGACACCTTCTACTTTAGACAAGTGGAGGGAGCACCTGTCACTGCAGTTCAGGTGCGAAGGTACACCCGCAACGATCCAGTCCTGTCTGAGGTAATGGACGATGTCATTTGAGGGAGAGCTATAGGAGATTCTCCTAGTTTGAAACCTTACGTTTCAAAAAGAAATGAGCTCTCCGTCCAGGCAGGTTGTCTTCTTTGGGGACACAGTGTCATCATTCCGCCACCTCTGAGGGAACCTATACTGCAACAACTTCATACAGGCCACAGTGGGATGGTTCGGATGAAGGAAATGGCAAGAAGCTACTTCTGGTGGCCAGGTCTCGATGGGAATATTGAGGAGAAAGCCAAAACATGTTCCCCATGTCAAAGGGTCCGGAATGTTCCACAGCTGGCAACCCTACACCCCTGGGATTGGACTGCAGAAGTGTGGCAGCGAGTACATGTGGACTTCGCCGGTCCTTTCGAAGTGAAGATGTTTATGGTGGTTGTTGATGCTCGTATCAAGTGGCCGGAGGTCGCTGTGATGAGGTCTACCACAGCAGAGAAAACAATTGAGAAACTTGGTGAGATGTTCAGCCGTTATGGCTCACCAGAACAACTCGTAAGTGACAACGGTCCACAATATGTATTACAGGAGTTTGCAACCTTCCTGCATGTGAATGGTGTCCAACACATCAGGTCTGCGCCCTATCATCCCTCTACTAATGGCCAGGCAGAATACAAGCTGTCAGTCGAAACTGAAACTTACCGGCTTTGGCCATGAGGCTGACCGCAGCCATCTTGTTGTGCCCTGGATTTTAAACTCAGTCCAACCAGGGTTTCTTTAATAAACCAAAAGTAAATCTTCGGGGGAGACTTGAAATTTGCGAATCCTTTCAGTCCAGATCCCTTAGACACCACTCCCAGTACTACAGACTTTGACACCCTCTAGTAGTACACCTATAGGGCATGATCGCTCTCCCAGTTCTTGCATATCTTTGGGCTTCCTCCCAATGCTGCTAAATTCAGGGATCCCTTTCCCAAAACCACCTCTGCCCCAGTGTTTCTAGTCTATGGCATCTCTCTTTCACTGTAGCCAGGACCAATTGTTGAGGGTTGCAGTAACCTTTACAGCCACTGGTAGAGGATTATGGAAGTTTGACTGTTCCTGCAGGTCTTTGTGAACCAGAGGAAACCTCTCAGTCAGAACCTCTTTGGTTGAATCTGACCCACCATACGCACTACTTCTTCACCAAGGTCAAATAGCTGTCTCTGCCGCGGTAGACGCTCTGCAAGTTATCCTATTCAACTTGCACTCCCACGCACACTCTCCTGCTTCTCTTAATGTCCCACTGTGATATATTTGATATGCCACTTGAGCCATGCTCGTGAATGGAAACTACTTGCACTATTCACTTCTCTCACTGCTGTGCCGATACTTCAAAATGTCCTTTTTTAATCTTTCTAACTCGATGTCTGACCTGGAGGAAAACACTCACTTTGTGATGCACCTGTGCAGTTTATCGTTAATAACATTTAACATGATTTTTAATAAGTTAAGTTGACCTTTGGTCTCCCTTTTCACCAGCCTTTTTTTTTAGTCTTTTTATGCAGTGGTAAAAATATTGAGAGCAATGCTAAACATGATTGAACCATCAATTGGTGCTTTCTCCTGACATTCCATCATTCATTACTCATGTCTACTTTCTTGAACAGATCAGTGAATGTAAGAAAGTCAGGTCCATTGGTTTTATATTTTCTAATCTTTCAACCACAAAGTAAGTTTATAATTTTCTCTGTAATTATAAACAGTCTGAAGTATTGGTATTGCTTAAAAGAAATAACTTCTTTAGTAAGTGCAATACACATATAGCAAACAGAAAGACATGTAGGAGGGTGTTTTTTTTATATTCATGGAAACTTACTCCAAACTTCTAAATCTTACAGCTACAAAATCTTTTATTTTGCACATTAAAGATGAAGAGGAAAACAACTTTGTTTTTGAACAAGTAAAACCATACAGCCACATTGTAGATGTGATCTGGTTGGGCATCATGTTTGACATAGATGGTAAGTAATGACTAAGCTCAAAGAAGAAAAGTCAAGGTTGGAGTAGTTTTTATTAAAAACACTGCTTTCTATCAAAGAAACTAACCATTTCATCATAAATATCTTAAATTTCTAGCATTTTCTGCTATTAAAGATCTACAGTAGGTAGTCAGCATGCACCGTTGCAATGAGATGTAAATCTTTTTTTTTATTCGTTCATGGGATGTGGGCGTCGCTGGCAAGGCCAGCATTTATTGCCCATCCCTAGTTGCCCTTGTGAAGGTGGTGGTGAGCCGCCACCTTGAACCGCTGCAGTCCGTGTGGTTAAGATACTCCCACAGTGCTGTTAGGGAGGGAGTTCCAGGATTTTGACCCAGAGACAAAATAAGATTACCTTTTACAGATTTCAAAGCTAAAGACATAAAAGATCAATTTCATCTGGTGTGTTCATTTTATATTTGTCTAATGTTGTGCATTTTCCAAGTTAAACAAAAGTTTGTTCATTTGCTCGACACCTAACTGGGCTGATTCCCTGATGGCTGCTTTGAGTAAGGAGCGGTGCTCAGGGAGTGTTGGTCAGGGAATTGTGGGCTTGCAGCTCCTGGTTTTCAGTCCATTTATTAGGTAGAAAATCGAGCACTGCAGACCCACAATTTCCCAAGCAGTGCATTTTGAACTACTGCTCCTCGCCAGGTCACCTGATCAAATGATCAGCCCTAACTTAACTAAGATAAATAATGCAACTATAAACATCTGAGGGATTCTTATCCCTTTAACAGACTTTTCAGAAGGAATTCGCATAACGTTCCCTTCTTGCGTCATATATGGCTTTCAGACCCCTTTTGGGCATCAGCTTCAGTTAATTTTCTTATGCCACACAATGTCGATCACAATTGCATGCTGATCCATCGTGCAGAGAGCAAGTTTTGAAAAAGTCTGTACAGTAGCATTGCTAACTGTTTTAGCTCCAGCGTCATTGAATTTTTGCATTAGTTACAGGAAACATTTCCTAACTACCATCGATCACACACAATATTTTGACAGCTGCATTACATAAATCATGGCTGTACTTGCCAAACCCTTAGTGGATCACTTCCATGTATAGTGCTGCATTTCGCCACAGAGGAGGGAACAGCAAATGTACCTCAGAAAACTACTTACAGCAAACAATACTGGTGCCTGTCAACCATGTGCAGTGTTGATGTGAATTATTGAGCAGTAATCATCACTGGAAGTTATCTAATTCATCGAATAATTGTGGGGAACAGTGTTCATATGTGTGGATCTGCTATATTTGTGTATGTATTTAGTATGTCATTGCACTAAAAACACTTCATTATGGTTATCTTCATTTTGCTACATTGCAGATAATACATTGAAATGGTTTGATGGCACCCCAGTAACTTACTCAAACTGGGGTGCAGAAGAACCTGATGTAAATCATCTTACTGTTGACTTTTGTGCTGCAATGAGGTCATCGGATGGTGCATGGGTTATGATTGATTGTGAAGAGGGCCTCGGAGCTGTTTGTCAGACAGGTATGCACCAAAAATCTTCAAGGATAGAGCTGAGATATTGAAAATTAATGAACCACTGGTTTAGTTTAGTGAACATGACTTATTTATTTTAGTATTTACAGATGCGTAATTTTAAATAAAACTAATAATCTATATAACACCGATACTGCCTGAATGAAATACTGAGGCCTCAAAATTTGGCTGAGGCCTGTTTTCCAGGTGCTAATCGCATTCCTAAACTTGAAATATGGTGGGCAGCAAGCACATGATCATTACAAGTTGGAAGTGCACTGCCCACCATATTGGTAAAATCAAAAAAAATCGCCATGCAGTGCCCACGCCCCCAGCAGGCACAGCATCCCACTAGTTCCATTCCCAAAAGTACCATCAAAATGAAAGGTGGAAAATTGAAATAGTGCCTCTCCCCTCCCCATCAGAATTTGTCTTCAGAGCCATAAAGGAGCAGAAACAGGTTAGGTCATAAATTCCTGTCATTCAGCTCCCACTGCACTAGATTTCTGCCCTCCAAACCTTTGATTTTCGGGGCTAGTATATTTATTATAAAATAGAAAGCTATTCCGTATGCTTGCTGTTACTTGTCTTGTAGATTGCAAATCTGTATTACAAAGCTAGATGGCAGTAAGAATACCTGTTCCCTTAATGTGTGTTATCTGCATTGTCTCAGTGTTGCATCAACAGGAGATTATCATTGGGCACAGCAGTAATTGGATGTTACATTGCATTGCAGTCAACTTCTTCATTTAAGTTATATGCATTCAATTATTTCTAATTGACAACGGGTCATTTTGACAAATCTAAAGGGCGAATTTTAACACTCTCCGCCCAGTGGAAGCCGGGCAGAAAGGGAGTTAAAATTCATGTGGTGGACCGAAAATAGTCATTCATAATAAAGTTGTGGATGGCAAGGGTCTTGTTTGCAAGTAAACAGACATTCAGGTGGCAAATTTGGAGAGAAGAGGTGATGGTTGATCTGCTGACAGGTGAGTAGGACGGAAAGGTGGTTAGTGAGGACAGCTGCCAGCAGGCGTACTAGGCAGAAAGGTTGGCAAAAAGGAGATGGGGCAGTTGTTCGATGGAGTCAGTGATAGATGCCGAGAGAGGCACAGAGGATAGCCATGAGCTTATTCAAAAGGGATTGAAGCTTGGGACAGCAATAGGAGTGTAGGAAGGCAGAGGATGGGTTGGGGCAGGGATTGGGAATGCAAAGCACCCAAGAGGGGTGACATGAAATAAGAACATGCCAGTTCTTTGCAGAAAATAGGCATAATAGTTTTTATATAATGCAAGCAATTTTCAGCTATATACAGGAAACTCTCGTTTAAACGGCACCTAAATATCCGGAATTCTCTATTAACCGACAAAATTCATACTCCGAAAACACCTCAATAACCAGAAATGTTGACGAGTCCGAGTCTCCCGCGGTGGCCGAGTTAGTCAGTGGGGGTAGTTCTCCAAACTGCCACTACTCGGCTTCTTGGCGCTGTTGGAAGTCCGAACACCTCAATAACAGGAGTCTGACTCTCCCACGCTGCCGGTAGTCTCTTCTGATCTGCCATTTTTCTGTTTACTGTATAAGTTTTGTTTTACTGTTAAGTAATTAAAGAGTTATGGATTACCCTCAACTGGCAGTACTGTACTTAATCAAGCATCTTCCACCATCCATTTAATGCAACATTCTGTAGGTGATTACCCAATTACTGTATACTGCACATTTCTTGATTTTTTTATTTTTGTTTGCTAAAAATAGCCTCGGTAGATAACCCCCTCCGTCGTCCGGAATTTTTAATCAACCGGCACCATCCCGGTCCCATCGGTGTCGGATACTAAAGAGTTTCCTGTATTACTTTCAAAACTGTATTGCAGTCTTGCTAAACTCCTCCGTAAGAATGGTGTTATACATTCTGGGAGTTAAGTGTGATTTGTTTTTTAGTATTTGCTGAATTTGGCATAACAAGAATCCTATTTTCCCCATTGCTTGTCCTAATAGTTCTTAAATGTGTATTTGAGATATTTTATATAAAAATGCTCAATGATTTCTACATAACTTAAGTATATTATCATTTCAGATTTAAGTGGAAATGCTTACATTCCAAAGCTACATGGTAAGTTCCATACAAATATATTTTTATGGAAAGAGTAAAAACAAAATATGTTTTACATTGAGGAAGTTAGATAAATTGCTCACACCTTTGCAAGATTGTCAACTTCTGGAAATCTTTGATTGAAATCAAGATTGACCGTTCACATAAAACACTGTTTGCAAGTCCTCTACCCCACTTTCCAAGGGATACAAAAATTGCTGACAGAATCTTGCTAGTTGAAATTAACAGTAAATGTTATTAAATATGACATGTACCTTATTACTCTTCAGAAAGACAACGATCCCAGAATACTATATAATTAAAACACGATTTTGCTTACTCATTCACATCAAATGATATATGATGAGTTACAAGGCATAGCACACCTAATGTTATGAAACAGTATATCCTCCAACTCACCATAAGCACTGCCACAGGAAATCCACTAATAATATTATAAACTTTTCAAATGCATGCACTTCCTGTCCATCGCACTTCAAATGTCCATCACAATGCAAAGTTCTGTCACACTTAATACATTTTTCTCAACTCAATTTAAGTTTCTTCCACTTTATGCATTGATATGAAAACGATTAATTGTAATTAAAGTTCAATTCAAAAATCTTCCAGTTGGCTAATTTGCAAATTTATTCATTATGATCCAAATTTAATAATTGTAATTTGGTCATGCACAAAATTCTTAAAATGATGAAGGCAAGCCAATCAAATCAAAATACTTTGAAAATGTTTTATGGCTGCCATATTTTCCTTCAGGCTACCAAATAAAGGGCCAAAATATGTTTTGAAAAATATAATGGCCTAGAAATTCAGTTGTTAGCGCCAGCCGCTAGCGCCTTAGGAGGAGGAGAAGTGGGGCGCGAAGCAGCTGGTGCCCGGGCGCGGCGCGATCTGCGCCTCTCGCGAACTTCAGTCAAAATTTAGCGGCGGCGCAAAACCGCAACGCCCGCTCAGCTGCACGCGCAGATCGTGACGTCATTTGATGGTGCAACACCCTTGGTGCGCCCCGAACCGGAACTTCAGTGGCGCCCCCCCCTTCTGTGCGCCTGGTGCCCCCAGTGACTGGAACGGTTCCCAGTCGCTGTGGGGGGCGCTATTTAAAGGGGACTCTTCCTGCATTCTTTGTGGCAGCCATTTTGTTCCACTCCTGTGTGAGAGAGAGAGACAAAGGGAGAGAGCTTTCTGCTTTGACTCAGTGCTCGCACAGGTACTTCTGGCTTCAGGCCAGAGCTTTGCACTTGGATTTAACTTTCAGTGCCATAGCCTTGAGTCGCCACATATAATGGGGGCTGCAATGGGTGGCATTGCATTCAAGGGGCTCAGAGACGCCGAGAGTGCCAGTCATGGCCAGACGGAGAAGGGCCAACAGGCGTCGGCACACAAGTGCCGTCCGTCGGCGGATTATTGCAAGTCAGTTCTAGGCCCCCTCTCAGGGAATGGCTTGTGACATTGGAAGAACATGAATGGAGCCGCTCCGCAAACCCTCAACCGGTCAAGGCAACAAATAGTTCAAAGTGCAAACATGGACAATCTGAATAAAGACAATTTTTTATTTTACAAATTCTGTGCCCTTCCCGCATGACTAACAAATACAGAGGAAACCCCCCCAAAAAACAGTCAGGCACATAACTGGCTCTCACAACCTGGAGAAAATGAAAAAAACAGTTAAACAAAAATGACCATGACCCTCAGCCTTCATATAAAAAACAAACACAACATTGTCGGCCTTCATATAAAAAAAAAAACATTTTGCCACACCACCTTCTACTTTTTCACCTGCAAGGGTGATACGCCTCGCTTGCGCGATTTGCCCCTTCCCGCCCTGCAGCAGCTCCTCAATGGGACCCCAGTGGCTGAGGCAAGGCTGGGGGAAGGCTGCTGAGGGTCAGATGGTGAGTCGGCAGATGCCCTTGGACGGCCTGGACCAGCTCTGGGCCTGGAGGGCCCGGCTGCTGACTGCTCCAACTCTGCTTGGGCGGCAGCAGTCTGTCCTACGGGTGGTGGCAGCTGCAGTGGAGGAGTGACAGTGTTGTGAGCAGGAATGCTGCCAACCTGACAGAGCACAGGCACTCCCTGGTCAGCCGATACACTGGCACTCGCACGGGCCAGCACTGAAGCATACGCAACAGGCTGCTGCGGCGTGGCGAGGGCCCCGGCGATTCCTGGCTGATCCAGCGAGGGTGGCAGCAGTTAGTGCCCATGTGGCCCTGATCTGTGTCTGCATCAGACCAGCCAGTGATTGCATGGCACGACTAAGCACTTGGCTGGAAGCCGCCTGTGCTGCCCCGAAGTCCTGCAGACTCCTGGCCTGTGCTGCCCCGAATTCCTGAACACTCCTTGCCAGTGACTCTATGGAGTCAGGCATCCTTGCCACTGCAGCCATGAGCTCAATGTGCCTGCGCTCAGCCTGGGCGCCCATTTCACCAAGGAGCCGCACCTTCTCTGCGCTCACCGTAGCAGGACTGGAGGCCGCACTCACCCTCCGGGGAGAAGGCTGCCGAGCTTCCCCACCCCTCCCGTGTTGCTGCAGCCCGCTGGGCCCCGGAGCTTCACCGTCATCAGACCCTTCCCCCCCTGCTCCCCTCCAGGGAAGACGTGTCCCCATCGTGGCCATGGGCTGCCTCGGCTGAGGGTGGCACTGATGGGCCGGCTTCCTCTTCCTCCTCCTCGAATTCCGAATCAGTCGCAGTGCCAGCTTGAGGGCCCGCCTCCTCACCTGGCGATTCATCATCTGAAAGCAGGGAGGCACAGGAGTTGCTTTAGTGTGAGGACAGGGCGGCAGCGAGGGAGGCATTAGTGCTGCAATGCACTGCATTGGTTCGAGAGTGGCAAAGGATGCTGGTGTGCGGCACAAGTGGAAAGGGAGAGGTTAAAAAGGTGATGACCTTACCATTGCTGTCCAGAACGGGGTCAGCATCTCCAGTGGCGACGGGGCCAATCAGCCAGCCTCCCATTATCCGCTCCACTTGCTGCTCCAGGTCGCTCAGGTCTTTAAGGTCAGGACGGCCTCCCCCGGTCCGTCGCTGCTGCCTCCGATTGTAGGCCAGCTTGCCCTGCAAGAGAAAGGATGGCCTCTGAGTACAGTGTCAAGCCCTCATCTTGCCTGCACTGTCTCCCATGGTCGAATAGCCCTGACAGTGTCAAGCCCTCATCTTGCCTGCCCTGTCTCCCATGGTCGAATAGCCCTGACAGTGTGTAAAGTGATGAATGTGCATGTGATTTTCATGAGAGTCCCATAGCTGTTGGATGAGGGCTGGGCATTGGTGCTTTCAGGGCCCTTTGGCCGTAAAGTGAGGTGCCCATGCAGGGATGAAGAGGATACTGGAAAGGGCACTCGCCCTGACAACCCGAGTGAGGTCGTTGAACTTTTTCTGCACTGCGTGGATGTCCTGGGGACCAAGCTGTTGGGGGTCACTCTGTTCGCCACCTCCCTCCAGGCTTTTCTGTACTCACTGGGCAGCGGCCTCCTGCCACTGTCAGGGAAGAGGACAGGTCGCCTGCGCTCCACTGCACCAACCAGAAGCTTTAGGACACCCTCGCTGAAGCGCTGCTCCCTAGTCGTGGGCGTAGCGTTCTTGAAGCAGCTCTGTTTAGGCCTAGACTCAGGGCTGCAGTGTGCAGGGCATGGGTGCAATCCAAATCGACCCTCCAGCTTTAAGAGCTAACCGGCGCCAGCGTGTCTGCCTTCAATCAATAACTCGCCGCACCTGCGCTGCGCCCGCCCTCGGTGGTAGCGCCTCGGCTCGCCAGCTTAGCGCCTTATGATAGTCATGCACCGCCTGCTTTAGCACAGCAGCAACCTCTTGGGGCGATGCAACTCAATTTCGGTGAAGGTGGCGCTAAGTTGCGCCGGCCGCTAAATTTAGCGAACGCCTGGCTGTAGTGCCCCAAATGTAGCGATACTGAATTTCTAGGCCAATATACTTTAAAAATTGCATATTTCACAATAGCATAATTAATCTTGGCCATAAGTTTTTGTGTCTTTGTGTGCTTTTATTAATACTTTTACTTGAAGGCCTCAGCCTCTCAAGAAAGCCTGGTTTTGGTCTTATTTTTCCCCAGAGCTATGACTCTCAGCTGAAGGGAAATCCTATAGTCTCAGTGTGAGCATCTAATATCTGTTTTTCCAAATTATTTGAAAATACTAGAGGAAATTTCAAAAACTATTTAGGTAATTGTAATATTGAGCGTTTTTCTAACTACAGAGATCATTTAAGACAGAGCTAGATAGGCAGAGAATGTTTCAAAAAGGACAAAATCTCCTTACTGATGGCTTCCTTTTGTTCATATTCAAATTACAGTACAAAGCAAACTACATTTATTCACTTTTCTCAGCGGCAAAGTTGCATCTTATTTTATGTATAGCAGTATCTGTTTGTGTGTTTTTCCAAATGATTTGAATACAAATTGGAGGATGAATTTAAGGAGTGTTTGAGCTAATGTTATACACAAAAACTATTAATTTTTTACTTCAAAATGAGAACCAAAAGAAGGAGACAGGTAGACAGACATTGACCGAAAAGCCATACTCTCTCTTGTTTATGCATACAATTCCAAAACGATCATTATTTAAAAAAAGATTTGCCACCAGTGAGTAAGGGAAACAGAAGTTTATTTTCTGTTAATTTACTTCATTGGGCTGGATATTAACTCTGAAGCAGAGAGGAGTCGGGTCGGGGGTGGTGGGGCTGCTTTGAGGTCGGGAAACCCAGAAGAACGGGTTTCCTGCAAGTCCTGCCAAATTTAATGACAGGACCTGATTAGGATCGGAGGGAGGGGTGGCTGGAGATCGGAGGCCAGAGGGAAGATTGGGTCCGGAGCAGGAGAAAGATCTGAGGTCAGAAGGCGGATCGGGGTCCGGAGCAGAGGGCAGATCGGAGGCCAGAGAAAAAAGATCGGGGGGGGGGGGGCGAGATCTGAGGCCAGAGGGAAGATCTGAGGCCAGGGTCGGGGAAGATCGGAAGGGTGGGAGGTGTCCGATCGCAGGGGGGTTGTTGAAGGAGGTAAACTGGATCCAGCACTCCTCGTCTCCCTTTAGCCACCAGGTTTCCTGAGGCCTGGAAATGTGGCCAGCCAGGATTACATTTAAAATGGTAGTTAAATATGAGGCACGCAGCCTAATTATATTTAAATTGCCAGCCGACCTCTTGGGAGCAGGTTGGCTGCCCACCCCGTCCCGCCTCTGTTAAAACCGGAAGTGGACGGGTTGGGGTCGGGATTCAGATTTCTAACATCTCACTCAACACAAACCTGCCCAATTTTGGGGGTTATAATCCTTCCATTGTTTCTGCAGAGTGAAATCTGAAGAAAACAATGTAAGGCTTAAACTTTGAGGACTTTTATTTGAGGTAAATGATTTTTCTGAGTGAACTTTGCATTTCCCAAGAAACATTTCCTTGAGAAGGTGGCTCATCACCACCTTCTCAAGAGCAATTAGGGATGGCAAATAAATGCTGGCCTTGCCAGTGACGCCCACATCCCAGGAATTAATAAATATGTTTATAGCTGCCAGCAAGATTGGCAGAGAGAATATCGTGTTTTTGTGCTTGAATATATTATAATCAAATCCACTGATTTCTAAGAAGAAAAATGGGGCTCTGTGGAATTCAGTCCCAGAATTCTCTGGTTGTGTGTGTGTGTGTGACAGACCTGAATACCAGACAGTCACTTTGGAAGTTGGAACCTGAGTTACATATGTCTTTACAAAGGTGCAGCTTCTGCTTCATTTGGGACTTTACAGCCTGTTTTTCTGCACTCATTTTATCAATAGCAAAGCAGCCACACCCATCTCCCTCCCAAAACCATTTCTTCTATGTAGTTCCATTTCTTTTTGTTGAAATATAGGTATTTGGATTTTCAATAAGCATATCTTTTTTTCTTCCCACAGGATACCAAATAGGAAATGCAGCAATCCTTAAAATTGTGATCGCGTTGGTGGTAACTGTGATCATTGTAGTGGGTGCAGTGGTTTTGTGGTATCTGTGGAAGAGAAATCAATCTTCTCTCAGATTCTCAGGAAATGCATATTATAGGCAGTCTGCCCCTGAAGGTACTGATTGTGATGGAAATATTCTTATTTCGGCATTTGAAAGGAATGGTGGAAATTAAATAAGTGATTTCATACACCTACAGTACAAGAAAGGCTTGTTGGATTTAAGATTTTAAATGATGGATGTAATTGTTGACCCAAGATTCAACAATTAATGGTCATTTAAACACACAAGTAGATTAAATCATTGTCATACAATGTGAACGCAGTTTTCTGCACATTGTGCATTCAATATAGGGATTTTAGTCTTATCCATGTTTCCTAGTCTAAGTAACAGGCTTCAGTTGACGAGCCTATTTTACATAAATTGCACAAAAGCTTCAATTAAGTATTGTAAATAGGGTATTGTATTCTAACTTTTGATAACTTTACATGTGTAGGTATCCATGCAGCTGGAAATACTTCTGTCTCTTTTTTGTTTTGGGTCATTAATATTTTACAAAATATGTGCATCATTGACTCAATGTCATTCTGCTTTGATGCACAGTTGCAGTGCAGGAATGTGATTTGGTTTCTGTTGTGTTTCAGTCATTGACTTTATTCCCTTCATTTTCTTTTATTGTATCAACAGGGGTTATTGTATCAACGGGGTATTCTATCATTTGAGTAGATGGCATGGCACGGAATGTGTGAGCTAAGCACTAGGAGGTGCCGCAGGAGTCCCGGACCATTTTGAGGGCCTGGCCTCATTTAAATATAACCCTCCACCTTTTGGCCAACACGCTCTACTGAGCGGAGCGCCCATACCAGTTGTTCCACCCAGTAGGCCATAAACATGGCTTTGGGGTCCTATCTATGTAATAGGATGGCAATTTACATGTAGTCATGAGGCTCCCCGTGGCAAGAAGATAGCAGAAGGGCGAAAATCCAGCTGTAAGTGTACCACTTTGATTTTAAGTCCCTGTTTCCACTTGGCAGAGGGAGTTAAAATCCCCCCCCTAATTAAGACTCAAATTAGCAGCTAAAAAAGAAGACTGTTGTTGCACAATGTTATGTAGCAGTCATCCTTTTATATGTGTTTAGAATCATAGCTCAAGTGAATAAAGGTTCATTTTAAAGCTACGCATAAATGAAGGAGATTAACAAATCTTCCATTATCGATATACTGGGGTCCCTTCGTTTGAAAATAAAGTATGTAATTTTTTTCCAAGGGTTTTTCTGCAGACTAATTTTTTTCTCCTCCACTTTTTACCTGTACAATCATAATATGCAATCACAGCTAAACTTGAACAGCTGGTTTCAAGACTAAATGCTGACGTGTCTGAATCATTCCTAAAACAGATTCTATCTTGTTGCTTGAGGCGTTCTTAGTGTTAGGCTTTGCATATGGAACAGCAATAGGCCGGCTTTTCAAGATTCACTTTTTTTCAAGCACATTTATAATTAAAAATTTAGGTGGACATAATTCTGTGGCGCTGGTTACTCGCAGTCAAAGAACTCGAATTTCACATTCCAGGACTGATGTTGCTGCAATTTATAAATCCACAAATACAAGTGAAATATTGATCCCTCATAGAAAAGCCTAACTCATAAAACAAAACTTGTTACAACTTTTTTTGAACAATTTATTCCAATTATGAATTATAAAGAAACACTTATGAGACCGAATAGTTTAAAATGAGATACTGAGACTTTTATGAAATAGTTCAAAATCTATCTTCACATTAGATCCTTCAAACCATAACAAAAGTGTAACAATTTTTAGAAGAATTGGTGCAAAGGTTTTCCCATTGAGCGCATACGGTGAAGATGGCAGTCACTGAAGGACTTTAATCATTGTCTTCAATTTAATGTAAGAACCATACAATTAAGCTGATATACATGAAAGAAGATATTGTGAAAAAATGTATATTTTTAAGTGTGATGTTCATGCATCAAGTGTCCCTAAATTGTTAATGTCCCATCACATAGATAAAGTCCATAGTTAGACTGCTTTATATAGGAACAGGATGAGCCATTCAACGACATGAGCCTGTGCCGCCATTCTAATAGATGATGGCTGATCTGTACCCCAACTCCATTTACCTGCTTTTGTTCCAAATCCCTTGATACCCTTGCCTAACAAAAATCTATCAATCTCTATTGACCCAGCATCCACAACTGTTTAGGGGGGAGAGACCAGATTTCCACTACCCTTGTGTGAAAAAATGCTTCCTTGTTTTACTCTTAATTGATCTAGCTCTAATTGTAAGATTATGCCCCTTGTTCTGGATTCCCACACCAAAGGCAATAGTTTCTCTGTACCAACCCTATTGAATCCCTTTATAATTTTAAACACCTCAATTAGATCACTCCTCAACCTTCTAAACTCAAGGGAATACAAATGACGTTTAGGCAACCTGCCCTCAATTTAACCCTTTAAGCCCTGGGATCATTCTGGTAAATCTGCACTGAAAATCCCTCCAAGACCATTATATCTTTCTTGCGATGCGGTGCCCAAACTAAATGCTGTACTCCAGATGGGGTCTGACCAAGGCTCTACACCTGAAGCATCACTTCCTCACTTGTTTTCCAATGCCCTTGAGAAAAAAGCCAACATTCCATTAACCTTTTTTGATCATTATTTTTAGCTGATGAACAAAGATATTCTGCGTAATGAGGTCACCTAAGAAATGGTTCATTTGTTTTGCTTACTTGGCCAAGTGAACATAAAGTGACTTGCTGTATAATTACTGGGATTTACAGTAAAATTGTATATGCAATGAAGCATTATAGCTGATTATTATGTAATGTTTCAGTTTTTGTGACAAGTCTGTTGCAGAGCCCATATTCTAAAATTTCATTTATACTTTTACTGTTCCATATATGCAAAATAATTAATCTCAATTGTATAATAGTAGTGGAAGGAAACCTGCAGTTACCAGTGGTACTGTAGAGAAAGTGGTGAATCAAAATATTAACGAATTATTCAATTAACCGACAATTGTAAGTTGCAGTTAATTTGACAGAATTTATTTATTTTTCTAATGTGTATTTTTTGTTTGATTTACTGCGTTATCACATCAAGTAACTGCACTGTATGTACCAACATTCTAAAAACGTGCTTCTGCAAATACTATATGTTGCAGTTTTATTTCGTTATACTTGCTTATACCCATTCACCAGCCATGGTGATGTAGTTTACTTGTACTATCACCTATCCAGTTTTTGTGCAATGAAGATTTGATAAACACTTGGGACAAGGTGAAACTGTTTTTTAAAAGTTATTCTATTATTAACCAGGTATGACTTATGAACTTTTCAAATGAGCACCTAATGTTTATCTCCTCAAATTTGGACCTGTACCTTTTTGAAAAAGAAAAATATCTTTATATTCCTACTGTGTACAATTTTCTTGCTACTCTGTATTGTTTGTATGTATAAAGTGGAAAATATTTCTGTTACGTTCCTGTACATGGTTAGATATAACAGAAGGCAAAATAATTCTGGCAAACATGTTTATGTAAAAATTGTAGTAAGCAAAAAAAATGCTGTTGTCTTATAAATAATGCAGTTGGAGTGTCTCCAAGTTATTTTTTTTAAAACACACATTAGCACACTATAAATAGTGCATTGGTTATGAAATAAATTGTGTGCTAGATAATTAAGAATATGGTTTTGGATTTGTTAATGAAATGAATAATATAAAGCATTTGTCTTTATTCGTATGAAATATATTTTATTAAAATAAAGTTTCAGTTTTCCTGACTTACTCATATGGGGGCCATATTTCCTTGGCCACGACAGCAGAAATTGGGTGCAGGAGATCCAATGGAGGCAGAATTCTGAGCTAGACCCAAGGATGCGGGGTCAATCTTGTCAACTTGCTGGCTTCCAATTTGCATGGGGGATTAGGCAGGCAGAACTTCCGTCCAGTCTAAACAGAGGGGGTGGGGCAGGGTTGGGCGAGTTACTACGCCAAACATTTCCTCAGCACCAGCCTCCCTACAGCCAAACAACCTTGATTCCGAGATGAACCCAGCTTACAGGTCGGCTCCATGGTGCAAGTGTGGCCCATCTTGGGGTCCAGGCCTGGCCCCAAACAATGGCGGCATCCTTTCTTTCCAACCTCCTAATAAAGGGGCTGGTGCGACATTTTGTTTTTAAAATCTGCTTGGCCAGTGGCGCTGGTTGTGGCGCCAGCGGCTTGTCTGTGATGCTTTTCCTTTTCCCCCTCTGTGTAACGATTCTACGAAAGCTAACCATTTCCCTTTATGAATTGAGACCATGCCAGGGGTATATTTCTGATGAATGTCTCATTGCATAAGAACAGTGAAAGCAAAGCCACCAATCATGCCAAAATTAACAATGTATTTATAACAACCAAATAAAACACATAATTAAAATATATGTATATCTGTTTTATATTGCGATGCGGGGAAAGATGCCTGGAAGAAAATTATCATCTTCTGCACTCATCAGCTGCCTCCTGGCCAATGCTCCCTCTAAAGTGCGCGGCCGCGCAGCGATCTGCAAGGTCCCGCACACTCAAATTCCCAGGCTGCACACGGGCACCAACGGCCAGAGCGCGAGTGGCTGCAGAGCGCGTGGGACACAGTGTGGCTGGGGGCGGGGTCGCAGGGGTGAGCTTCATCTGATTGGCTGTCAGCTCTGACATAGTGCCATCAGTGTGTGTGGATTGGAGGAGGCTCTGGGCCATGGCCGGGTAGGAGTGTTGTGTGCTCTATGCGCGGGTTCACAGCAAATGCCTCTGTGCAAATGTAAGAAATGCAGACTGAAAGAAGCAAGGGAAAAGCCAGATGTTTTTACTGAGACATGCCCAGTGAGAACACTGCTGCCCAGAGAGCAGAGCTTGGGCAAACAATACCGGCAGTAAGTCGCAAGTCTGCTCCTCCAACGCAAGCCCAGCTCTCAATACCAGATTTTAAAACTCCTTCAATTTTTGCCTGATTTAAATGTTGGAGGGTTTCCATGGAATTTAGATTTTTGTAGTGAGGTGAAAGGATTGTTTATAAAATGTCACATCCCAGAAAAAACTAAAAAATCATGTATTTAATTTTTTTAAACAGGACAGCGGGTTGGTAACAAAATGCATTAAAATGCAACAGTAGTGGTGATTTCTGTTGCATATCACAAAGCTGTCTCTTCAGTTCTTGGCAAGCAATAATTTGCAGGATTCCCTGGCTAATGGTGAACATTCTAAAGCACTGAAAGAACTGGAAATAGTAAATGTGCTGTCCTCTACTAAAATTCTTACTCTGAGAACGCTTGTTTCTGTTGGTGCCTAAAAATCTTCTTTAAATTGTGAGTGCAGGGCTCTCTGTGGGACTAACTGGGTTGCTTTTCGAAAGAGCTGACGCAGACTCGATGGGCTGAATGGCCTCCTTCTGTTCTGTACTATTCTATGATTCAGTCATCGTTTGAAACGCCAAGTTATTTGTTTAAGAATGTTCACAGAAATAAAACAGTAACAAATACGGCTGGTAAAAAGTCCATCATTACAAATAAATAATTTACTAATCCAAACAGGAAAATTGTTGAGCCTTTAACAATGAGAAATAAGTAGTCAAGCGACCCCACTACCGAACATCAAACCACTGTTTCCAAGATTCACTGACCTCATCTCCTCTGGAGATCTTCCCCCCCGCAGCCACCAACCTCATAGTTCCCCAACCCCACACAGCCTGCTTCTACCTCCTTCCCAAGATCCACAAACCAGACTGCCCTGGTAGACCCATCGTTTCAGCCTGTTCTTGCCCCACAGAACTTATCTCTTCCTATCTCGACTCTATCTTTTCTCCCCTTGTCCAGTCTCTTCCCACCTACATCCGCGACTCTCCTGACGCCCTCAGCCACTTTAACAGTTTCCAGTTTCATGGCCCCAACCGCCTCCTTTTCACCATGGACGTACAATCCCTCTACACCTCCATCTCCCACCAGGATGGCCTGAGGGCGCTCCGCTTCTTCCTTGAACAGAGGCCCAACCAGTCCCCATCCACCACCACCCTCCTCCGCCTGGCTGAACTTGTTCTCACATTGAACAACTTCTCCTTTGACTCCACTCATTTCCTCCAAATCAAAGGTGTTGCTATGGGTACCCGCATGGGTCCTAGCTATGCCTGCCTTTTCGTGGGATATGTGGAACATTCTTTGTTCCAGTCCTACTCGGGTCCCCTCCCTCACCTTTTTCCGGTACATTGATGACTGCATCGGTGCCGTTTCCTGCTCTTGCCCTGAACTAGACAATTTCATTCACTTTGCCTCCAATTTCCACCCTTCCCTCACCTTCACATGGTCCATCTCTGACTCTTCCCTTCCCTTCCTCGACTTCTCTGTCTCCATCTCTGGGGATAGGTTATTGACAAACATTCACTACAAGCCCACTGACTCCCACAGCTACCTGGACTACACTTCCTCCCACCCCGCCTCCTGTAAGGATTCTATTCCATTCTCCCAGTTTCTCCGTCTCCGCCGCATCTGCTCCAACGATGCCACCTTCCACACCAGTGCTTCCGACATGTCTTCCTTTTTCCTCAACCGAGGATTCCCCCCTACCGTGGTTGACACGGCCCGTGACCGTGTCCATTCTATCTCCCGCACTTCTGCCCTCAGCCCTGCCCCTCCCTCCCGGAACCACGATAGGGTTCCCCTTGTCCTCACCTTTCACCCCACCGGCCTCCACATTCAACGGATCATCCTCCGCCATTTCCGCCACCTCCAACGTGATCCCACCACTAAACGCATCTTCCCCTCCCCTCCCCTTTCAGCATTCCGTAGGTACCGCTCCCTCCGAGACACCCTAGTCCACTCCTCTATCCCCCCCAGCACCCTTTCCCCTTTGCCTGGCACCTTCCCGTGCAAGCGCAGGAGATGCAACACCTGCCCTTATACCTCCCCCCTTCCCACTCCAGGGCCCCAAACACCCCTTCCAGGTGAAACAGCGATTTACTTGTACTTCTTGCAATCTAGTATACTGTATTCGCTGCTCACGGTGTGGTATCCTCTACATTGGGGAGACCAAACGCAGATTGGGTGACCGCTTTGCGGAACACCTCCGTTCAGTCCGTAAGGGTGACCCTGAGCTTCCGGTCGCCTGTCATTTTAATTCACCGCCCCATTCCCACTCAGACCTCACCGTACTCGGGCTCTTGCACTGTTCCACGGAAACCCAGCGTAAGCTCGAGGAACAGCAGCACCTCTTCCGATTAGGCACTTTACAGCCTTCCAGACTCAATATCAAGTTCAACAATTTCAGATCATAACCTCGGCCCCTATTACATTTTTACAATTTTATCCACACCTTTGTTTTGTGCCCTTCCCCTTTTTTTTCTCCCACGTGGCAGCTGTCTCTCATTCTGCCAGCGCATTTAGAGCCATCTTTTGTCTCCACTAGTCCCACCACCATCTCGTCTCGTTTTGAATACCTCTTAATGTCTCTTCACTTCTCTTGTTCTTTCATCCCCATTTCCCAGCCCCCCAAACTGGCCTTTTAATCTGTTTCATTTCCTGTGTTTTTTCAGTCCTGACGAAGGGTTTCGACCTGAAACATTGACTCTGTTTCTCTCTCCACGGATGTTGCCTGGCCTGCTGAGTTTTTCCAGCATTTTCTGTTGTTATATACATCTAGGTCTCAATTAATGGCTCTCCCGTGGCATTGCTAACAGATTTATAGGGATCAGGCTCTTCTCTCCTCGTTACTGCTGGTGTTCAGCGTGTTGTCATTGGAAATGGAACTGGTGATTAGGTTGAGATGAGAGAATTTTTTGTTTATTGCCAAGTAAGACACAAACTGATATTAAATAACTGATCTCCAGTAGTGTTGCTTCCAATAAAAGAATTTAGTAAGAAATTTGTAAAAGATCTCCCCAGACAGTGAAGCAAGTGTTTTTTGATCGCTTTATATATTTAACAACTACAAGTATATACATTTGGTCCCTCATACTGCACTATCTGCATGCATGAGGGAGTAGCTTTTTACCTTTACTGTCACTCTGTTTAGGTTGTGGCATTTTTGACAAAGGCCAAGAACAAATCACTTTTACGCAACGAGTGGTTAGGATTTGGAATGCACTGCCTGAAAGGATGGTGGAAACAGATTCAATAGTAACTTTCAAAAGGGATTGGATAAATAATTGAAGGAGAAACTATTGCAGGGATATGGGTGGAGTGGGACTAACTGGGTTGCTTTTTGAAAGAGCTAATGCAGACTCGATGGGCCGAATGGCCTCCTTCTGTTCTGTACTATTCTATGATTCAGTCATCGTTTGAAACACCAGCAGCTGTCCTGTGAAACGGTGCGAGCCGATTTTAACGGCGAACTTTATGCCATGGGTGATTGACCGCCGCACCAGCTAATCGAGTGCTGCCGGTCTTGAATGGTAGCCAATGGGATTTGCGATGGGCGGTGCATAGTAAGGTGATTGACAGGTCAGATCAGGTGGGAGTGTTTTGGAAGCTTTTGGTTCAGGGACCAATCTTAAAATGTAAATATTGCACATTTTGTGGGGATCCATTGTTGAAGCGCGTTGTGCACATTTAAATTAAAAAAAAATTATACTTGCAGAGATGTCATGATGGATTCTTGCCTATAGTGTCATTTTAGAAATAGAAAGTGGTGAGAAGGTGAAACTTCCCCTCCTTCTCCACCCCCCCCCCCCCTCTCTCCCTCTCAGTAAGTCTCAGGCTGCTCCTCCAAAAAAGATTGTTTTTTTTTGTAGTTCTCTATAATAGCTGCGTTGGGACATCGCCGCCGCAAGATCAAATCCATTAAGTGCACTAATTAATTTACTGTTAAACCGCCTGTTGCTACAAGCAGTGAGAGTAATGTTCAACAGTATAAAATATCTCCATCGACAGCTTTGATGTTAACAAGAGAAGCGTTGTGTAGTACACACTTCATTTTATAAATGTGCAACTTATAGTTTTATGTTAATGGTGTAAAATCAGTTTAAATCCTGCAAGGTTTTGTGTGGCTTGTGTAAAGTATTTGGAATGCACTGCCTGATAAGATGGTGGATACAGATTCAATAGTAGCCTTCAAAGTGGAATTGGATAACAATACTTGAAGGAGAAAAAATTGCAGTGGTATGGAGGAAGAGTGGAGGAGTGGGACTAACTGGATTTCGCTTTGAAAGAGCCGGCACAGTCTCAATGGGCTGAATTGCCTCCTGTGCTGTACTATTCTGTGTGATTCAATACATTGCTTTATGCGGCAGTTCAGAGAGAATTGAGTCAAAGACTCGAGTGGCAGTTGTATCAAGGCAGAGCGGCAACGTGCAGCAATGTCTGTGAATGTCTTGACTCCTTCCCTAGCAGTCACAAGGGTGCGGTGCGCACAGTCGCTAGGACACGGTTTAAACAATCCCAGACTCGCTCTCTTGGCTGTCCATTTGGCTAGGTAAATGAAAGTAGTTGTTGTAGTAGTAAAATTTGCCCGTGGACAAAAAAGTCACGCTCGGAGGAGTTCGTGGCCTGTTCAGTACAAATAAAAATTAGAGGGAACATTGCTCCTGGTGGTTAAACTTGAAGTGATATTGGGGAGTGGACCATAGAGTTGTTGGCAGGCTGGATTATCGCCCCTTCCCACAGAGAAGGATGATGTGGTTGAGGGTGGGGAGGGGAACTGCAGAAACAAAACTGAGAAAAATCAAATGTTCCACTGATTATAGTAAGTTCAATGTCATGCGTTTGGGTCTGAGTAATTCCAGGAATTGTGTGTACCATACAAGGATACCCACTAAAAATTATAGAGCAAGTGAGTGGCCTGGGGATCATAATGGATAAAACAGACGGTCCACATACCATGGCCATAAGGAAAGCAAATAGAGCGATTGGGTGTACTGCTAGGACAGTACAATATAAAACTAGGAATACTGTACTTGGACTATGCAAAGCATTGGTATGGGAGAATTTAAAGTACTACATCCAGTTTTGGTTCCCATATATGGCAGGGGCGATCAAAACCATAGAGAAGGTCTGACGAATGGTGACTAACATGATACACAGTATTAGGGCAGTTATCAAGATAAGGTCAACAAAATGGGTTTTTTCTCATTGGAAAAATGTAGACTTAGAGGAGATGTTTCTGTGATTTTTTTTGTTTAAATGATTCGGTCTGGGTGGATAGGTTGTTTGAGCATATAAAAGGATGAGAACTAAAGGGCATGAGTGTAAAATACAAAAGTAAAAAGCTAGATTAGATGCCAGGAAGTATTTCTTTCCATAAAGAGCCATTGCCCTCTGGAAAAGATTACTGTTCAAGTATGGGTTCCCTGTAATCTTCAAAAGGGAGCTGGAAAGGTTCTTGAGTAAGGAGGACATCCCAAGTTATAGAGAGTAGGTGTCGGGTAGCTGAAATAGTCATGCAGTCTCCTGGAGCTTGCTTATTTGCCTTTGAGAGTCAGAGGAATTTTCAAGAGTTTCCTAAATTTGTTTCAGTTTTTTGCTTTTTTTTTGCCTCTCCCAGAAGATTGCATTTGGGTTGATGGTGTACAAAGGTTGCATAATGTCTGGATGGAGTGTGCTTGATGGACCAGATGGCATTTTCTCATTGTTGTATGTTTGTATGCAAGTCTAAATGGAATGTCTGTGTGGGACTGATGGTTGCAATGTCGATGAATCCTATCTAATATACTATCTGAATCCAGTAAACCCTGCCACATTAATAAGTTTCAGAGATAAGCATGCTTGTGAATTAATTGACCCATTGTGCTAGCTATCAAGATGCATAACTTCCACTGTTGCTAGTATGTCAATATAATTTTCAAATGAGACAGTCCAATAGTATTGTCCCACAATCTCCTCAAAGAACCAACCCTTGATCCCTCTATCTCCTACATCCTTGCAAACTACTGCCCCATCTCCATCCTCCCTTTCCCCTCAAGCCTGACATCAGTAGTGGGGAAAATGCTAGAATAAAAGATGTAATAGCAGAGCACTTGGAAATCAGTGACGGGATCGGACAAAGTCAACAAAAGGTAAGTCATGCTTGACTAATCTACTGGAATTTTTTGAGGATGTAACTGGTAGAATAGAGAAGGGAGAACCAGTGGATGTGGTGTATTTGGACTTTCAGAAGGCTTTCGATAAGGTCCCACATAAGAGATTGGCGTGCAAAGTTAAAGCGCATGGGATTGGGGGTAAGGTACTGGTTGGTAGGAAGCAAAGAGTTGGAATAAACGGGTCTTTTTCCCCAAGTGGCAGGCAGTGACTAGTGGGGTACCGCAGGGATCGGTGCTAGGACCCCAGCTATTCACAATATATATTAATGATCTAGACGAGGGAACTAGATGTAATATCTCCAAGTTTGCAGACGACACAAAGCTGGGTGGGCGTGTGTGCTGTGAGGAGGATGCCGAGAAACTCCAGTATGATTTGGACAGGTTGGGTGATTGGGCAGATGCATGGCAGATGCAGTATAATGTGGATAAATGCGAGGTTATCCACTTTGGTGGCAAAAACAGGAAGGCAGATTATTATCTGAACGGCAATAGATTGGGAAAAGGGGAAGTGCAACAAGACCTGGGTGTCCTTGTGCACCAGTCGCTGAAGGTAAGCATGCAGGTGCAGCAGGCGGTTAAGAGGCAAATGGTATGTTGGCCTTCCTAGCGAGAGGATTCGAGTACAGAAGCAAGGATGTCTTGCTGCAGTTGTACAGGGTCTTGGTGAGACCACACCTTGAGTATTGTATGCAGTTTTGGTCGCCTTATCTGAGGAAGGATGTTCTTGCCATGGAGGGAGTGCAGTGAAGATTCACCAGACTGATACCCGGGATGGCAGGAATGACGTATGAAGAGAGATTGGGTAGATTAGGCTTATATTCGCTAGAGTTTAGAAGAATAAGAGGGGATCTCATTGAAACTTATAAAATTCTAACAGGACTAGACAGACTAGATGCAGGAAGGATGTTCCCGATGGCGGGGGAGTCCAGAACCAGGGGTCACAGTCTAAGGATAAGGGGTGAGCCATTTAGGACTGAGATGAGGAATTTCTTCACCCAGAGAGTGGTGAACCTGTGGAATTCTCTACCACAGAAGGCAGTTGAGGCCAACTTATTAATATATTCAAGAAGGAGTTAAATATATTTCTTAAGGCTAAAGGGATATGGGGAGAAAGCAGGGACAGGGTCCTGAATTTGGATGATCAGCCATGATCTCATTAAATGGCGGAACAGGCTCGAGGGGCCGAATGGCCTGCTCCTGCTCCTATCTTCTATGTTTCTAAGTCCTTGAACGTGTTGTCGCCTCCCAAATCTGTGCCCATCTTCCCCAGAACTCCATCTTTGAATCCCTCCAATCAGGTTTCCGCCCCACCACAGCCTCTCAATGGCTCTTATGAGAGTCACAAATGACATCCTATGTGATTGTGACAAAGGTAAACTATCCCTCCTCCTCGTCCTTGACTTGTCTGCAAACTTTGACACGGTTGACCACTCCATCCTCCTCCAACGCCTCTCCACCGTTGTCCAGTTGGGTGGGACTGCACTCTCCTGGTTCCATTCTTATCTATCTAATCATAGCCAGAGAATCACCTGCAATGGCTTCGCTTCCTGCGCCTGCATCGTTGCCTCTGGTGTCCCCCAAGGATCTATCCTTGGCCCCCTCCTATTTCTCATCTACATGATACTCCTCAGCAACATCATTTGAAAACAGTGGCCAGAATTTTCTGAGGTAACAACGGGTGAGTTGGAAGCATGGGGGGAAAGTGAAAGTTGTGCAAATGTGAACCCCGACCCCAACCCGGCTCCAACCTGCCCACTTTCACCTTTCACACAGGCGGGGCAGGCAGCCAATCTGCTGCCAGGCAGCAGGTTAGCAATTTAAATATTATAATGGGGCCTGAAGCCTCTACTTTCACCTCTACTTTTACGGCAGGCGGCCGGGGATCCCGGGGCTCGGGATTCCTGGTGGCTGCAACGAGGCAGCCTCAGCCTCGGGGCGCTATGCTTGTGGGCTGGGAGAAGCAGGAGTGCTTCCTCCTAGCTCCCCAACATCAGCCTGGCCCTCCCCGGGGTCAGGGATCTCTTTTTCCCCCCCCCCCCAGGGGCCTGGAACACCCGCCCCCTCCGAGGTTGCGATTTGGAACCTCCCCACCAGGCTCGTAACTCCCCCACCCCAGATACAGAGATCTTGAGGTCATCCAAAACTCGGCTGTCCGTGTCCCAATTTACACCAAGTCCCGTTCACCCATCACCCCTGCACTCGCTGACCTACATGGCTCCCGGTTAAGCCACGCCTCAATTTTAAAATTCTCATCCTTGTTTTCAAATCCATCCATGGCTTCGCCCCTCCCTATCTCTAATCTCCTTCAGCCCCACAACCCCCCGATATATCTGCACTCCCCTAATCCCCTAAAGCATCCCCAATTTTAATCGCTCCACCATTGGCGGTCATGCCTTCAGCTGCATAGGCCCTAAGCTCTGGAATTCCCTCCCTTTATCCGCCTCTCTACCTCTCATTCCTCCTTCAAGCCGCACCTTAAAACCTACCTCTTTGACCAAGCAATTAAATTATCAAGGACCATAAAACAAAATAGTAAAATATATTACAGGCACATCAATTTAAAAAAAAGGAAGGTTGGGATGGGAATTGGGCCATTAAGGGATAGACACGATAATACCACAGGTAACGATAGAGAGATGGCAGAAATATTAAATAATTATTTTGCTTCAGTATTTACCATGGAGATAGAACAGGTGGACATGACATTGGATGATGAGATTAGTAATTGGTTTTAAGTGCATTAAAAATAAAGAGGGGATATTATTAAATAAACTAATCAAACTCAAAGAGGATGGATTGCATCCACGCATTTTAAAAGAATCTAGGAAAGAGATAGCAGAGGCATTACTATGCATATTTAATAATTCGTTAGAAAAAGCTGTAGTGCCAGAAGACTGGTGGATAGCTTACATAATACCTATATTCAAGAAGGGGGGTGGAACATGTCCAGGGAATTGTAGATCAGTCAGCTTAACATCGGTGGTAGGAAAAATAATGGAATCCCTACTAAAGGAGAAAATAGAAGAACATCTGGAGACCAAAAATATAATGAGGAAGAGTCAGCATAGATTTCAAAAGGGAAAGTCTTGCTTCACCAACATCATTGAATTTTTTGAAGAGGTAACAGAAAAAGTAGACAATGGTAATTGATGTAAGAAAACTCACTAAGCACTTGGTTGAGTATAAAACAAGGCTTTAATCAACTGTTTCACAACCATGGGATTCTAGTTACATCACTAGTTCCTGGTTACAAAAACGTCCTGGGCAAGCTGGGCCCCCGCCCGAGTATTTATACTCCTTGGACAGCGCTACCAGCTGGCCGTCCAGTGTTATTTCATGAGTCATTTCTTCATGAATGATAAGATTCATGAAAGTAATGTAGTAGATAGAAACATAGAAGATAGGAGCAGGAGTAGGCCCTTCGAGCCTGCTCCGCCATTCAATGAGATCATGGCTGATCATCCAATTTCAGTACCCTGTCCCTGCCTTCTCCCCATATCCCTTGATCCCTTTAGCTTCAAGAAATATATCCAACTCTTTCTTGAATATATTTAATGAACTGGCCTCCACCAGTTTATCTAGATTTTCAGAAGGCCTTTGATAAGGTACATCTTCTTAGGCAGTGCCTCGGAACCGAGGATGACTTGCTTCCACATTAAAAATGGGTTCTCAGGTGACTGATGAGTCCAAAGAGGGACCTACAGTTTCTATCACAGGTGGGGCAGACAGTGGTTGAAGGGACGGGTGGGTGGGGTGCTTGGGTTGACTTGCGCTTGCTCCCGGCGAAGAGACTCGAGGTATTCGGCGCCTTCCCGGATGATGCTTTTCCACTTTGTGCAGTCTTGGGCCAGGGATTCCCAGGTGTCGGTGGGAATGTTGCACTTTTTCAAGGTGGCTTTGAGGGTGTTCTTGAAGCGTTTCCTCTGCCCACCTGGGGCTCTCTTGCCGTGTCGGAGCTCCAAGTAGAGCGCTTGTTTTGGGAGTCTCGTATCGGGCATGCGGACGATGTGACCCATCCATCGGAGCTGATCGAGCGTGGTCAAAGCTTCAATCATATAATAGACTAATGAACAAGGTCAGAGAATGCGGAGTCAGGGGACAAGTAGCAGAATGGATAGCTAGCTGGCTTCAAGACAGAAAGCAGAGAGTAGGGGTAAAGGGTAGCTATTCACAGTGGCAGAAGGTGGGTAGTGGCGTTCCACAAGGATCAGTGCTGGGACCACTGTTGTTCACAATTTACATTAATGATTTAGATTTTGGAATCAAAAACACAATTTCTAAATTTGTGGATGACACCAAATTGGGAGGAATAGTCAATACTGAGGAGGACTGCAACAAATTACAGGAGGACATTAATAAACTTGCAGAATGGGCATATAATTGGCAAATGAAGTTCAACACAGATAAATGTGGGATATTACATTTTGGTAGGAAGAATATGGAGGTCACATTACTTGGAGGGTGCGAGTCTACGTGGGGTAGAGGAACAAAGGGATCTCTGAGTACAAATACACAAATCACTAAAAGTTGCGACACAGGTTAACAAGGCCATAAAAAAAGCAAACAAGCACTAGGGTTTATTTCTAGAGGGATAGAATTAAAAATTAGGGAAGTGTCGTCTAACCAAGGTTCAATACAGGTTTAGCATAACTTCCCTACTTTTCAATTCTATCCCACTAGAAATAAACCCCAGTGCTTGTTTGCTTTAGGTGTGAAATAACCTCTCCACGGATGTTGCCTGGCCTGCTGAGTTTTTCCAGCATTTTCTGTTATTTCGGATTTCCAGCATCTGCAGTATTTTGCTATCCTGCTCAGATCATTGTAGGTTGCCAGCACCTGTGGAGTCATAACCAAGTGTAATTCATTAGCTTCACGCAGAGAAGGGGAGGGGAAAATACAGCTGCTTCTTGGCTCCATTGACTTGCTGGAACAGTATCGCTTGAAAAATATATCCAATGTGACAATGATTGGAAGCTAAAACACTAGAGTGGAAGACCTGAGTTCACAATCTCAACTGGCATTTGCACAAGGTGTTCTGATGAAGGATGAGCTTTGTTTAGCTCTACTGGGTCAGCTCTGGGAGTGAGTGAAAAATATCAAGGGTGGGAGTGATGTCCTGAAAGCCAGTCAAAGGAGTTGTAGTGGCCCATCTATGATGTTTAAACACCTGTCTTGCACTTTCTGGAATATGCATGGGTGTGTATTGGGGGGGCGGGGGAAGAAAGAGAAACTAACATGTAGAGCTGTTGTGCACTGCTGCTTAAAAATGTGTTTAAAAAAAAATTCATTAGCTTCATTTGAGGTTTGCTTTTTAAATGTGAAATGTAGTCAGCTGTAATGCAGACCTGCACACGATAAGATCGCTCTTGTATTTGCAAGCAAAAAACAGGTCGGTTGAATAGAGAAAGATCCATCAAAATGGAAATAAGTATTATTTAGGACAATAAATAATTTGAATGATATTAAGGAGACTAAATGGTTAAATGTGAAGAGATTAAAGCAACATAGTACCTCTAGTGCTTATAAAACCACCAAATTGCAGATTATGTAATTGTGAATTTACAGTCTATGGAGTAAAGTTTCCATTTTGGGCGCAATTGGCAATCCAGGTGTAAACTGCGCTCAAAATTGAACTCGATTTCAGAAGTTTTTTTTTGCTCAAGTTTCTGCTCAAACTCATTTGCATATCGCCGAACATAAAATCTTTTATGAACCAGTGCAATCGGGCAGCATTTTAAAAAGTAATTTTAAAAAATTTTTAAATGTTGCTTTACAAAATATTCCTTAATATATTTAAGAGTGGTAATCTGGTGGAGTTTTATTAATACAGCTGAAAATAGGTTTATCACAAAAAATAAGCATTTTTAATCAGTGTACCACCGAGTAACCTGATTTTAAATAACTGAAAATGTCTATAAAAAACTATAACGAACATATACTAGTTTCATTGGTGTACAGTAGACAGGTTCTTAATAAAAAAATGTAAAATGTGCTTAATAATGAGCTTGCGCCTAAAAAAACAAAGCTTAATTTTAAGAGTCCCCTCGCAGGCCCGCAAACGAGCGCAATTAGCAGAAACGCTCCATGATTAATTCGATCTGGAGGCATGGCCCATTTTGCGGGCGGGGCCAGCTTCTGCAGCAACACTTTTTAAACTAATGCAAAAGATTGCGGAAACTCGATTCAGCCTAGTGGAAACTACATGTCACTGATTCACAAAGATCATCCATAATTGAACATGTATCTAAAGCAAAATAAATGCACTTGCCATGGTCATGATATCAATGCAAAAGCTTCCATTAACATTGTTGATGACTAGGAGCCTATCACCTCTTTCACTCTGCTGTGTGGCACATCGAAACCTCCTGAGGGAAGAGATCATTTTAAAAATAAAAGTGATCCGGTGTAAGAATATTGAATTTTACTATATATTCCTTAACAGCTCACAAAACTTTATAATTGACTTCCAATCGGACTGTGATTTACAAAGAATCAAACAACAAGGCTGACAATTCTAGAGAAAGAAGCTGGGGTTGTCATGCCCCCCTGCAGTGGGTTAGTTAGCCTCTGGATTCTAACTGAATGTTCTGGGTCTATAATGGCATCATTATATGCAGGTGCAGCAAGCGGTTAAGAAGGCAAATGGTATGTTGGCCTTCGTAACAAGAGGGTTTGAGTACAGGAACAAGGATGTCTTGCTGCAGTTGTACAGGGCCTTGGTGAGACCACATCTTGAGTATTGCGTGCAGTTTTGGTCGCCTTATCTGAGGAAGGATGTTCTTGCCATGGAAGGAGTGCAGCGAAGATTCACCAGGCTGATACCTGGGATGGCAGGAATGACGTATGAGGAGAGATTGGGTCGATTGGGCTTGTACTCGCTGGAGTTTAGAAGAATGAGAGGATCTCATCAAAACTTATAAAATTCTAACAGGACTAGACAGACTAGATGCTGGAAGGATGTTCCCGATGGTCGGGGAGTCCAGAACCAGGGGTCACAGTCTAAGGATAAGGGGTAAGCCATTTAGGACAGTGAGGAGGAATTTCTTCACCCAGAGAGTGGTGAACCTGTGGAATTCTCTGCCAAAGAAGGCAGTAGAGGTCAATTCATTAAATATATTCAAGGAGGAGTTGGATATATTTCTTAAGGCTAAAGGGATCAAGGGATATGGAGAGAAGGCAGGAACGGGGTACTGAATTTGGATGATCAGCCATGATCTCATTGAATGGCAGAGCAGGCTCGAGGGGCCGAATGGCCTACTCCTGCTCTTATCTTCTATGTTTCTATTGAAGGTTTCAGTCGTGATCATCCACCGAGGCATCAAGCTCTCATTCTTTTAAAGTCTTTATTGTATTGATTTTTCTGATGAAGATCTACAGTTGGACCAATCAATAATACGTAGTCCAAGCAAATTACCACCCGCATCCGAACACTTACTTGAAGTCGTGCATCCATGACTTAGGCTATACAACAGCTGATTGTCGCCCCCTGCAAACTTCCAGATACTTTTTTCCACGTTTCGTTACCAACTACTGTATTCACTTGAAATCTGAATTGAATGTCTTATTCCCCTTTTTAAAGTTATTTTTCTCTCTCAGTGTCTCATTCCACACATCACTTTTTATTCTCCCTTTCATATTCCCTCTTTTTCTCTCACAATAGCTCTCTTGCATCCCTTTCTTGTTACTGCTATCATTTCCCTCTTTCTCTCATTTCTTTTTCATTCCTTTATCTCTCATTCCATTACCCCTATTTCCTCCCCATTCCCTCATTCAACTCTTTCACAGTTACTAGCAGTGGCTCTTTGTTTCATGGATACCTATTGACGTAATAAAACTCACTACACACTTGGTTTGAGTATAAAGCAAGGCTTTAATCAACTTGTTTCAGAACATGAAGCTCTAGTTGTACTTCACTAGTTCCTGTCTTACAAAATGTCCCTGCAAGCTGGGCCCACGCACAAGTATTTATACTCCTTGGACGGCGCCACGAGCTGGCCGTCCAGCGTTATTTCATGAGTAGTTTCTTTATGAGGATGAGATTTATAACATTCTTCCTGCCTATAAGATTTGGAAATCCGACGACTTCCTCTTAACGGATTAGGCGGACCACGAATAGCCGCAGTCTTTTAGATCTTTGTTTATGGCTAGAAGGCACGTCTCCCCGGACCGTGTCTTGGTCCCTGGGCTGCTTGATCCGTACCGGTGGATCGACAGGGCCCGTGTTACCCTGATCGACCCGAGGGAGGCGGGGGAGATTGTGACTCCGGGTGCAGGTCCCCACAGGCGCAGAGCTGGCTTCATCCTGTTTGATAGCCGGGGATTGACCGGCATCCTGGCCTCGGGTGGCCATCCCACGGGGAGCGCTCGGCTCCCCAAGTGGATCCGGTGGGGCAGCCGGCAGATCTCTCGATGTCCCAGGTAGGGCGTCATCTTCAGGGGAGCGCAGAATGTCGGCATCATCACCATGGGTCCCTCTATCAGTTGGGTCCGTGGAACCGGCTGGACAGGGAGCCAGGTCCCGGAGTGAAACGGTGGACTCCCGGCCATCAGGGTACCGCACGTGCACTTACATGGGATTGACATCCGTGAGTTCTACCTCATCGACGAGAGGATCGTTTTTAGATGATCGAACAAATCTTCGGAGTAGCACAGGGCCGGGAGCTGCCAACCATGATGGTAGGGACGTCCCGTGGGTGGAGCGAAGCTGAAGAATCGCTCGTGAGGTGCGACATTGGTGGACATAGAAAGAAGAGACCTGGTGGAATGCAACACGTCAGGGAGCAGTTTCCCACTGCTGGTCTGGTAGGTTGCATGACCTCAGCGCAAGACGAACAGCGTTTCAAATGATAGCATTGTATCTCTCAACCTGTCCGTTACCAATGGGATGGTACGGTGTCATTTTACTTGTGGCGATTTCCCGTTGGGAGAGAGAACTTTTGAGTTCGCTTGACATGAAGGAGGGACCCCGATCAGAGTGGATGAAATTGGCCGTACCGCAAAGGGAAAAGACTTGATCAAGGCATTTGATCACTGTGGAAGTAATCATATTGGGACAGGGGAAAGCAAAGGGACAGCATGAATATTCGTCCATCATAGTAAGTAGATAGGTGTTTCGCGTTGAGGAAGGGAATGGCCCTTTAAAGGCAATGCTGAGTCGCTGCATAGCGTGTATGAGTGAGCCATCCGATGGACGGAAGAACTGCGGTTTTAATTCCGCACAAATTCTACAGGAGGCGCACATTCTTTTCACATCTTCCGTAGAAAATGGGAGATTTTTAGATCGCACAAAGTGCAACATACGGGTAATGCCAGGATGGCATAAATCAGTATGAAGATCCGCAAGAGTCGAAGTTGACATAGAAGAGCAGAATGCCCGCGTGAGGGTATGCGGGGCCACATTCTCTTTGCTGGGTCGATAATGTATGGCGTATCCAAAGGCAGCCAATTCCATCCTCCAGAGTTGTATTATGTTATTCTTGATCTTAGTGCGTTTCCGGTTATCCAGCATAAAGGCCATGGAGCGCTGATCGGTTATAAGTGTGAAATGGCGACGAGCGAGAAAATGACTCCATTTACGTACTGCTTCGATGATAGCCATAGCCTCCTTCTCGAGAGGAGGATAATGGAGCTTGCTACCCTGCAAAGTTCTGGACAGAAATGCAACGGGTCGACCACCTTGATTCAAGGTAGCAGAGATCGCCACCTCCGATGCATCGCACTCGACCATGAAAGGAAGATTTTCATCAATGGAACGAAGTGTGGCTTTTTCCAGTTGTCGCTTGAGGAGGTTGAAAGCTGAAATAGCCGTTGCCTCCAATGGAAATGCCTTTGCATGAAGCAGGGGCTGGATCTTGTCGAAGTGGGGTATCCATTTCGCATAATAGGCAAACATGCCGAGTGCCCGACGAAGAGAGCCGAGATTCGTCGATGGAGGGAGCTCCTGAAGTGGACGAAGTCGCTCTGGATCCGGTTTGATGACACCGATGTTGACTGATGGTACTGATTTCACAGATTTGGACTCATTTAAGGTTAAGTTGCAATGATGGAGAACGTCAACATTTTTGAGGTTGGCCTCATGCTCCTTCAGTCATGACCAGCAATGGTGATATTATCCAGATATGGAAAAGTGTCTGTTAAGTTCTCCTGTTTGACAAGACTATCCATTGCCCGTTGAAAGATGGCCACCCCATTGGTGACCCCAAATGGAAGGCGACAAAACTGATAAAGCCGACCATTGGCCTCAAAGGCCGTATACTTTTTGTCAGAGTCCTTTAACGGTACTTGATGATATGCGCTCATTAAATCAAAGGTTGAAAATACCTTGTAGTTAGCAAGGTTATTGACCATGCCATCGATGCGTGGTAGTGGGTAGGCACCCAGGTCGGTATACTGGTTAATAGTTTGCGAGTAATCGATGCAAAGATGTTTCTTGTGTTGCTTCAGAGGATTTTTGATGACGATGACTTGAGCCCGCCAGGAAGATGAACATGGCTCAATGATACCGTCAGCTAGAAGGTGAGAGATTTCTACCTCGATAAAGGATCGATCATCTTGGCTGAAACATCATGATTTAGTGACTATGGGTTTACATCGGGGGGAAAGATTGGCAAACAAGGAGGGCTCGTCGAGCGAAGCCACCGAAAGCACACAAAACAGTACTTTGGAAATAGTAAGCTCTGGCTTTGGCCCTCCAAACTCAAAAGTGAGTCTTTGGTGTTGTTTCTGGAAATCCTGTCCCAGGAGCACATCACTGCATAGGTTTTTGAGCACCCTGAGCCGGGTGGAGAAATAAGTGCGGCCATTGAGAATAAGGTCAACAAGACAAAAGCCGGAAGAATTGGTGGTCAGTGTCGTCAGAGCCATGGCAATTTCCCTGTCCGAGGGGTAAATACGCAGTTTTAACTTACTGACAGCCCGCTCACTAATGAAGCTGTCCGAGCTGCATGAGTCGATTAGTGCGCTCAAGATGTGTCCATTTACCAAAACCTTCATGGCTGCATGGGACAGACTTTGGGGAAAAACAGCTGTGATGGGAGGA
Organism: Somniosus microcephalus; assembly: GCF_052327205.1. Taxonomy (NCBI): domain Eukaryota; kingdom Metazoa; phylum Chordata; class Chondrichthyes; order Squaliformes; family Somniosidae; genus Somniosus; species Somniosus microcephalus. The sequence goes on along the minus strand of NC_140990.1, from coordinate 267,686,612 downwards.
GGGGCAGTTTTACCCTTGACAGCTGTAACCTTAGTAGTGGTTCTTGGGGGAGGAGCAGTTTCATAGATAGTAGCTGCAAAACTAACAGGAGCTCTCGACCGGTATACCTTAGAAAGGGGGCCTTTCTTACTAACAGCGGCTCTTGACTGGCATACCTTAGAAAAGTGACCTTTCTTGCTGCAATGATTGCAGGTTGCGTTACGAGCAGGACAAAATTTCCTATAATGGAACGCACCTCCACAGAAGAAACACTTCTTTCCAGATTGCCAAGATGCCACTAGGGCGGAGTCATCATCAGTGAAGGTTTCTAGGGTAGGGTTGTCATCAGCCAGGTTGGAGTTGTCATCCATGAGGGCTTCCGCCCGAGGCCTATGGAAGGAGTCACTAAAAGTGATAGCAGCAGCCCGTGCATGTGGTGAAAGATAGGTATCTGCATTCCTCTTTGCTAAGTCCAGAGAACATGCCTGGTCATAGGCAGCCTGTAACTTGAGGGTTTTATTCTCCAACAGACGCTGACGTATGAAGGGAGACGCAATCCCATTAATAAAGGAATCATGAATTAACTCCTCCTGGTACTGCTTAGCTGTAACAGCTTTAAGATTGCAATCCTTGCTGAGCCTGTGAAGTTTCTGAAGGAATTCGTCAAGTGATTCCTCGGGTTGTTGTCGAGTTGTGGCCAGTAGATGCCGAGCAAAAATTTCGTTTGGGGACTTGACACATAGCTGCTGTAGTATTTGGATAGCGGCGTCATAGTCTACACAGTCTTCGATATAATCAAACACATGAGGGGATACATAATTAGCAAGCATTCGTAACTTATTAGGAACATTCTCACCACACTCCTCAAGGAAGTTGCTAAAGGTACGATACCAGTGTTTCCATACCTTAGCAACTGTAAGTGAATTCGGGTCCAGGTCGAGACGGGCGGGTCTGAGTAGATTCTCCATGATGGATCAATTACTTGTCTGACTTCCCTTCTATGGTTCGAGTTGTAGCTGGCTGTTTCCTGAAATCACCCATAGCATGGAGTCGATATCAAGTTGATTAAATTGACGTAATAACACTCACTACGCACTTGGTTTGAGTATAAAGCAAGGCTTTAATCAACTTTTTTTTTAGAACATGGAGGTCTGGTTGTACTTCACTAGTTCCTGTCTTACAAAATGTCCCTGCAAGTTGGGCCCACGCCCGAGTACTTATACTCCTTGGACGGCGCCACCAGCTGGCCGTCCAGTGTTATATCATGTAGTTTCTTTATGAGGATGAGATTTATAACACCTATCTTGGGACTGATTTTTCTCTTTTACCCACCCCCCCCCTCCCCTCCTCCCCACCCCTTCATTCGCACCAGGCACTAGACAGGCTCAGTGGCGTCTAAATTTAACATTGTTGCGCACATTTTATGGGCTTAAAATGGGTGCAATGATCACCAATTTAGCATTGCAGGGACTGAAGGAATAGAACATCTTGCAACTTTCAATTTTAACTAATACAAAAACCAACTTGCAATTATGTAGCTCCTTGCACCAAGGCATAATCGGAGAAAAGTGAATGATGAACCAAAGAAGAAGATATTAGGAGGCATGACCAAAAGGTTAGTCAAACAGATGGGCTTTAATGAGAGTTTTAAAGGAGGAGAGGGAGGTGGCGTGTGCTTAGGCAGGGAACTCCGGAGCTTTACCAATATAGATTAGCAAGGTCAAAGGCGATGGGTGAGTGGGACTTGGTGCGAGATAGGATAGGGGCAGCAGAGTTTTGGAGAACGTGAAGCCAGCCAGGAGAACATTGGAATGGTAATCTAGAAGTGACAAAGCATGGATGATGGTTTCAGCAGCAGGTGGTCAAAGGTAAGGTAAGGACGGAGGCAAGCGATGTTCACAGGTGGAAATAAACAGTCTTTGTGATGGAGAGGATTTGGGGTCAGAAGCTCATCTTAGGATCAAATAGGACGCAGAGGTTGCGCAGTCTGGTTCCGCCTGAGCCCATAATCGGGAAGGCGAATGGAATTGTGGTGAAGGTATGGAGTCTGTGGCTGGGTCCAAAGACATTGACTTTGGTCTTCCCATTGGTTACTGGAGAAAATTGCAGTTTATCCAAGATTGGAGGTCAACCAAGCAGTCGGACAACACCGAGGCAGAGAAGGTGTTGAGAGAGGGAGAGGTGCGTGTTATCCGCATGTATATGGAAGCAATGTTCTCTAAGCTGCACGGCCGCGCAGCTCTCGGGACCTCCCGCGCTGCTGGCTTGCTGGTTTTTCAATGCGAAAAGCTACGCCTGTGCCAGAAAGTGGCAGAACTCCCCAATAGCCTCTGGGGGTAAGTGCAGCCTTCTGAAGCACTGATGGGCAAAGAGTTCTAAGTAAGAGCTAAGTCTGTAAACACTGTTGAGTGGATATCTAGGTGTTGGAAACAAATGTCTTGCACGATGCCTCAGTTTAAATTACTGCAATCTAGTCAATTCCTTTTTCTCTTCCTCCTCCTCATCAACACAGGAATTACCCATTTCTCCAGTCCAGTACAGTAAAAATACATATAATAAACAAAAGTTTTAGATAAATAGATAAAATCGACACTAGGCAGCCTGAAGCAAAATGGGCAGCCAAAGTACACATCAATGATTTCAACAAAAGAGGAACAGATCACCATAGGAACTTGCATAAACTGGCTTCAGACTGATTAAGATCTACATAACCTGGTTACATTAAAGACACTGAAAGGGAAAAAAATGGAGTGTCAGCACCATTCGTGACTCGTCAGATACTGACGCAGTCCGTGTCCATATGCAGCAAGACCTGGACAACATTCAGACTTGGGCTGACAAGTGGCAAGTAACATTCGCACCACACAAGTGCCAGGCAATGACCAACTCCAACAAGCGAGACTCTAACCATCTCCCCTTGACATTCAATGGCATTACCATTGCTGCATCCCCCACTATCAACATCCTGGGGGTTACCATTGATCAGAAACGGAACTGGACCAGCCATATAAATACTGTGGCTACAAGAGCAGGCCAGAGGCTGGGAATTCTGCGGTGAGTGTCTCACCTCCTGACTACCCAAAGCCTTTCCACCATCTACAAGGCACAAGTCAGGAGTGTGATGGAATACTCTCCACTTGCCAGGATGAGTGCAGCTCCAACAACACTCAAGAAGCTCAACACCATTCAGGATAAAGCAGCCCACTTGATTGGCACTTCATCCACCACATTCAACATTCACTCCCTCCACCACCGGCGCACTATGGCTGCAATGTGTACCATCTACAAGATGCACTGCAGCAACTCGCCAAAGCTCCTTCAACAGCACCTTCCAAACCCGCGACCTCTACCACTTAGAAGGACAAGGGCAGCAGACGCATGGGAACATCACCACCTACAAGTTCCCCTCCAAGCCACACACCATCCTGAGCTTGGACCTGTATCGCCGTTCCTTCACTGTCGCTGGGCCAAAATCCTGGAACTCCCTTCCTAACAGCATTGTGGGTGTACCTACACCATATGGACTGCAGCGGTTCAAGAAGGCGGCTCACCACCATCTTCTCTCGAGGGCAATTAGGGATGGGCACTAAATGCAGGCCTAGCCAGCGACGCCCACATCCCATCAATGAATTAAAAAAAAAAAAAATCCTGTGCTTGTATTTGAAGAAGCCTATTGTTGGCAAGCAACCAGATGATGTCTAACCTGCTGAGTTTCTCCAGCATTTTCTGTTTTTATTTCAGATTTCCAGCATCTGCAGTATTTTCTTTTTGCCGATAGCTCTTGATGTTGTTTCATCAGTGATGTGCCATCAATTACTCAAAAGACTGAGGTTGAGCGAGTAACAATCAGGCTTTTATTAACTAAAGAATGAAGGTCTTGTCTCGAGTGGTCGACCCGTCCAGAATACTAAGGGCCTGGGAGGTAGTCACTTATATACCTGGAATAGTGGGAGGAGTCAGCCGAGGCATGTCCAGACCTGTACCTAGTGGAATACACATACAGACACAGACAGGTATGACAGTGGTTTACCACAATCAGGCTGGTGATGAATGGTTAACATTGAATGTGACAGCTTCTGTTACCCCACCTTTTCCATCACAACTGGTCCTATTTTTCATGAGAATAAACGTGGGTTATTATTTTTCTCTCAACCTCTTCAATTTCCCAAAAAGACAAACCCAAGACACATTTTTGCAGCAGTCACAAGTGAAAATTTAAACTTGAAATTTAGGATTGCTTGTTATTTTGTAATATATTCTGAGTGGTTGGAGGTGGCTGAATCTCTTCTATTTGTGTATATGAGAAAGAACACAACATCAAGGACAGCAGAAAAGGGGTTAACTTAAAGTAACATTATTTGAGTAAGAAGAGGAGTTCTGGATAAAAAGCCCAATATTCAGACATGTTGGGTTGAATTTTCCTAAGATCAGAGGGTTAGCGGCAGGACTAGGGTTTCTGCCCACCCATGTGACCCCACCATTAACCCACCACTTTTTCCTGAAGTGAACTTAATTACATATTTGGAGAGGGTTTAGCGTGGTGATACCATTGCCTATTGGTTTGGAACATGTTTTTTGGCAGGAAACAGGAGAACAGTGAGAGGATGGAGCTGGTGCGGGGGTCATGTTAACAGCAGGAAGAGCTCCCAGATTTACTAATGTCTTTTTGAATATCTACCTAGCATAAATAAGGTCTAGAGAACAATTGTTCCTGGGGACTGCAGGCAGGAAATCCCATAAGACAGGGTGGTGCAGACTTTATGGAGGGAGGTGGCAGAGGCAGTGAATGCAACCTCCACCTCCCACAAACTGCCACACGGTGCAGGCAGAGGTTTAATGACCTCACAAGTTTGTCCAAGTTAAGTGAAGGCAATGAAAGGATTCGTAAATTTCATGTCTTCCCCGAAGATTTACTTTTGGCTTATTGGAGAAACCCTGGCTGGACTGAGTTTAAAATCCAGGGCTCCAGGGCTCAACAATATGGCTGCGGTCAACCTCATGGCCAAGGCCTGCAAAGTTTCAGTTTGGGCTGACAAAGAAGGAACTTTCCAGAAATTAGAAGGCAGACAAACCTTCTGCATTTATGCATGAGAAGCAAACCAGTGGCATTCGGGCCTCTGATTAAAACTCATCAAGGCCGTTTGCACAGTCAATCAATATGTAATAGCTGCGTTCAGACCTTTGTTAGAGGACATCAGCACTGTTTGCAAACGATCAACGGGGCATTCAAGCTGGAATGGCCCCATCACCAAACCAGTGGGACAAAGAATTAAGCTGATCTGGCGGGAGATAAGGGCTACCAGGAAGGGTATAACTAGTCCCTCGGGAAGCCATCTCTCTCTCTCTCTCTCTCTCTCTCTCTCTCGCCTCGCCTCCAGTGCCCTGCCGTATTATCAACCCAGTGAGAGGATCGTCGACGAAGAGCCCGTCCAGGGAAGCAGGATACCCACAGTTACATTTAAATCACTGGGGTATCTCTGTTTTGGGCGGTGAAAGCCTTAAAGACATCGGCAGGCAACGGGGCACGGAGCAGGCGTTCCAACATCCTAGACTGGTGAGCATCAATTTTCTGGCCCATCACAAGACAACCTAGATAGATGTAAAGGGTGGGAGTTAAGGGGATTGCCAAAATTGTCATTTTCCCTCGATGTGTCCATTTCTCCTCCCCCGCTAAGTGTAATTATGTTGCATCCATAGTGATTTTCTCTGTACAGTAATTGTTTCTCTATTTTAATAAACATTGGTTTTCTTTGCACCGAACCACTGGTCTCGTTTGTCTATATCGCTACTTGTAAATAAGTCCGGTGCTCAGAACTAAAAAGGGGGAAGCGATTCGAACCGCACGGGGCTGGGGCAGCTCAGGCACACGACTGACTGACCAGACAAAAACCCCAAACCAAAACCCCCTACAGCAATGTTCCCCATGCACATCCTGTTGGAATGATAGAGGGACAATTCACCATCTTATCACTCGTGCCTTTTTGCTGTTATTATCTGGGTGACAGGAAAATTGTTCTATTCACAAAGAACCTATGGAAACAATATTGCACCATGTTAACTCCAAACCACTGTGAGACCTTGAATTGCCTGCCACAATTGGTTTTGCTAATCTTGAGGGAGAGGTGTTTAAAGGGAGCCTGCACCTGAAAGATGAGAATAGTATGCATGAAGACATATGGATGGAAAAATCTGATACATTCCTTTAACTTTGTGCTCTCTTGGTGCAAAGAAAAATGTATGCCTAACTAGCACCAAAGAACTGCAACTAGAGGAAAAAAGTCAATCTTGAAAATCCTGAGTGTGTACAAGGAGGAAGCTTTGAACTTGTGGGAAGACAAACAGGAGAGACGATGGAGAAGTGGCAGACGAGGTACCACGATCATCTTGGTAAAGGCAAGTCGAGGGAAATAGAGGTGTTTTCAGTTTTATGTGGATTGTCAAAGCATAATGAATCAGAAGGTTAGATTGCATGTACAGGCGGTGGAGACGGTTACCATGCATACAGTTGAAATTAATTTTATTTGGTTTCTCAACTTTTATTTACTGAAAGTACTCAACTACAAGCAACTAGTTACTTTCTCTTGCTGCATGGCTCTCTTAGCTCCACTTCCTCTCTTTCCTGTGCATCCTCCTCCTGATGTGGAGCTGGAGGACCTTTTCCATCTTCTTCATTATCACCATTCCATCAGCTTCAGGAAACAGCAACCCTTTCTGCATAGCGATATTGGATACAGCAAGCTACAATGATTCTGGAAACTTGCTGGCCTAACTACAGGGCTCCACCACTTTATTCAGGCTCCTCAACTAAGATTTCAGAATACCAATGGTCTGTTCTATGATAGTTCTTGTAGTTCCATGGGCCTCATTATGTTTGTTCTCCTATGCCCAACCCACCTCCTGTATGTAGATACCACATGTGAAGAGACGCTCGGTCACTCAACCAGGAAACACCAAGACTGGTGATCGGCAGAGAGGGGGTAGGGAAAGCCAACTCCAACGGTACCTTCCTCCTGTCGAAATGCTTAGAACATGGCCTCATCATAACCAACACCTTGTTCCGTCAGAGAGACAAGTAGAAGGCTTCATGGCAGCACCCTCGTTCCAAGCACTGGCATCTGCTGGACTACGTCATCGTCCGAGTGAGGGACCGCAAGGACGTCCGCATCACCCGCGCCATGACAGGAGCTGATGACTGCTGGACAGACCACCGCCTAATCCGCTCTGTCATCTCCATCAATGTAGCCCCAAAACAGCGGCGGCAACAGAAACAATGCCGCAGGAAAATTAACGCTGGAGCACTCAAAGACCCCGCTAAGAAAGCCCTATTCAGCCTGCGCCTCACAAACAACCTGACGACTCCCAGTGATGCAGAGACACAGAGTGCCCACAGCGTCTGGTCTGCACTCAAGGCCTCCATAATCAGCACCTGTGAAGAGACGCTCGGTCACTCAACCAGGAAATACCAAGACTGGTTCGACGAGAATGGGTGGTAAATTGCGAGGAGGAAAGCCTCGGCTACAGGACGATATAAACGGGTTGGTCAGATGGGCGGAAAAGTGGCAAATGGAATTTAACCCTGAAAAGTGCGAGGTGATGCATTTTGGACGGACAAATAAGGCAAGGGAATACACAATGAGTGGTAGGACCCTAGGAAGTACAGAGGGTCAGAGGGACCTTGGTGTACATGTACATAGATCCCTGAAGGCAGCGGAGCAGGTAGATAAGGTGGTTAAAAAGGCATATGGGATACTTGCCTTCATTAGCCGAGGCATAGAATATAAGAGCAGGGAGGTTATGATGGAGCTGTACAAAACGCTGGTGAGGCCACAGCTGGAGTACTGTGTGCAGTTCTGGTCGCCTCACTATAGGAAGGATGTGATTGCTTTGGAGAGGATGCAGAGAAGATTCACCAGGATGTTACCTGGGATGGAGCGCCTCAGCTATGAAGAGAGGCTGGACAGGCTGGAGTTGTTTTCCTTGGAGCAGAGAAGGCTGAGGGGGGACCTGATTGAGGTGTACAAAATGATGAGGGGCATAGATAGGGTAGATAAAGAGGAACTTTTCCCCTTAGTGGGGGGGTCAATAACAAGGGGGCATAGATTCAGGGTAAGGGGCAGGAGATTTAGAGGGGATTTGAGGAGGAACTTTTTCACCCAGAGGGTGGTTGGAATGTGGAACTCAATGCCTGAAAGGGTGGTGGAGGCAGGAACCCTCACAACATTCAAGAAGCATTTGGATGAGCACTTGAAATGCCATTGCATACAAGGCTATGGACGAAATGCTGGAAAATGGGATTAGACTGGACAGGGATGGATGGGCGGTGCAGACACGATGGGCCGAAGGGCCTCTTTCTGTGCTGTAAAACTCTATGACTCTATGACTCTATGACCAGGAGATCCAGGAGCTAATAAGCCGCAAGCGCAAGGCATTTCTGATCTGGAAACAGCAACAGAACTCGAGAACAAGAAAGCAGCTCTACAGAAGCCTGAAGGCCGAGGTCCAACAAAAAACTCGCGACCTAAAGAACAGATGGTGGGTGGAGAAAGCGCAGGAGATCCAGCAGCTAGCCGACAACCACGACGTGTGTGGATTCTTTAGCGCAGTCAAGACCCTCTACGGTCCAAGCACCCAAGGCCCTTCCCCACTGCGGGCCAAGAACGGAGAGGTACTCATCAAGGACAGGGAAGCAGTCAGTGCCCGCTGGAAGGAGCACTTCGAAGATCTCCTTAACCATGACTCTGTCTTCGACACGAGTGTCCTCAACTCCATCCCACAGCATGCTACCCGCCACCATCTCAGCACAACCCCAGCCCGGCATGAGGTTGAAAAGGCCATCCGACAACTGAAGAACAACAAGGCCTCCGGAGCAGATGGAATCCCCGCCGAGGCACTAAAGCACGGCGGAGAAGCACTACTGGTGCGAATTCATGAACTCATTTCTCTTATCTGGAAGGAGGAGAGCATGCCAGGGGATCTCAGAGACGCCGTAATTGTGACCATTTTCAAGAAAGGTGACAAGTCCGATTGCGGTAATTACAGAGGAGTTTCCCTGCTGTCTGCCACAGGGAAAGTCATCGCAAGAATCCTCCTCAATCGCCTTCTCCCAGTGGCTGAAGAGCTCCTCCCAGAGTCGCAATGCGGATTCCGCCCACTAAGGGGCACAATGGACATGATCTTCACCGCACGTCAATTACAAGAGAAATGCAGGGAACAGCACCAACCACTGTACATGGCCTTCTTTAATCTCACAAAGGCCTTCGAGACTGTCAACCGTGAGGGATTTTGGAGTGTCCTCCTCAAATTCGGCTGCCCTCAAGTTTGTCACTATCCTCCGCCTGCTTCACGACGACATGCAAGCCGTGATCCTGACCAACGGTTCCACCACAGACCCAATTCACGTACAAACCAGGGTCAAGCAAGGCTGTGTCATCGCACCAACGCTCTTCTCAATCTTCCTTGCTGCAATGCTCCATCTCACCCTCAGTAAGCTCCCCACTGGAGTGGAGATAATTTACAGAACAAACGGGAAACTGTTCAGCCTCCGTCGCCTCCAGTCCCAATCCAAGGTCGTCCCATCCTCTGTCGTCGAATTACAGTATGCAGACGATGCTTGCGTCTGCGCTCACTCGGAGGTCGAACTCCAAACCATCGTAAACATGTTCACCGAAGCATACGAGAGCATGGGCCTTACACTAAACATCCGTAAGACAAAGGTCCTCTACCAACCTGCCCCCACCACACAGTGCTGCCCCACGATTATCAAAATCCACGACAAGGCCTTGGACAACGTGGACCACTTTCCATACCTCGGAAGCCTACTGTCAACAAGGGCAGATGTCGACGACGAAGTCCAACACCGCCTTCAGTGTGCCAGTGCAGCCTTCGGTCGCCTGAGGAAGAGAGTGTTTGAAGACCAGGACCTCAAACCCGGCATTAAGCTCATGGTCTACAGGGCAGCAGTGATACCTGCCCTGCTGTATGCCTCAGAGACATGGACCATGTACAGCAGGCACCTCAAAGCACTGGAGAGGTACCACCAACGCTGCCTCCGCAAGATCCTGCAAATCCATTGGCAGGATAGGCGCACCAATGTCCGTGTTCTTGCTCAGGCCAATAACCCCAGCATCGAAGCTCTGACCACGCTCAATCAGCTCCAATGGACGGGTCATATTGTCCGCATGCCCGATACGAGACTCCCAAAACAAGCGCTCTACTCGGAGCTCCGGCATGGCAAGAGAGCCCCAGGTGGGCAGAGGAAACGCTTCAAGGACACCCTCAAAACCTCCTTGAAAAAGTGCAACATCCCCACCGACACCTGGGAATCCCTGGCTCAAGACCGCACAAAGTGGAGGAGAAGCATCCGGGAAGGCGCCGAACACAAGTCTCTTCGCCAGGAGCAAGCGGAAGCCAAGCGCAAGCAGCGCAAAGAGCGCACGTCAACCCAAGCCCCCCACCCACCCACCCCTTCAACCACCGTCTGCCCCACCTCTGACAGAGACTGTAGGTCCCGCATTGGACTAATCAGCCACCTGCGAGCTTATTTTTAATGTGGAAGCAAGTCATCCTCGGTTCCGAGGGACTGCCTAAGAGAAGAGAAGAGGAGTACTAAGTTATGATACATGGTTGTGAATCATTAAGGGCTAGTTTGGTGGATTAGAACATGATGAAATCATCATCATAACATTCCAAGGTAATGGGTATTAATGATCAGATAATTAGTATTGCACACTCACTGCACATTAATTGAATGAAACCTTTTCCTGTTCATGAAATTGATGCGATTATCATATGGGGTTTTCATTGTCACATAAATTCTATCAATTGCTCCTTGTACCAATGGCAACCCTACCAGTCTGCAGAATTGAATTGCTCTTACAAGTTCCATGGAGAAGACACTAAACTGTGAGGCCCGTCTGAGGAGAACATCTGTGACCTTCTTTATACAATGCTATCTGCTCACTCTAGGCTACCTGGAAAGATCCACTGGGGAAAAAAGATTCAAGGCAGTCATCACTTTAACTGCTACAAGAAAATGCTGTTATCTGGTCTTCAGCCAGAAAGTGGCAGAACTCCCCAATAGCCTCTGGGGGTAAGTGCAGCCTTCTGAAGCACTGATGGGCAAAGAGTTCTGAGTAAGAGCTAAGTGTGTAAACACTGTTGAGTGGATATCTAGGTGTTGGAAACAAATGTCTGTTCCATTTCCTGCTTTTTTCCAGTTCTGACGAAAGGTCATCGACCTGAAAAGTTAACTCTGTTTCTCTCTTCACAGATGCTGCCTGACCTGCTGAGTATCTCCAGCAATTTCTGTTTTTATTTCAGATTTTCAGGATCTGCAGTATTTTCTTTTTGTATTAGTGTTTAATTCACTGCCACCTCTCTTCCAGGAATGCCCACCTTGAATAAGTTCTGCTCTTCTCTCTGACGGGAGTTCCATTTGTCTCTTTTACCTTGTTCATCTTCATTGCTTTCTGTCTCCCTTCTCGTGTTTGATCAGGTAGCTACCAAAACTCACTTTCACAGCCACATATCTTTCCTCAGCAACTGTCTCCGGCTCCGACTTACTCCACGTGGATTCCAACTGAAATTCCACCCTTCGTGTTTTGGATCCACCCAGGACTACAGATATCTCCAAGATATTCAGCGTTCCTCGAACCACTGTGAAATAAAGAGTAGATTTGCCTTTCTAAATCTAGGCTTTATTAACCTTAAAAACCCAGCAGCACATTTTCAACACCCAGTCCCAACCAAGGCTGTAGAGAACTGAATTTAAGATGGCCACCACAAATCACATGACATCAACTACCAATGAGTTTACAGCATATATCTCAAGGCAGGAAACAGGCAACCACTTACAATACTTCTTACAAAACAAGAATAATCACCACATTCACCCCTCCTTTTAAAACATACTCCAACCTAGGTAGCCTTTACAATTTACAATTAATTATTTATAACTAAAACAATACAAATATATTTCAACAATTTTAAAACATTACTATCAATTATTTTAAAAGTCCATTTTCAATCGGTCGACCGGATATCTTGTTCGTGTCGACCTTCTTAACCTTGGTGAAATTCCTTGCCCTCCCACACCAGGAGACACGGAAGTATCTTCTGCAGGAAGGCTATCCATATCCCGATTATCAACGGTTTCCGGATTGGAAATCCCATCAGGAGGTAAACTGGGACGGTCATGAACATCCATCGAGGGCTGACTAATAGAATTATAATTATCTGCAATAGGATTGGAAATATTCGTAGTATCTGTGACGACATCCACATTATCTGAATCGTGACTATTGTTAATATCCTCAGAAGAGGGCTGGCCACCACAAGGAGCCAAGTCTGTAATTGAAACAGTACTTTCTTTCCCATCTTGGAATCGAATATGAGCATATTGGGAATTTGCCTCCAACAGCTCCACCTCCTCCACTAAAGGATCATATTTTGACAATGTAACATGGCGTCGAAGCAGCACAGGCCCCTGCATAGTAAGCCATGAAGGTACCGAATATCCCGTAGTAGATCTCCGCGGATAGTTAAAGAGCCTTTCATGGGGGGTCACATTAGTAGCCGTTGAAAGCAATGATCTAATGGAATGCAGGGCATCAGGCAATACCATTTCCCACTGTGTATCCTTAAGGTTCCGGGATGTCAAAGCCAACATAACTGCCTTCCAGATCACCCCATTATATCGTTCGCACTGTCCATTACCCTGGGGATTATACGGGGTAGTTCTACTAGTAGAGATTCCCCGACTCTGGAGGTATTCCTTCAACTGGGAAGACATAAAAGAACTTCCCTGATCCGAATGGATATACGCAGGCATCCCAAAGATGACAAAAAGTTGAGTCAGACATTTGATAACTGTAGCAGCTGATACATCTGCGCAAGGAAAAGCAAAAGGGAACCTTGAAAACTCATCCACAACAGTAAATATATATCAATTCTGAGTCGTTGAAGGAAGAGGCCCCTTAAAATCAACGCTCAAACGTTCAAAAGGAGAAGTAGCCTTTATAAGATGAGCTCGTTGAGGCTTAAAGAAATTCGGTTTACACCGAGCACAGATAGAACATGATGAAGTCATCCGCTTGACGTCTTCAACTGAAAAGGGCAAATTCTTACTGCGTACGAAGTGTATCATCCTCGTAACACCAGGATGGCACAAAGCATTATGAAGATTAATAAGCGTATCTCCGTGAATCACAGAACAATAAGCCCTCGACAGCGCATCAGCAGCAACATTATCTTTCCCCGGATGGTAAACTATATCAAAATGGTAGCATGCCAACTCAATCCTCCACCTCATTATTTTATCATTCTTGATCTTTCCAAAATGTTTGACATCAAACATAAAGGACACAGATTTTTGGTCAGTTACCAACGTAAAATGTCGCCCCGATAAATAATGTCTCCATTTACGCAGTGCTTCTACTATTGCATACGCCTCTTTCTCTATTGAGGATTGTCTTTTCTCACTATTGTTCAAAGTACGTGAGAAAAAGGCCACAGGTCTTCCATTTTGGTTCAGAGTAGCCCCAATTGCAAAATCGGAAGCGTCCGTCTCAACCACAAAGGGAACCTGCTCATCAATAGAATGCACAACTGCTCCAAGGATATCCTTTTTGAAATTATCAAAACACATCCTGGCCTCCCATGATAGAGGATATGTCGTAACCCGAATAAGGGGCCGGATCTTCTGCAAAAAATTTGCAATCCAATTAGAATAATAAGAAAACAGTCCAACAACTCGTTGCAAAGCCTTAGAATTAGTAGGACAAGGTAAATCAATCAATGGTCGCAGGCGTTCTGGATCTGGTTTAATCTTGTTTCCCGAGATAATATACCCCAGTAGATTTACCTCAGTGGTCGAAAAGATACACTTCTCTTTATTGAAAGTTAAACCAACTTTTTCCGCAGCTTGAAGGAATCTTTCTAAATTAGAATCATGCTCCACCCTTGATTTGCCACACACCGTGATGTCGTCTAAATATGAAAAGGTGTCAGAGAGGGAGTTATCACTTATAAAAGCATCCATTGCCCGTTGAAAACAGGCAACACCATTAGTAACACCAAATGGTACTCAGCAAAACTGATACAGCTTTCCGCCAGCCTCAAAGGCCGTATATGGTTGATCCCTCTTAACGATAGGAATCTGATGATAAGCACTCTTTCGGTCAATAGTGCTAAAAACCTTATACTGAGATACTTTGTTGATAAGCTCATCAATCTTAGGCAAAGGGTACGCATCTAATTGAGTATACCTATTAATAGTTTGAGAGTAGTCTATCACCATTCATTTCTTATGTCTCTCGTTAGTGGTGACAACTACTTGTGCCCGCCAGGGCGAACAACTAGGTTCAATGATTCCTTCCAATAAAAGACGTTGAACTTCAGACTTAATAAATTCTTTGTCCTGACTGCTATACCTTCTTGACTTGGTAGCAATTGGCTTACAATCCGGCATCAAATTGGAAAAAAGTGATAATGGAGAAATGGATAAAGAAGTTAATTCACAAATAGATAAAGGTGGCTTAGTTCCTCCAAAAGAAAGACTGAGAGACTCGTGTAATTGAAGCACATCATGACCAATCAAAATATCCGCACAGAGATTAGGCAAAACAGGTAGGCGTATATCAGTATACGTATTACCTAGAAGAATTAATTTCACAAGGCAACAACCAGCTACTTGTGAGGTGAGAGTCGTCTGAGCCATACACACCTGATAAGTAACAGGCGAAATTTTCAAACGCTTCTCCTTCACAAACTGAAGACTTATAAAACTCTCGGTACTGCCCGTATCTATAAGGGCCTTCACTTCTAACCCATTAACTTGGGCCGTAACTATAGCTTTGTTTAGGCCATGAGCAAAGGCAGCAGAAACTGATGCAATAAACGCCCTATCTAAAGGCTGAATAGTCGCAGAGGAGGCAATTGATTTACAAACACGTGCATAATGACCTCTCTTGCCGCATTTACTACACACAGCCTCCCGAGCAGGACACTTCAGACGAGGGTGCCGGGCGTTCCCACAAAAATAACACTTCTGAATCCTAGAGGCAACAGCAGCCGAAGTAGAAACTGTTTCAGAATCTGGTAAACCACTGCTATTATTCCACATAATTCCTTTTCATCCGGAACTGCCGAAACCACAGTCGCAGGCCGATTAAAAAGAGCGTAAGAATCCGAACTTCTCTGGGCCAAATCCAATGTAGAGGCTTGCTCAAAAGCACTCTTGAGATCCAAAGTCTTATTTTCTAATAACCGCTGACGAATTGATCTAGACAGTAATCCATTAATAAAAGCATCCCGTACCGATTCTTCCTTATATTCTTCTGCCGACACGGCCTTATAATTACAGTTAGCACCAAGGCGCCGAAGTGCTTGTAAATAAGCATCCAAAGATTCTCCCACCTGCTGCCTACGGGCAGATAGAAGGTGACGTGCAAATACCTCATTCTTTGGTTTAACAAAAATCTTTTCCAATGTAGCAATAGCCAATTCGTAAGTTTCACAGTCCAAGATATACTTATACACATCCGGAGCAATGTAGTTGATCAGTATATTCAACTTATTTAGAGACTCTTGATCCAACACACCCAAAAAGTTTTTAAATGTACGATACCAGTGTTTCCATTTATCATCCACTCCTGCAGAATTAGGGTCAGCATTAAATCGTTCCGGTTGAAGATATCGCTCCATTCTAACAGAAGGTTAATAAATTGAAATAAAGAGTAGATTTGCCTTTCTAAATCTAGGCTTTATTAACTTAAAAAACCCAGCAGCACATCTTCAACACCCAGTCCCAACCAAGGCTGTAGAGAACTGAATTTAAGATGGCCACCACAAATCACATGACATCAACTACCAATGAGTTTACAGCATATATCTCAAGGCAGGAAACAGGCAACCACTTACAATACTTCTTACAAAACAAGAATAATCACCACACACTGCTCTCGCCGTATCCCGAGATCCACGCTGAATGCCATGCAACGCCACATGAACACTCTCGACCTCTCTCTTCAGCAGCACCGACTCACTCTATCTCAAAGCTGTCCTGGTCCTCAGTTCCATTTCATCCTTCGCCTCATCCGGCGCTTTAACAAAAAACTTTTTTTCTTCCTTTCAGGTGTCAAGGATCGCAAGTTTCAACAACTCTTGGACACCAACGTCCCTCCGGAACCCTCTTCCCCTTCACTTTCCTCTGACCCCCATCCCTTCTCCCAATCTCACCCACTGCCGCGTTTTCACTATCCACTCTGACCTTCCCCTCTCTGACCCCAAACAATCAGTCCTTAGCAAAGGCCTGAGCTTCATCCCCTTATGCCCCCACCTCAATGAATTTCGAGCTCTTTTTCCGCCGCCTTCGTCTCCGTGCCCACTTCTTTGGCCAGGAGTCTTCTCCCCGCACGGCTGACCCTTTCTCTCGCTTTCAGATTTCTCGTTCTACCTGGACCCCTCCCTCTGGCCCCTTACCCTCTCTAGATCTTTTCATTGCAAACTGCCGGTGTGACATCGGCCGTCTCCATTTCTCTGCTCCCCTCACTCCAACCTACCTCCCTCTGAACTTGCAGCACTCCATTTTCTCAGATCCAACCCCGACATTGTCATTAAACCTGCTGACAAGGGTGGTGCTGTTGTTGATTGGCGAACCGACCTCTACGTAGCAGAAGCTGAACGCTAACTCTCCGACACCTCCTCCTTACCTCCGCCTGGACCATGACCCCACCACCGAACATCAAGCCACCGTTTCCAAGACTGTCACTGACCTCATCTCCTCTGGAGATCATCCCCCCCACGGCCACCAATCTCATAGTTCCCCAACCCCGCACAGCCCGCTTCTACCTCCTTCCCAAGATCCACAAACAGGACTGCCCTGATTGACCCATCATTTCAGCCTGTTCTTGCCCCACGGAACTTATCTCTTCCTATCTCGACTCTGTTTTTTCTCCCCTTTCCCAGTCTCTTCCCACCTACATCCGCGATCTTCCGATGCCCTCTGCCACTTTAACAATTTCCAGTTTCCTGGCCCCAACTGCCTCCTTTTCACTATGGACGTACAATCCCTCTACACCTCCATCCCCCACCAGGATGGCCTGAGGGCGCTCCGCTTCTTCCTTGAACAGAGGCCCAACCAGTCCCCATCCACCACCACCCTCCTCCGCCTGGCTGAACTTGTTCTCACATTGAACAACTTCTCCTTTGACTCCACTCATTTCCTCCAAATCAAAGGTGTTGCTATGGGAACCCGCATGGGTCCTAGCTATGCCTGCCTTTTCGTGGGATATGTGGAACACTCTTTGTTCCAGTCCTACTCAGGTCCCCTCCCTCACCTCTTTTTCTGGTACATTGATGACTGTGTCGGTGCCGTTTCCTGCTCTCGCCCTGAACTAGATACTTTCATTCACTTTGCTTCCAATTTCTACCCTTCCCACACCTTCACATGGTCCATCTCCGACTCTTCCCTTCCCTTCCTCGACTTCTCCGTCTCCATCTCTGGGGATAGGTTATTGACCAACATTCACTACAAGCCCACTGACTCCCACAGCTACCTGGACTACACTTCCTCCCACTCCGCCTCCTGTAAGGACTCTATTCCATTCTCCCAGTTTCTCCATCTCCGCCGCATCTGCTCTTACGATGCCACCTTCCATACCAGTGCTTCTGACATGTCTTCCTTTTTCCTCAACTGAGGATTCCCCTCTACAGTGGTTGACAAGGCCCTTGACTGTGTCTGTTCTATCTCCCGCACTTTTGCCCTCACCCCTGCCCCTCCCTCCCGGAACCACGACAGAGTTCCCCTTGTCCTCACCTTTCACCCCACCAGCCTCCACATTCAACGGATCATCCTCCGCCACCTCCAGCATGATCCCACCACCAAACGTATCTTCCTCTCCCCTCCCCTTTCAGCATTCCGAAGGGACCACTCCCTCCGTGACACCCTAGTCCACTCCTCTATCACCCCCAACACCCCTTCGCCCGGCACCTTCCCGTGCAAGCGCAGGAGATGCAACACATGCTCTTATACCTCCCCGCTTCCCACTGTCCAGGGCCCCAAACACCCCTTCCAGGTGAAACAGCGATCTACTTGTACTTCTTGCAATTTAATATACTGTATTCGTTGCTCACGACGTGGTCTCCTCTACATTGGGGAGACCAAACGCAGATTGGGTGACTGCTTTGCGGAACACCTCTGTTCAGTCCGTAAGGGGGACCCCGAGCTTCCGGTCGCCTGTCACTTTAATTCACCACTCCACTCCCACTCAGACCTCACCGTCCTCGGCCTCTTGCATTGATCTGGACGAGGGAATTGGATGTAATATCTCCAAATTTGCAGAAGACACAAAGTTGGGTGGGAGGGTATGCTGTGAGGAGGATGTCATGAAACTCCAGTACGATTTGGACAGGTTGGGTGATTGGGCAGAAACGTGGCAAATGCACTATAATGTGGATAAATGTGAGGTTATCCACTTTGGTGGCAAAAACAAGAAGGCAGATTATTATTTGAATGGCAATAGATTGGGAGAAGGGGAAGTGCAAAGAGACCTGGGTGTTCTTGTGCACCAGTCGCTGAAGGTAAGCATGCAAGTGCAGCAGGCGGTTAAGAAGGCAAATGGTATGTTGGCCTTCGCAGCAAGAGGGTTCGAGTACAAGAACAAGGATGTCTTGCTGCAGTTGCACAGGGCCTTGGTGAGACCGCACCTTGAGTATTGTGTGCAGTTTTGGTCACCTTACCTGAGGAAGGACGTTCTTGCCATGGAGGGAGTGCAGCGAAGATTCACCAGGCTGATACCTGGGATGGCAGGAATGACGTACGAGGAGAGATTGTGTCAATTGGGCTTATACTCACTGGAGTTTAGAAGATTGAGAGGGGATCTCATCGAAACCTATAAAATTCTGTCAGGTCTGGACAGATTAGATGCAGAAAGGATGTTTCTGATGGCCGGGGAGTGCAGAAAGGATGTTTCTGATGGCCGGGGAGTCCAGAACAAGGGGTCATAGTCTAAGGATAAGGGGTAAGCCATTTAGGACTGAAATGAGGAGGAATTTCTTCACCCAGAGAGTGGTGAACCTGTGGAATTCTCTGCCACAGAGGGCGGTGGAGGCCAGTTCATTAAATATATTCAAGAAAGAGTTGGATATATTTCTTGAGGCTAAAGGGACCAAGGGATATGGGGAGAAGGCAGGGACCGGGTACTGAATTTGGATGATCAACCATGATCTCATTGAATGGCGGAGCAGGCTCGAAGGGCCGAATGGCCTACTCCTGCTATCTTTTATGTTTCTATGTTCCATGGAAGCTCAGCGTAAGCTCGAGGAACAGCACCTCATCTTTCGATTAGGCACTTTACAGCCTTCTGGACTCAACATAGAGTTCAACAATTTCAGATCATAACCTCGGCCCCTATCATATATATATATTTTTTATCCACACTCTTTGTCTTTTTTTTCTTCATGGCAGCTGTCTTTCATTCTGCCAGCGCAACTTACACTTCATCTAGAACCATCCTTTGTTTCTTAACCTGCCCCATTGCCATCTCCTTTTGCCTTGAATATCTCTTAATGTCTCTTAGCCTTCTATCCTATCACAGACCTTCCCTTTTGTTCTTTCATCCCCTCCCCCCTTTCCCAACCTCTACACTTGCTTAAAAATCTGTTCCATTTCCTGCTTTTTTCCAGTTCTGACGAAAGGTCATCGACCTGAAACGTTAACTCTGTTTCTCTCTTCACAGATGCTGCCTGACCTGCTGAGTATCTCCAGCATTTTCTGTTTTTATTTCAGATATCGAGCATCTGCAGTATTTTCTTATTGTGTCATGCACGGTGCCTCACTTTAAATTCCTGCAATCTAGTCAATTCCATTTTCTCCTCCTCATAACACAGGAACACAGGAATTACCCATTTCTCCAGTCCAGTACAGTAAAAATACATATAATAAACAAAAGTTTTAGATAAATAGGTAAAATCGACTCTGGGCAGGCTGAAGCAAAATGGGCTGCCAAAGTACACATCAATGATTTCAACAAAAGAGGAACAGATCACCACAGGAACTTGCATAACTTGGCTTCAGACTGATTAAGATCTACATAACCTGGTTACATTAAAGACACTGAAAGGGAAAAAAATGGAGTGTCAATCAATCCTGTGCTTGTATTTGAAGAAGCCTATTGTTGGCAAGCAACCACCCCTGAAGTGTGGTTAAAAAATTACCAACCCTGTGGAGGAAGCTGGCTCTTTGCTTCTTGCAGATTATTTCATGCACAGCTGCCCTGACCTTGAAAGAAGCCATGTGCTACACCACCAACCGTGTATATCAAGGCATTTAGAGGGCCTCGGCAAGTCTGAGCCAACCCATGGCAATATATAAACTTTTGTCAAGGGGTTAGTCTAGGATAGACCATTGTTTTCAAAATGGGTATGCATTTTGGGATCATACGGTCTTTTTTATATTGTTGATAAAGGAATTCTAAATCGGGCATGAACCAAAGATATTATTTAATTCTAATGTCAAACTGTTTAAGTATATAATAAAATGATTTTTTCTTTACAGAGCCATAGTTATGCCTTGAGTTCCTTTAGGAAAAAGAGCCCACTAAGTTAAATATAAAATTTAATCGTGTGGGGATAAAAAGGCACTTCTTTAAATTAAGGAATTACATCACATTGCGACTTTAATTCCGAAACCAAAAAATGACTTTTTCCAGTACTAACAATAAATGGCAGGAGAAGTCCTCAGAAATGTTCCAGCAGAAAAAATTGATGTCTAGGCAAAGTTTCACGAAGCTTCAAATATATCAACCAAGATGGCCTCCTCGATGCATTATCCGCCTGAAAGAGACTGACTGCTGCATTGCTCCTACTGCCACTTAGATAGAGGTGGTGTTTTCACGAGGTTGGATTTGAGGAAGTGCTTGGGGAAAACTGTATTAATTTCCTTTGAAAGTCAAGCTCAACCATGCAATATAATTCCATGACTGTCTCCCTGTTGAACAACGTCTCCTCAGACAGGATTGTGCTTAGGTCCATAGACTTGGCTGCTTGGGTAAAGATAGCTGCTGACAGTCCACCTCTGGTGTAAATGGACCTGCCTCTCATTCCTCCTCAGGTTCTCCTGTTCCTCCTCCAAAACAATCAGAGTGCGAGGAACACCCCGCGGAATGCTGATTAGCTTATTGCTGCATACATGCCAACCTAGAAAATGAGCAACAGTTGACCAACAGCTTCAAAAGAGCTGGCATAGGCCCCATAAAGCTGACAACTGAAGTACAGCTGTGGGTATAAGCCTATGGCGTGAAAGCAAGTAGTTACTCAAGCTTTGTATTTAAGATGCAGCTACACCCAGCAACCATTCATGTGTGTGTGGAGGGGGAGAAAACAAAGAATGTAAAAGCCTAAAGGAGAAAATATAATTTCTGAAAGCACAAAATTAATAGTGTATTCCAGCAGAGTCCAGATGCATTCTTCCCCAGAAAAACTTTAAATCTTTACATTAAAAATTATGCATTGTTGTTAATTTTAAGCATTGTTATACTTCATAATTGGTAGTTTTTTAATCTAAAAAAGGAAATAAACAGTGACATTTGGATTTTTAAAAGACCAACCTTTTAAAAGACTTCCTGAAAAGTTACCTCAATGGAAACTCTGCAGAATCCAACTTCTCCTCCTGCCACACTGGCAATGCCCTCTCCTTCCTCAATGTAACCTGGCACTCACCTCCCCCTCCCTCAATTCAACCTCACATTCTTCTTATAGTTCAAGCTAACTTTGTTCCCTTCAAACTCAGTTTAAGCTGGTACTCGGGGGAATTTTAACCTAAAAGAAACAGGTGGGTTAAGAGCATGGGGGTAGTTAACGTGTTAAAAATGTGAATCCTGAGCTGAACCCCCCTCCAACCCACCCACTTCCGGTTTTACCGGAGGTGAGACGGCGGCGGGCAGCCAAACCACTGTTGGGAGACGGGACTTCAATTTAAGTATTATAATGAGGCTGGAAGCTGTTGTGTTGGTACCTTTCTACCTAGACACAATTTAGGACTCAGAACTCAGAGATTCAAACATGAAGTGCTTTATTGGAAGGAAAGGAAGTTCTGGCAAGTTCCGAACAAAGAGAGCTAAACTTAACCGAGAGAATACCCAACCATTTATCTCCTGTGACAGCGCCACCACAGGTGGGAGGAGAACACACAATAGAACACACAATACATAACATTTCCTCCCCTCTTAAATGGAAGGTCCACATTATTCCTCAATAGGTAAGTTACTTTCAATACACTCAACTAACCTAGGGTAGAGGTAGACTGCCTCAAACCCTGACTTTACCCTGGGGTTTATTCTGCCCCAGTCTTGTGGGTAAGTCACTAAGCCTACAGATCCAAGCGTCTTGGAGGCCGCCGCTCTCTGACAGGATACCGGCGGTCATCGCTGGCTTCCACAGCAGTAGGCATTGACACAGGCCTGGATGGAGAAGGTGCCTGTGTCAGTTGAAAGTCAGGAGTTTGCACAGGTGGAACAGTCTCTTTGACTTCCTGTGTTGGAGAAGAGCACTGTGGCAAAGGATGCTGGTTTGCGGTATCATTCGGAACCAGATCAGGCCAACCAGCCGTTGGAGCCTCTGTGGCTGTCTCTGCTCCTAGCAACAGTTGATCTGTGTGTCTTCTCCAGACAACGTCCTCAGCAGTCTCAACTGTGTAAGACGCGATCACCGTAGCAGGAACCCATTTCGGTCCAGTGTTGTAGTTTCGAGCGAGGACGTGCTCTCCCGGATGAAACCATCTCTCCTTGGCTCTTTTCTCTCGCTTTTCAACTTGATCTTGTTGTTGACGATGGACAACCTGCTCTGCCCTTGGAGGTTTGAGTAAGTCAAAACTTGTCCGCAACTGCCTCTTCATCATGAGCGAAGCGGGGGAAGTTTTGGTTGTGGCATGCGGCTCGTTCCTGTAGGACAACAGGAAGCTGTTCAGACATTGGTGGATTGAGCCCTGACCTTGCGATGCCTTCAAGGCGTGCTTCAAAGTTTGCATGAACCTTTCTGCCTGGCCGTTAGTAGAGGGATGATAGGGCGCAGACCTGATGTGTTGGACACCATTCACATGCAGGAAGGTTGCAAACTCCTGTGATACAAATTGTGGACCATTGTCACTTACGAGTTGTTCCGGTGAGCCATAACGGCTGAACATCTCACCAAGTTTCTCAATTGTTTTCTCTGCCGTGGTAGACCTCATCACAGCGACCTTCGGCCACTTGCTACGAGCGTCCACAACCACCATAAACATCTTCCCTTCGAAAGGACTGGCGAAGTCCACATGTACTCGCTGCCACACTTCTGCAGGCCAATCCCAGGGGTGTAGGGTTGCCAGCTGTGGAACATTCTGGACCCTTTGACATGGGGAACATGTTTTGGCTTTCTCCTCAATATTCCCATCGAGACCTGGCCACCAGAAGTAGCTTCTTGCCATTTCCTTCATCCGAACCATCCCACTGTGGCCTGTATGAAGTTGTTGCAGTATAGGTTCCCTCAGAGGTGGTGGAATGATGACACGGCGTCCCCAAAGAAGACAACCTGCCTGGATGGAGAGCTCATTTCTTTTTGAAACGTAAGGTTTCAAACTAGGAGAATCTCCTATCGCTCTCCCTCGAATGACATCATCCATTACCTCAGACAGGACTGGATCGTTGCGGGTGTACCTTCGCACCTGAACTGCAGTGACAGGTGCTCCCTCCACTTGTCTAAAGTAGAAGATGTCTATCTGACGAGGCTCTGGGGGAGTAACAGGCAAGGGTAGCCTCGAGAGACCGTCTGCGTTGCCGTGCAAGTCTGATTTGCGATATTTGATGTCGTATGTGTGTCCTGACAACAGTAAAGCCCACCTTTGCATCCTGCTTGCAGCGAGAGACGGAATTCCGGTGTGGGGCCCGAAGATTGAAGTCAATGGACGGTGGTCTGTCAGGAGTGTGAACCTTCTCCCAAACAGGTACTGATGAAATTTTCGAATTCCAAAAACGATTCCCAAGGCCTCGCGCTCGATCTGCGCATAGTTACTCTCGGCCTTGTTCAAGGTGCATGATGCGAAGGCGATAGGTTTCTCTTCACCCGAAGGCATGATGTGGGATATGACTGCTCCCACACCATATGGTGATGCATCACATGCTAGCTGCACGGGTAGCTTTGGGTCGAAGTGTGTCAGGACCTCCGAATTCAGCAATGCTTTCTTTGCTTGGGCGAAAGCTTCGCTGCACAGTTCAGTCCATTTCCATGTTTTGCCTTGACATAGCAACTGATGTAACGGCTTCAGCAATGTTGCTAAGTCTGGAATAAACTTCCCATAGTAGTTAAGTAGCCCCAGAAATGAACGTAACTGGCTCACATTCTGGGGTGCTGGGGCCTTCACGATCGCCTTGACCTTTGGCGGCGCCTTATGCAGGCCAGTAGCGTCAATCACATGCCCCAGGTACTCAACTGAAGACTGAAAGAATTCACATTTGTCTTTACGAACTCTGAGTCCGTACTCTTTCAGTCGTTGTAGTGTCGCATCCAAGTTCAGAAGATGATCCTCCTCATTTGTCCCAGTGACAAGGATGTCGTCCAGGTAGCACTGGACTCCTGGCAGTCCACTCAAAATCTGATCCATTGCCCTTTGGAATAGAGCAGGGGCCGACGTAATTCCAAACAGAAGGCGGCAGTACCTGTATAGCCCCTTGTGTGTCACAATTGTCAGCAGCTCCTTTGATTTGTCATCAACATGCATTTGTAGATAAGCCTGGCATAAGTCTATTTTGCTGAACTTTTGCCCTCCGGCCAGGTCCGTAAAAAGATCATCAATGAGGGGAAGAGGGTACTGTTCCACAGGCAGCACCGGGTTAATAGTCACTTTAAAATCCCCGCAGATTTGAACAGATCCATCCTTTTTCAGGACAGGAACAATGGGTGTGGCCCATTTGCTCACGCTCACAGGCTCCAGGACTCCATTCTCGACTAAGGTCTCCAAGTTAGCCTCAACTTTTGGCCTAATTGCACAGGGTACAGGTCGGGCTTTGTGAAACTTCGGCTTGCTGTCAGGTTTAATGTCCAGCCTCACACTGATCTTTTTCATGCTCCCAAGTTCCCCATTGAAGAGTTCTGCATGTTTGTTTAACACTGCAGTCAGACCTGACTCCCCTTTTGACATCATGCGGACTGCAGGCCAGTCCAGCGTGATTTTCTCTAGCCACGCACGTCCCAGTAGCGATGGGTAATTTCCCTTTACCACATATAGTGGCAGTTTTGCAGTCTGTCCGTTCAATTTAACTGTCACCTCAAAAGTGAACACTATATGTCTCGAAACAGTAGGTATACAGAGAAATGAACAATATAATCCTGTTTTCCCTCTGGCTAGAGATGTAACCGTTGTCGATCCTTTCAATCCTGACTCTCTCTACAAACTATGAAGGAAAGCTCAAGATCTTTATAGGCCTCTAGTCATGCAAACTGTCCTTACTGAATCATTATGGCATGACAAGTGTTATTGTAAACAACCCCCAGAAATGAGGTAATTCCCACAAAACTGCCAGATGGCCAATCTGTTTACCATTAAGCATGTAACTAATCATCTTAGCCCCATTGTCCATTTCCTTATCTCAAGACTGTCTTGGCCATCTCATTTCACAATATGACAACAAAAAGAAGTCAACAGGCACGAATCACATATCCTATAACCCACATCCTGCACCTCAGCAGAAAATAAACACCACAGTCATTCTAGCTACAGTACAAATCCACAAGACATTTAAAAATAAAAATAGAGCAAAAACCTTAATCGTATGAGATTAAACCAAATCCTAATCCTGCATATGGATGTATACTTGAATAGGGTATCTTAAAACACCAGCCCCCTTCCCAGCTTCCGGAGGAAATTAAAATCTGATCTAAACAGGCTGGAAGCCTGACAGATCAGTCCCATCCCAATTTGCAACCCCACCCCGCCACTCCCATTGCACCATCTTTTGAACCCTAGGAATTTGGAGTCCTTGGTTTGTACTCATCAGTCATTTTTGGTACAGACTTTCCACTGTCAATCATACAATGATTTCCAAGTCAGAGGGGACAGGGAACTTTCCATACTTAACTTTCAATGCAAAGTTACATTAATGTTACATATAGTGTTCACTTTTGGATATGGAGTACATTCTGTCTTCTAGTAGGAACACATTCTACTTAACTACATCCAGATAGCTTGAGAACAGGTTGACAAGTGCCAAGGCTTAGGGACCCCCAAATGTGATCAGGGTACTGCTGGAGTTTAGCCACCTAAAACCGTACAGCATACCAACAAAGAGCATTAATAAGTTTCCCACTGCCTGTTCAGCCAAGACTACACTACCAATTAGGATATTGGCATGCTGAGTTATCTGGTGCTGAGTGGGAAGAATCCCAACTCTTGGTGATAGGTCTACCTCTGCAAGTTCCGTTAATGAACCAAGCTGGCGAATCAAACAGCAACAGTGCCCTTGAGTACCGTAGACCTGCCTGGTTCAGTTACCAGATTGCCAAGTCTGCCATGGAGGAGGTGGGGGTGTAGTTGACTGAGTTCCCATCTTCCATCATCAGGAGCCTCATCTTAGAGTGAGCTCAACACCATACAAATTCCTATTATGTACACTGCAAGAAACATTAGCATTAGGTGGTTAGCAGATAACTAACAGGCACAGGGTTGAGCTCTCATTCGATGAACAGCAGGTACCAGAAATTCTTCAAGAGTATTGTTGTGTACAGCACACCTCACCATAAAATATGGGAGTGGATTGCCACCACTTCCTGATAACAGCATGGACAGACACCACGCTACACTCTACAGTGCCTCCACCAGTTGGAGGTGGCTTTCCCGCCAGGTGAAGACAGTGAGGAAGAGGATCAGGGCCAGAAGAGGCCCGTTTTTTTAAAACTTTAAATGTGCAGCCAGCAGGAGCACGGTCCCACAAGGAAAGCTTAGGCCTCCTCTGCCATAAACTTGTCCCCTTAACTGATCGAGAGACCCCCGCTAGACGGCCCTGGCAGCCAATCACGCCACCTTCCTAACGTCAGCAGCTGTTCTCTGGATTGCATGATTTTCCACTATTTCCTGTCAATGCTACTTGGAACAGGTGTAAAGTCAGCTGGCTGGATTTAAATTTGGCCCGGGAGTTGAAATAGCCTGTCCCAATTTCTGGATTAGCGGGTGAATTTCTAACTCACACTGCTACTCACCCACCCAGAGTTAAAATCGGGCCCATGTCACAGCTTTGTCCTGGATTTCACGCATCAGACAAAGGAAGGCCTGCCTATGAGTTCTGAACCATGAGAAGGGGTAGAATCATTTTTAAAAAATGATTTTTTTCTTATCTATCAGAATGGGGACAATTGTTTTTTTCTTGGAAAGTACTTCCTTTGACCTTTCCTCCCATCTACCAGGCGAAAGGAGACATAAAATGGTGCAAACCACATTTACATCATCTGGCATAGGGCCACTGTACCGTGCCTACAGTGACATGAAAATAGCATTTTTGCACTTGGATGCAAGTCAGCTGTAATTTTATTTGCACAAGCATACAAGAAAATAACACGCTTGGAATTTTAGAAGTGCCTCGTTTCCATTGTCAGCTTGTGGTTGATAGCCCCTAAAACTACTGAAGCTTTTATAGCTTGTTATATGAGATAAATATCTGTCTTCATGCCTGCAAGTTAACTCAATTTAATAGCCACTAGGTCACTTGGATCAAAATGAAGAATGTGCTAGAAAATTAAATTACTTACATAATGAGTACTTAGCCCTCTGCTGTCATAGACATTGCTAGAGGGAACACTGACTCTATCAATTCTTAGCTTTCTGATAGCTAAATGGATTTTTAAAAAGAAGCTAAATTTTGAGAAGATTTTGTGTGAATAGATTATTATGTTAGTTTTACATGCCTCTGTCTATTTCTGACCTCACAATTTGACTAACTTTTGAATGATTTTTGCAATCTTCCTGATCAACACGGGAATTGCGTTTTGACAGTGTATTCAGGAACCCTTTCTTACCCAGTACATAAAGAGCCCAACAGGAGAGAGGGAGAACTGTTGGATCTAGTAATAGGAAGTGACCCAGAGCAGATAAGAGAATTAAGCATTGGGGAACATCCAGGCAACAGTGATCATAAAATAATAAGATTTAAAATAATTATTGAGTAAGACAGAGACCAAAAGCTAAT
Organism: Somniosus microcephalus; assembly: GCF_052327205.1. Taxonomy (NCBI): domain Eukaryota; kingdom Metazoa; phylum Chordata; class Chondrichthyes; order Squaliformes; family Somniosidae; genus Somniosus; species Somniosus microcephalus. The sequence goes on along the minus strand of NC_140990.1, from coordinate 267,658,428 downwards.
TTTGAGGGAATGAGAATAGAACTAAGGAAGATAAACTGGAGAAAAAAAACAGACAAAGAGATAGAACAGCAGTGGGAAATATTTAAAATGGTGATCAATAGCGTTCAGGAGAAATATATTCCTCTAAAAAAACAAGAACAAACTATCCAACAATGAAACAACATGGATGAATAAAGAGGTGTGGGCAAAATTGAAACTAAGGAAGAAGAAAAAGATGACAAAAGGGAATACGAAGAGGTTAGGAAAGAAATTTTAAAAATTCGGAAAGCAAAGAGGACCTACAAAATGAAATTATCAAGGAATATAAAAAGAAATATTAAAGTATTCTACAGACACATAAATAACAAAAGAAAAAGCAGGATAGGGATAGGACCACTAAGGGATGCACAAGCTGAACTCACAGGTAATGACAGCAAAATGGCAGAAAAATTGAATAGTTACTTTGCCTCAGTATTGACCATGGAGACAAACATGGTGGGCATGACATTAGAAGAAGAGATCAAAAAAGATATAAAGACATTTAAGATAGAAAGGGGGAAGATAAACTAATCAAACATAAAGAGGATAAAACCCCTGAATTGCATCCGCGCATATTAAAAGAAGTTAGGGAAGAGATAGTAGAGGCACTATTACATACATATAAAAATTAATTAGAAAAGGGAATAGTGCCCGAGGACTGGAGGACACCTTGGGCTGAAAATTCAGTAGGGTTAGCGCCCATTTTGCGGCGCTAGAGGGCCTAGCGCTGCAATGATAGCCGTTTCTGAAATTCACTTCGGCGCTGCCATCGGCGTTAGCCGGTTGCGCTGCGCCGGCACCGATGACGTCATCGGTGTGCGCAGCGTCCCGGTTGCCGTGGCAACGCGCCCGAACGCCGAAATTCAGTTGCGGCCGCCTTGCCCGTGGCAGCCGCAACTAAGACTCTGGCAACCGAGTCTTACACAAGTTAGCGCCGGCGCATTAAGGTCGCGCGGCGGCCGGCCGCTTTCCCGCCGGCCGCCTGCCCGCACCTCCCTCCCCGGACTCCTCCATCCCCCCCCGCGGAACAGATGCGTCTGGCCTGCAAGCCCGGCACTTGTCCGAGGTGCCGGGCTCATTTTTGAAAAAATCAAACGGCCAGCGATCGGGTGAAGGCAGCGCCTCCTTAACGGGAGGAGGAGGCCTGCACTTCCCCAGCCTGCCGCACCGCATCGGGTGCCGCAGCGCCGGATTAGCGCCGCAATGCGGCACTCAGCGCCCATTGGGAGGCACTCACGCCCGCCAGTAGCGCCGGCAGCCGTCTGGGCGTGGCGCTACTGAATTTTTGGCGCGCGCAAGGGAATTAGCGCCGGCGCTAAATTTCCGGCGCTAAAGCCCTGGCGCGGCGTCAACTCAATTTCTAGGCCCTAATGTTATTTCTATATTTAAAAGAGAGATAGAGCAAGTCCAGGGAACTATAGACCAGTTAGCTTAATGTTGGTGGTAGCCTTTGGCCTACTATTCTCCATGACATCTCTGCAGCTACTGACTTACTCAATCACAGCCTCTCCACCACCTTTGATGCCCTTGTACCCACTAAAATCTTTACACTCTCTCAGCCTAGTCGTCCCTCCTGGTATACCCTTCATCTCAAAAGAACATAAGAACATAAGAAATAGGAGTAGGAGTAGGCCAATCGGCCCCTCGAGCCTGCTCCACCATTCATTAAGATCATGGCTGATCTGATCCTAACCTCAAATCTTCTATCACTCTCCATCCACCCGAACCCATGTGATCTCCCGGGAGAGGCGAAAAACCAGATAAAAAACCCAATGGCCAATTTGGGAGAAAAAAATCTGGGAAATTCCTCTCCGACCCATCTAGGCGATCGAAACTCGTCCAGGAGCTCACTCTGTCCCTATATTTTCTACAGTACTTACCTTCTGTAAAGGCGATCTCCACCCCAGCCAGGAACAGGAATAAAACCATCTCCTGAAATCTAACACAGAATTAGAACACAGTAGGAGCAGAACCAGGCTACACGGCCCCTGGGCCCACTCCACTACCCACAGGGCCATGACCATTCCGAACCTAGACTCATGTCCAATTTCCTGCCTGCTCCCTGTAACCCTTAATTCCCTTTACTTCTAGGAAATTATCTATTTCTGTTTTAAATTTATTTAATGATGTAGCTTCCACAGCTTTCTGGGGCAGCAAATTCCACAAACCTACCACCCTCTGAGTGAAGAAGTTTCTCCTCATCTCAGTTTTGAAAGAGCAGCCCCTTATTCTAAGATTATGCCCCCTAGTTCTAGTTTCACCCATCATTGGGAACATCCTCACCGCATCCACCCGATCAAGCCCCTTCACAATCTTATATGTTTCAATAAGATCGCCTCTCATTCTTCTGAACTCCAATGAGTAGAGTCCCAATCTACTCAACCTCTCCTCATATGACCACCCCCTCATCCCCGGGATTAACTGAGTGAACCTTCTTTGTACTGACTCGAGAGCAAGTGTGTCTTTTCTTAAGTATGGACACCAAAACTGTATGCAGTATTCCAGGTGCAGTCTCACCAATACCTTGTACAACTGCAGCAATACCTCCCTGTTTTTATATTCTATCCCCCTAGCAATAAAAGCCAACATTCCATTGGCCTTCTTAATCACTTGCTGCACCTGCATACTAACTTTGAGTTTCGTGCACCAGGACCCTCAGATCCCTTTGTACTACAGTACTTTCCAGTTTCTTGCCATTAAGATAATAACTTGCTCTATGATTTTTCCTGCCAGCTCCCTTCAGTCCAAGGGACACAGACTTGAACGTCTTTGGTGGACAACTGGCCTAATAATCCATTACCAGATTTGGCTAGAACATTTAAAGCACTACCGGATCCTGCTCTCCATCACTAAAACCGCCCACTATTCTAAGATCATCCAGGATGGCAAAAATAACACCAAGCTTCTCTTCTCCACCACTAACCATCTTCTCAAACCACCCTCCCCGCCTCCTCCCTCACCTCCTACAATAAATGTGAGGTGCTCATGAACTTCTTTGTTAAAAAGATTGACAACATCTGTTCCACTGCTTCTGCTTTCAATTCCCTCCATCCCCCTAGCCCACTAAACTTACTTCCTCTCCATTTTCCCCCTGCCCTAACCCTAAATTTGCATATTTCTCTCCTATCTCCCTCTTGCCCTTTCAAAGCTCATTTTGTCAATGAGACCGACCTCTTGCTCTCCCAACCCTATTCCTACTAAATTGCTGACAACCCAACTTTTCTTCCTGGCTCCCATGTCAGTGGATATTGTTAACGGTTCTCTCTCCTTTGGTATTGTCCCCTTTCCTTCAAATCTGTCATCATCACCCCTCTCAAAAAAACAACCCTCAACCCCTCCGCCCTTGCAAACTATCGCCCCATCTACAACCTCCCTTTACAAAGTTCTTGAACGTGTTGTTGCCTCCCAAATCCATGCCCATCTTTCCCAGAACTCCTTGTTTGAATCTCTCCAATCAGGCTTCTGCCCCTGTCACAGTACTGAAACTGCCTTTACCAAGGTCAGAAATGACATCCGAATTGACTACGACAAAGGTAATCTATCCTTTCTCGTCCTTCTGGACTTGTGTGCAGCCTTTGACACGGATGACCACAAAATTCTGCTCCAACGCCTCTCCACTGTCGTCAAGCTGGATGGGACTGCACTCGACTGGTTTAATTCCTATCTTTAAACCGTAACCAGAGAATCACCTGCAATAGCTTCTCTTCCCGATCCTGCACTGTCACCTCTGGTGTCCCCTAAGGATCTATCCTTGGCCCCCTCCTATTTCTCATCTACATGCTGCTCCTCAGTAACATCATCCGGCAGCACAACGTGAGTTTTCACATGTACGCTGATGATACCCAGCTCTACCTCTCCTCCACCTCTCTCAAACCCTCCACCATCTCTATAATATCAGATAGCTTGTCCGACATCCAGCATTAGATGAGTAGAAATTTCCTCTAATATTGGGAAGACCAAAGCCATTGTCTTCGGTTCACGCCACAAACGTTATTCCCTTTCCACTGATTCGATCTCTCTCACCACCAACTGTCTATGGCTGACCAAGTCTGTTCGCAAACTTGGTGTCATATTTGATTATGAATTGAGCTTCCTACCTCATATCCATTCTATTACTAAGATTTCCCATTTACACCTTCGTAATATTGCCCGTCTCTGCCCTCACCTCAACTTATCTGCTGCTGAAACCCTCATCCATTCCTTTATCACCTCTAGACTTGACTATTCCAATGCGATCCTGGCTGGCCTCCATAGTTCTACCCTCCATAAACCTGAGGTCATCCAAAACTCTGCCACCCGTGTACTAACTCGCACCAAGTCCCGCTCATCAATCTTCCCTGTGCTTGCTGATCTACATTGGCTCCCAGTTAAGCAATGCCTCAATTTTAAAATTCTCCTCCTTGTTTTCAAATCCCTCCATGCCCTCACCCCTCCTTATCTCTGTAACCTCCTACAGCCCTATAATCCCCCTAGACCTCTGCACTCCACCTATTCTGGCCTTTTGAACATCCCCAATTTGAAATGCTCCACCATTGGCGGTCATGCCTTCAGCTGCTTAGGTCCTAAGCTCTGGAATTCCTTCCCTAAATCTCTCCGCCGCTCTGCTTCTCTTTCCTCCTTTAAGACTCTCCATAAAACCTACCTCTTTGACAAAGCTTTTGGTTATCTGCCCTAACATCTCCTATATGGCTTGGTGTCAAAAAATTTGTTATATAACATTCCTGTGACATGCCTTGGGCCGTTTTATTATGTTAAAGGCACTATATAAATATAAGTTGTTGTTAAGTTGTTGTTGAAAGATAGCAAAATCTTTACTCAGCGTGTAATAGAAAAACATCTAGAAACCAAAAATATAATAAACAGTAGACAGCACGATTTCAAAAGGGAAGGTCATGCTTGACCAACCTTATAGAATTCTTTGAAGAAGTAACAGAAAGAGTCGCCAAGGTTAATGCAGTATATGTTGTCTACATGGACTTGCAGATGGCCTTTGATAAAGTACCACATAGTAGACTTATGATGAAGGTCAGAGCATGTGGAGTCAGGAGACAGGTAGCAGAATGGCTAGGAAGCTGGCCACAAAACAGAAAACAGAGAGTAGGGGTTAAGGGTAGCTACTCACACTGGCAAAAGGTGGGAAGTTGTGTTCCACGGGGATTGGTGCTGGGACCACTGTTGTTCACAATCTACATTAACGATTTGGACTCGGGAATCGGAAAAATAATTTCTAAATTTGCGGAGAAAACCAAATTGAAGGTGTAGTTACAATACAAAGGAACAATGCGACAAAATACAAGAAGACATTAATAAACTTGCAGAATGGGCATGTAATTGGCAAATTAATTTCAATATAAATAAATGTGAGATGGTGCATTTTGGTAGGAATAATAAGGAGGCCACATACTGCTTGGATAAAAAGAGTCTAAATGGGATAGAGGAGCAAAGGGATCTAGGGGTACAGATACACAAATCACTATGCAAACAATGGTTTCATTTCTAGAGGGACAGAACTGAAAAGCAGGGAAATCATGTTAAACTTGTATGGAAACTTGTTAGACCACCCTTGAAGTACTGTGCACAGCTCTGGTCCCCATATTATAGAAAGGCTAAAGAGCCATATGGAGGTTATAACTATCAAGAAAGACTGAACAGGCTGGGGCCCTTTCCACTAGAAAAGAGAAGGCTGAGCGGGTAACCTGATAGACATCTTTAAGATAATGAACGGATTTGATAGGGTAGACGTGGAGAAAATGTTTCCACTTGTGGGGGAGACCAAAATTAGAGGCCATAAATATAACATAGTCACTAATAAATCCAATAGGGAATTCAGGAGAAACCTTTTTACCCAAAGAATGGTAAGAATGTGGAACATGCTACCACAAGGGGTTGTTGAGGCAAATAGCATAGATGCATTTAAGGGGGAGCTAGATAAGCACATGAGAGAGAAAAGAATAGAAGGTGTAGGGGGTTTTGGTTTGGGATTTGTGTCTGAGCTGCTCCAGCCCCGTGCGGTTCGAATCGCTTCCCCTTTTTGGTTCTGAGCACCGGACTTATTTACAAGTAGCGATATAGAAAAACGAGACCAGTGGTTCGGTGCAAAGAAAACCAATGTTTATTAAAATAGAGAAACAATTACTATACAAAGAAAATCACTATGGATGCAGCACAATTACACTTAATGGGGGAGGAGAAACGGACACATCGAGGGAAAATGACTAGAATGATACTTTAGCAATTCCCCTTAACTCCCACCCTTTACACCTATCTAGGTTATCTTGTGATGGGCCAGAAAATTGATGCTCACCAGTCTAGGATGTTGAAACGCCTGCTCTGTGCCCTGTTGCCTGCTGATGTCTTAGGTTTTCACCATCCCAAAGCAGAGATACCCCAGTAATTTAAACGTAACTGCAGGTATTCTACTTCCCTGGACAGGCTCTTCGTCGACGGTCCTTTTTACTTGGCTGATGGTAAGGCAGGGCACCGGAGGCGAGGCAGGAGAGAGAGAGAGAGAGAGATATGGCTTCCCGAGGGACTAGTTATACCCTTCCCGGTAGCCCTTATCTCCCGCCAGATCAGCTAATTTCTTTTGTCTAATGTGGACGTATTGAAACTTATGCAAAAGGTACCGATCTGGGCCCATCGACCTGGAGGTCCGGTAATCGGTTTTACTGATCTCATCAGCGTTCCCCTTTGTCCAACTGGTTTCGTGATGGGGCCATTCCAGTCTGAATGCCCCGTTGATCGTTAACAGTGTTGATGTTCTCTAAACAAAGGCCTGAATGCTGCTGAGCTTGTCCCACTACATATTCAATAGGCCCTGACTGCTGTTGATTGTTTGTGCAAACAACCTTGATGGCTTTTAATTAGAGGCCCGAATGCCACTGGGTTTGCTTCTAATGCATAAATGCAGAAGGTCTGTCTGCATTCAAGTTCTGGAAAGTTCCTTCTCACAGTCATCAGAATACAAGCTGTCAGTCCAAACTGAAACTTACAGGCTTTTGCCATGAGGCTGACCGCAGTCATCTTGTTGTGCCCTGGATTTTAAACTCAGTCCAACCAGGGTTTCTTTAATAAACCAAAAGTACACCTTTGGGGGAGACATGAAATTTGCGAATCCTTTCAAAGGGTATGCTGATAGGGTTAGATGAAGAAAGGTGGGAAGTGTCTCGTGTGGAACATAAACGGTGGCAGTTGGACCGAATGGCCCATTTCTGTGCTGTGGACTTGATGTAACTCGATGTAACATCTCTTCAGAGGCAATTTGTGCGGTGAGTTCATTTTTGTTCACTATTGTGGAAAAATGTTATATGCAATGTGAGCCACAACAATTATATTTATCAGGAAACAGAAACATTTCTTATTGACCTTTTGCTCTCTAAAGGCTCATTTCTTAATGAAAAATAAAATACTTATTTGAACAGTCTTTAGAAAAGCGAGAATGCAAGTAATGTTATAAAGAAGTCCAAACAGACATGCATTATTTAGATGAACAAAGTCAGCTTTGAATATTTAAATACAGTAAACAATGGAAGACACACAGCAAAAGAAACAAAATAGGCAATGTCGCCAAATTACATTTTAACTTGTTTTTTTTAAACTTTCTATCTTTCTACGTCCCTTTTTGTAACCACATTTCAATCAGAAACTATCTACATTGTTCCTGATTATAGTCAGTGCTGATACATTTCAGGTACTTATTCTTCTGCTCCTACGTATCAGCTTGGCTCAGTTGCTAATACCCTGAGTCAGAAGTTTGTGGATTTAAGTCTCACTTCAGAATTTAAGCATATAATCTTAGCTCACACTTAAGTGCAGTACTGAGGAAGTGTAGCATTGTCAGAGGTGCGTCTGCCTGTTTAGGTGTATGTAAAAGATCCATGGCACTATTGGAAGAAGAGCAGGGAGTTCTCCCGGTGTGCTGGCCAATATTGATCCCTCAAGCAACATCACCAAAACAGAATCATTGGTTGTTTATCTAATTGGTTGTTTGGGGGATCTTGCTATGCATTTAACAACAGTGACTATGGCCGCGATTTTGCTGGCGCTCAGAGGGCGGGTTTGGAGGCGGGTCCGGAGTTAAATCCAAGATGATTGATGGCGGGTTGCGAACTCGCCTCCACGCGACTTTCCAAGGTGTCAGGTCTGCGACTCCTGATCAGACCCGACACCAAGCGGCAGGAGAGGCAGTACCTGTTTAATCCTATTTTGATTGGGGTTTTCAATTTTGCAACATTGTCAGCGTGTTCCACAGCATTCCAAGAACTTGTTGATTGAGTCGGGTGTTCCAACAAGCTGAATACTTCATAGCTGTAAGAGCAGCATTAAAGCTAACCTGCCACTTTAGTTGAATTTCAAAAGCCTGAACTTTCTGATTGCAGGATGTTGAAGACATTGTTCAGGTGTTTTGAGGTTGTAAGTGTGTGTTGTGAGATCTATATACACTGTGACCTCCTTGGAATAACCTTTCTCCACTTTGACTGAGCGCTTATAACATTTCATCCTCAAGTGACATTTTCACCAGCAGAATGGGAACCATTTATATTCACTCATCCTGGTCCTCAGATTCTGAGGATGAGCAGCCGCAGCAGCAGAACCAGGTACACCAGCAGCACTGACAACAAAAGCGCCAACCTTCTCCTGAGCCATCTGATGCTGCACAGAGCAGCAGGACATACCCGCAACACAGGGTTTACAGGCAGAGGATGAGCTTCCTCAACATGACTGAGCAGCAGTGCCAAAGGAGGCTGAGACTTTCGCGAGAGGTAGTCGCAGACATTTGCATAATGCTGCACCAAAACCTGCAGCCCAGAGGAGCGGGTGGACACTTCTTACCAGTGGCTGTCAAAGTCACCACTGCCCTCAACTTCTTTGCGTCAGGGTCCTTCCAGGGATCATCTGCAGACATCAGCGGCATCTCCCAGTCGGCCGCACACAGATGCATAACTCAGTTTACCGATGCAAGTCGGCCAATTACATCCACTTCTCAACGGATGAAGCAAGTGTCACTGTGCAGGCGGTTGGGTTTGCCAACATGGCAGGCTTCTCAAGGGTGCAGGGCGTCATTGACTGCACACATGTGGCTATCAGGGCACCCCATCAAAACCCAGCTGTATTTGTCAACCGCAAGGTCTTCCACTACCTTAACGGCAGCTGGTGTGTAACCACAGGAAGAACTTTATGCATGTTTACGTCAAGTTCACTGGCAGCTGCCATGACTCATACATCCTGCGGCAGTCCACTGTGCCTCAACTCTTCAATCCGCCAACCCAACTTTCTGGATGGCTACTTGGAGACAATGGCTATCCCCTAAAGATGTGGCTAATGACACCAATGAGGAGGCCATCAAACAAAGCTGAGCAGCGTTACAATGAGAGCCACATTTCTACCAGAAGCATCATAGAACAAACCATCGGCTTGCTCAATGTGCTTCCGATGCCTGGACAGATCTGGTAGAGCCCTACAGTATGCACCAGCCAGGATGTCCAGAATCACCGTGGTCTGCTGTGCCCTGCACATCGCACTGCAGCGTGGCTTACCGCTGCCTGAGGAACAAGTGGCTCAGTGCACAGCCTCTTCAGAGAAGGAGGAGGAGGAGGAGAAAGAGGCAAATGATGCTGCAGATGAGGAACACCTGGCGGACCCACCTGTCCCGGTGCTACCAGCACGTGACCTCATTGCTGGCCGTCAGGCAAGGGATGGATTAATCCATGCCAGATTCGCCTAATTTTACGCTGCACATACATGTGGCTGGCACATGCACATAAGGGGTAGCAGGACCTCCATTCCACACAATACAGCATCTGTACAATGAGTTGTGCATTCCTATCACTCTCCACAACATCACTGCAGATGAAAGGTGCCCTCAACCCTCAATGTGACACTTCCAATTCTGAGCACACATAGGTCAACGCATTGAGTCATTCACATCGCATAAATTTAATACACTAGAAATAAACATGACAAACATAAAGTGGTATAATATTAAATCACCCAAGTGACTACCCTTGTGACTATTTGTGTATTAACTTCCTCTTACGTGTACGTCTACGTGGTGCTTCTCCTGTGGCTTCAGCAGATGTAGAGGTAGCGTGTTCATTTCCCTGCTGCGCCTGCTTAGATGCCTTTGGCGGGCGTCCTCTGGGTTTGGAAGCCTTGGAGGGCTCCACAACACTCTGCTCTTCCTGTGTATGTGCAGGGCCAGAGATGGCCATATCAGTTGGGTGAGGCATCTGGGGCTCTGACCCAGGGCTCCGTAGTGGCATCGGAGTGTGACCGCTTGTAGAGGAGCCCACACTTCCTTGTTATTGACCACCAACATCCCTCTCATGGGTCACCTGCACTTCACTGCTAGCAAGCCATGAACCTCTGGTTTCGCTCCTCAATAGATGCCCATCTATCCTCCATAGATGACCATCTATTTAGAAGTGTTACCATGTTCTCCTGAGTCTGGCAATTTATGTCCTCCATGGAGGTTGCCATCCTTTCCATGGTGGTACCTACATTCGCCACTGCATGCACCACGGCATTGCTCATGTTTGACATGGACTCCTCCATTCTCTGCACACTCGCAGTTACCATGGTTGCAAACCCAGTCAGAGCCTCCTGCATTTGTTCCTGAAGCTCCAGCACCGCTCTCTTTCTGGATGGCCCCAGAGGCACAGCGTCTACATGCAGCTGAGCAGAGCTAGGAGCATCCTGCGGCCTCCGACAAGGACTCTCCACTGCTGTCCCTGTCTCCACCATTTGCCTATGCTCACTTGTGAGCTGTGATACACCAGGTGACAACACTACTCTATCTCGCAAACTAACCACCGAGGTGTGTGTCTCTGCGCTGGTGCTGGGTGTGCTCATTTCTGCTGATGTTGCTCCCTCAGGAGCTGCAGTTTCCTCTGAGGAGTCCTCCGGTTCTTCCTCATGGACAGTTGGGAGGGGGGCTCTCGATGGTCCTGTGGGGGAGTAAAGTCATGAGTTAGCCATGTTATATGTAGGTAGCAGACACATCCCATTGTGCAGATGATCATAACTATATTTCTATGAGCATCAGATGCCCTATTTCTATGAGCATCAGATGCCCTATCAGTCACTCATGAAAACAAAATGATAGGGTTGTAAATCAATTCTGTCACCAGCATGCTGTACTGTGCCCGTCTCTCCGTCCCCCACTTCCAGCTCCTCTGCACCTCCCACGATCTCCAGAGCTGCCTCCTCAGCGGTGGTTATATGCGCCAGGAATGGTGCACTTCCTCCTGTCCTCCCTCTCTCCCTCTTATTGTGGGCTCTCTTTTCCTGCAATGAGGGACACAAGTGGAGTTTCAGTGAGATTGATGGAGTCAGTATTAAGAATGGATAACATAAATGTGTAGAGGGAGACAAAGATGGAGTGAGGTGTCAATACCAAGGTCCCTCCCTGTGCATTGTTAGTTGTTAGTTGTTGTCATTGCATAAGAGTGAGATCGAGTGTGAGGGTTGCATAGTAGGACGGTGAAGTGATTCTGTACATAGAGAGACAGGGATGGGTGAGGGTGCAAGGGATGTTAGGGTCAGTTAGGATGTGCAGGGGTAGGTTACTAATGCAGAGTGATGGGGATGAGAGGAGATGAGAAGCAGACAGAAGGTAATTGTGATGTTAGACTCACTTTTGCTGAACTTTTGCAGTCAGGCTGCCTTTATGTGCTGAGGAGGCTGCCTCCGTCCATTGGAAGGGAAGAGGACCTCCTTTTGTCCACTTACTCCCTCCACAAGAGCATTGAGGGAGTCATCATCAAAACGTGGAGCAGCCTTGGCGCATTGTGCGGCCATTCCTGTAGCAACCAGCATTTAAAGGCAGAAGAAAGAAAGTGAAAAGCAAAGGGGACATGGCCCCTTTAAATATCCAGGTTCCTAGCACATCATCAAGCGCGGGGAGCCGACCCGCACCCACCGATTGGGCTGGCTAGTGCGCACGTCGGCCCTAATGAGGCCAATCCATGGAAAATCGTTAATGGAAGGCAGCTGCAACAGGGAGCAGGACCGGAACCCGCTGAAGACCGAACCCGCCACCATCCCGCATCCGGCCAGAAAATCCAGTCCTATATTTCCAAAAGTAACTAATTAGTTATGAAGCACTTTGAAATGTCCTAAGGACAAGAAAGATGCTATATAAATGTATTTTCTTTCATTTTTTATATGTTAATCTAGTTCTGAGCCACCTTTTGTCTATCCTAACTATCATATAGGATAAGGTTTCACTGTATTTTCTACCTTACAAGGACAATGCTAGCCTTTTAACCACAAAATATAAATGATAAACTATAAAAATCCCTGGGGGTAATTTTAACATTTGGCGATGTATCACCCATTTTACACCATTACCGAAACTTAAAATTACCCCCTCTTAATTTTCACCACTTACGCCACACAGTATAGAAATGAAAACTCAACACAGCAAACATTTCACATTTTTTATTTTATTTTTTATTCATTTTCTTTCAGGCCCAGTCATTTCCTTGTATTATTTTGCTGTTTGTGTCTTGTCTGAATTTACTTTCTTCTCCGTCATCTCTTATTGTTTCTCATTTAGTTTCTCTTTTTTTTAAACTTTTTCTTGCTTTCATTCAATTTCTTAATCCCTATCCCTCAGAACTGGAAGATATTATAGATGAATAGTTTATAACATGAACTGTTCTGACGAAGGAGATTAAGTTTTTCCTGAAGTATTAACTTTATTCCTTTCTCCACAGATGCTGCCTGACCTGCTGAGTACTTTCTGTTCTTGTTTCAAAATTTCAACATATGCAGTATTTTTTAGAGGAAATAGAAAGTTATATTTTATGCCCATTGACTATAACTAGGCAGAATTGTCCCTTATTGTCGTCCTCGTGACTGTTCATGTCCCATCCCACTAAGTAATTAACATGCTGTCCAGTCAGAAGTAAGTAATCAGCTGATGTCCATTCCAAACCCCAGTCACGAGGGAAGAGCTGTATTAAAAGTATGACATAGTTTGTGTTAGTGCAGAATTTAAAGAGCCATTTTGCACTCAAAATCTGATTAATGCTTGCAGGCAGGAGCTATTTAAAGTCTGGAATGGGAGCTTAACCCTGATTGTGGGATTTTCAGCTTCACTGCATGTGATATAAATACTCTCAGCAAGGTGTTTGGAATTGGGCAGATGAGCTCTCTCTAAACATACAGGGGTAGAAATTGGCCATCGTTGAACCTGTTTCCTAGACAAAGACAGCGGCAAAAATGATCGAATTTGCAGGGCTATGAGCTGCACCCCAAGGACGCCTGAAAAATATCCGACGCCATATTGGCCTCGAATGATTTTCGGGCATCCAAGGCAGCTGCTCAAAACAGGCATTAGGTCTGTTGCCTATGCTAATGAGGGGCCTAACACCCGTTTTAGGACCCCGCAGGGAATCTGGGTGCCTTGCCTTCTCCGCTCAGGTTTTGCTGGTGTGGATACGGTTTAGCAAGTGGCCATCGCCAAACAGGTAAGTAAAAATGTTTCTTTTTATTTTAATGGGGAGCCAGGAGGGGCAAGATTGCGACTCTGGTCTCCACTGTATTCCGGACAGTCGTTGGTGTCCGCCCCCACATTGTCCAGGGCTTACCACACGCCACTAAGGCTAGCAGCTCAAAATTCAATCCTCCTGCCAGAACCTGTGGAAGTGCCAACATCTTGCCCAGATTATTTAGATGAGGTCCGAGGGTCAATTTCTGGCCGTCCTTGAGCATTTCGATGCAGGCATGTGAGTCTGGGCCTGAAAACAGGCCAAGATGAATTTCTAACAACAACAACAAATTGTATTTATATAATGCCTTTAACATAGTAAAACGTCTCAAGGCGCTTCATAGAAGCGTTATCAAACAAAATTTGACACCAAGCCAGAGGTAGGTTTTAAGGAGCATCTTAAAGGAGGGAAGAGAGGTAGAGAGGCAGAGAGGTTTAGGGAGTGAGTTCCAGAGCTTAGGGCCTAGGCAGCTGAAGGCATGGCTGCCGATGGTTGAGCGATTATAATCAGGGATGCTCAAGAGGGCAGAATTTGAGGAGCACAGATATATCGCCGGGGGAGGGGGGGGGGATTGTGAGGCTGAAGGAGATTACAAAGATAGGAAGGGGCGAGGCCATGAAGGGATTTGAAAACAAGAATGAAAATGTTGAAATCAAGGCGTTGCTTAACCAGGAGCGAATGTAGGTCAGAGAGCACAGGGGTGATGGGTGAACGGGACTTGGTACGAGTTAGGACACGGGCAGCCGAGTTTTGGATGACTTCAAGTTTACGTAGGGTAGAATATGGGAGGCCAGCCAGGAGTGCGTTGGAATAGTCAAGTCTAGAGGTAACAAAGGCAGGGATGAGGGTTTCAGCTACATATGAGCTGAGGCAGGGGTGGAGACGGGCAATGTTATGGAGGTGGAAATAGGCGGTCTAAGTCATGCCACGGATATGTGGTCGGAAGCTCATTTCAGGGTCAAATATGTCACCAAGGGAGAGGGATGGAGTCGGTGACTAGGGAACGGAGTTTGTGGCGGGGCCCGAAGAAAATAGCTTCGGTCTTCCCAATATTTAATTGGAGAAAATTTCAGCTCATCCAGTACTGGATGTCGGACAAGCAATCTGTCAATTTAGAGAACATGGAGGGGTTGAGAGGTGGTGGTGAGGTAGAGCTGGGTGTCGTCAGCATACATGTGAAAACTGATGCCGTGTTTTCGGATGATGTCGCCAAGGGGCAGCATATAGATGAAAATAGGAGGGGGCCAAGGAAAGATCCTTGGGGTACCCCAGAGGTAACGATGGGGGAGCGGGAAGAGAAGCCATTGCAGGTGATTTTCTGACTACGATTAGATAAGAATGGAACCAGGCGAGTGCAGTCCCACCCAGCTGGACGATGGTGGAGAGGCATTGGAGGAGGATGGAGTGGTCAACCACGTCAAAGGCTGCAGACAAGTCGAGAAGGACGAGGAGGGGTAGTTTACCTTTGTCACAGTCACGAAGGATGTCATTTGTGACTTTGATGAGAGCCGCTTTGGTGCTGTGGCAGGGGCGAAAACCGAATTGGTGGGATTCAAACAGAGTTCTGGGAAAGATGGGCATGGATTTGGGAGGCGACAACATATTGAAGGACTTTGGAGAGGAAAGGGAGGTTGGAGATGGGGCGGAAGTTTGCAAGGACGGAGGGGTTAAGGGTTGTATTTTTGAGGAGAGGGGTGATGACAGCAGATTTGAAGGAGAGGGGGACAGTACCTGAGGAGAGCAACCCATTAACAATGTTAGCTAACATGGGAGCCAGAAAAGGAAGTTGGGTGATCAGCGGTTTAGTGGAAATTGGGTCGAGGGAGCAGGAAATGGGTCTCATGGACAGGATGAGCATGGAGAGGTCAAGAGGGGAGATCGGAGAGAAACTGGAGAAAGATGCATGTTCAGGGATAGGGAAGGGGTGAACCTTAGAGGAAGTTTCGCCCGGGAAGAATGGGAAGTGGCAGAGGCAGTTGATCGGATGGTCTCAATCTTAGAGACAAAGAAGTCCATGAGCTCCTCATACGTGTTGTTGGAGATGAGGGTGGAGGAGACAGGGGAGAGGGGTTTAAGAAGACTGTTAGCAGTGGAGAATAGTTGCCGGTGGTTATCTTTGCATTCCAGGATGATCCTGGAATAGTGAACAGTTTTGGCAGAGGAGAGCAGGACCCGATAGTGCTTTATGTGGTCCAGCCAGATCTGGTGAAGAATGGCTAAACCAGTTGTCCACCATATCCATTCAAGTCTGCGTCCATTAGACTTGAGGGAGCGAAGATGTGGGCCGTACCGGGGAAACGGCCAGGGTGAGACAGAGTAATGGTTTTAATAGGGATTGGTGCATCAAAGGTGGTGATGAGGGTTTATTTATTTAGAGTTTTTAAACATAGAAAAGCATCTTTAACAGTGCACTAGAGGCAGGGACTATTCCCTTGCACTGGAAGGGTGGTCATGTAGTTCCAATTTTTAAAAGGGTGGCAAAGCACTACCAGGAAACTATCGGCCCATTAGTTTGACTTCAGTTATTGTTGAGACGCTCAAAGGTATCATTAGAGAGGCTCTATATGATCATCTAGAGGTGATTCAAAGGAGGCGAGGGAGGTGGAGAGGCAAAGGGGTTTAGGTATGGAATTCCAGAGTGTGGGGCCCAATCTACTGAAGGCATGGCCCCCAATGGGAAGGGAGGATGATCCACAAGTTGGAGGAACGCAGAGTTTTGGGGAGTGTTGGGCTGGACAAATAGGAAGGGGTGAGGCCATGAAAGGATTTAAACATGAGCATGAGAATTTGAAATTGGAGGTATTGGGGGACCGTGAGGTAATGTAGATCAGCAAGGCGAGCGGTGATTGATAGGGGAATGGTACCCGGTGAGGGATAGGATATGGGTAGCAGAGTTTTGGATGAGCTGAAGTTTAGAGTGTGTAGGAAGGGAGGTCGGGCAGAGGAGCATTTTGTATAGTCAAGCCTAGAAGTGATAAAGGCATGGATGAAGGATTCACTAGCAGATGGGCTCAAACAGTGGCCAAGTTAGGTGATGTTATGGAGATGTAAGTAGAGCTGTGTACTGTCAGCATACATGTGCAACTGACTCTATGGGCTCGATTTTCATTGAGCCGTGGAGTCGGGTTTGGAGGCGTGCGGGGGGTTAAAATCGCAAAAACTGCCGGGCGGGACCCCCCCGCCTGGTTCCCGACTCCGAGCAAGTTTAACTCAGGCATGTCTGATTGTCCCGACTCCGTCTCGCATCCAACAGGCGGGACTGGTCTTTAAGGCCCTTAATTACCACTAAATGGCCTCTATAATGCTATTTTAACAGGCCCATGCAACTTTAACCCTTTTCCCACATAAAAGACGCCTGGTGGGAATCACGAATGTGAAACCTGGTGGGAGCACTATTGGATTGCTGACTATCAACTGCAGGTCAACCATTAAAGAGGAAATTTTATCAGCCATCATTTGCAGGTGGCAGGACTTAGTGGTCTCAGGTCTGGAGCAACTTTTACTAGGCTTAACCACACCTGTGGAAGTTTGTAGCCTCACACCCATCTCCAGTGTGACCTCCTGGGAAACCCCTCTCGCCACTTTCACTCAGCGCTTCCTCAACGGAGGCATATACCAGAAGCATGGGAGCCATTTATTTCCTTCCCATCTGGGCATTAGAGGAGCTCGAGCACCAGCCGCGGCAGCAGCAGAACCAGGAACAACAGCAGCACCAGCAACAGCAGCAGCAGCAGGAGTGCCAGCCTGCTGCTCACCCACCTGAGGCTGCACAGGCCAGAAGGGGCCAGCGGCTGGAAGCCCGTTGGTGCAGGAGATACCTCCCAAACAGAGTCTACCGACGCAGGTTCACCTATCTCAACATGTCTGAGCAGCAGTGCCAAAGGCGGCTCCGACTTTCGCGAGAGGTAGTGACTGACATCTGCGCAATGCTACAGCAAGACCTGCTGCCCTGAGGACCAGGTGGACAAGCATTACCAGTGGCCATCAAAGTCAACACTGCACTCAACTTTTTTGCCTCAGGCTCATTCCAGGGATCAGCAGCAGACATCAGTGGCATTTCCCAGGCGGCCGCACATACTTGCATCACGCAGGTAACCAATGCCCTCTTTGCCCTCGCGCACAATCACATCCATTTCACCAAGGATCGAGCAAGTGTCACGGCGCGAGCGGTTGGATTAGCTCATCTGGCAGGCTTTCCAAGGGTGCAGGGCGTTTTTGACTGCGCACATGTGGCCCTTAGGACACCCCATCGCAATCCAGGTATTTTTGTCAACCGCAAGGGCTTCCACTCCCTCAACGTTCAGCTGGTGTGTGACCACAAGAAGGAGATTTTGCATGTTTGTGCCATGTACCCTGGCAGTTGCCATGACTCCTTCATACTGCACCAGTCTAGTGTGCCTCCGCTATTCAGTCCGCCAGACCAACTTAACGGATGGCTACTTGGAGACAAGGGCTATCCCCTGAGGACGTGGCTAATGACGCCGTTGAGGAGGCCAGCCAACGAAGCTGAGGAGCGCTACAACTCCAGCCACATTTCCACCAGATCCATTATCGAGCAAACCATTGGTTTGCTGAAGATGCGCTTCAGATGCCTGGATAGATCAGGTGGAGCCCTGCAGTACTCAGCAGCCAGGGTCTCCAGAATCATCATGGTTTGCTGTGCTCTTCACAATATGGCACAGCGTCGTGGCTTGCAGATTCCTGAGGACCAAGTCGCTCCTCACATATCCTCCTCAGATGAGGAGGAGGAGGAGTGCGAAAACGTACATCCTGCAGAGGCCCATCAACCAGAGAACATTGCTGCCCGGGATGCAAGGAACACACTCATCCTGGCCAGATTTGCTTAGCCTAGTCAATCAAACACTTTAGCCTCGCAGCTTCTTATCAGAGCATTGACAATGGCCAAGAACCAGAGGATTCCTAGCACTCTGACCACCATATTGACAGTTGCAAGTATTCCTAAGGCCTCAATGTGGAAGTCCCAATAGCGAAATGACAGACGCCAAAACTGCAACATTTGCCATCAGAATTTTTACGCACAATTATGATGTGATGGCATTTTTACACTAAACACAAAAATCCACCCAAGTGACTACCCTTGTTACTACTTGTGCTTTACCTTCCTCTTACACGTGCTCCTACGTGGTTCCCCTGTGGCTTCAGCAGATGTGGAGGCCCCTTGCTCACTTTCCTGCTGCTCCTGTCTCGACACCTTTGGCAGGCGTCCTCTGGGGTTGCGAGCCTGTGAGGGCTCGTCAACAGTCTGCTGCTCCTGCGGCTGTGCAGGGGTTGAGACGTCTATCTCACTTGGGTGTGGACTCCGGTGGAGCTCTGACCGAGGGCTCTGCAGTGGCATGGAAGTGTGAGCGCTTGGAGAGGAACTCCCACTTCCTTGAGGTCTGCCACCAACCTCCCTCTCATGGGTCAGGTCCCCCTCCGCGCCTGCAATTGGCTGGAGAGCACCTTGCTGCACATCAGGGGGGCCATGGGGACCCATATCTGCAATGGCAGTCCTACTCAGAAGGACTTCCATGAAAGTCTGGTTTCTCTGTTCAATAGATGCCCATCGCTCCTCAAGAGATGTCATTCTATTCTGAACAGTGACCATGTTTTCCATACCCTGGCGACTAAGCTCCTCCATGGCCGTAGCCCTCCTCTCCTCTACCGTAGCCATCCTCTCCTGTACGGTAGCCAGCCTTGCCACGGAGGTAGCAATCATTTCCATGGAGGTAGCCATCCTTTCCGTGGTGATGCGTTCATGCGCCAATGACTCCACAAAGACTCTGCTCATGTTCGCTATGGACTCCTCCATTCGCTCCACACTCGCAGCGACCCCAGAGACTATACCTGCCAGAGACTCCTGCATCTGCGCTTGGAGTTCCATCACCTCTGATCTTATGGATGGACCCAGAGGCAGAGGGTCGACATGCTGCTGAACCGAGCTGGCAGAGTCCTGCGCCCTCCGACTAGGACTCTCCACTGCTGTCCCTGTCTCCCCAATCTGCTGATGCTCACTTGTGAGCTGTGATACACCAGGTGACAACACTACTCTATGTCCCGAAGGTCCCACCGAGGTGTGAGTGTCTGCGCTGGTGCTAGGTGCGCTGAATTCTGCTGACGCTGCGCCCTCAGAGGTTGCAGCTTCCTCTGAGGAGTCTGGCTGCTCAGCCTCTTCTTCCTGGCTAGGGGGGACGTATGCTTGTGATGGTCCTGTGGGGGAGTAAAGGAAAGAGTCAGAGATGTGATGCAAAGGCTACATGCAGATGCTCATAAGTGCATCTGTTACAGCTTCACAATCATTATCAGCGACTCATGCAATGTCAAAGAGAGAGATGGGAAACTTTTCTGTCACCGGCTTGCTGTGTTGCACCCGTCTATCCGTCCCCCACGCGCGAGTCATCCTCAATGCCCATGATTTCCAGGATGGTCTCCTCCCAGGGGATCAGGTGGGCTATTGAGGGTGGCCCTCCTCCTGTCCTGGCTCGCTCTCTTTTGTTGTGAGCTCTCTTTTCCTGCAATGAGGGAGACAAGTGGAGGTTGAGTGAGAATGAAGGAGTGAGTGTAGAGATTGCATAGCATAGATACATAGAAGGAGACAAAGATGGAGTGAGGTTGCAAGACCAAGGGCCCTCCCTGTGTGTTGTCAGTTGTGTTCAAAGCATCAGAGTGATAGGGAGTGTGAGGGCTGCATGGTGGAATAGTTATGTGAATGTGAGCATAGAGAGAGAGGGAATGGGTAAGGGTGCATGGATGTCAGTGTCAAGTGGGATGTGGAGGAAGAGATTGCTAAAGCTGAGTGCTGGTGAGGAAAGGCAATGGGGATCAGATTGAGGGTGATGGGAAATTTATACTCACTTTTCCAGTGCGCTGAAGGTCATGAAATCTTTTCCTGCACTGTATCCAGGTTCTGCGGGTGACTCCCAAGGAGTTGACCTCCTCAGCCACCTGCATCCACACAGCCTTGGTCTGAGTGGGAGGCCTCTTCCTCCCTGATGAAGGGAACAGGACCTCCCTATTGTCCCTAGCCCCATCTACTAATGCCTGAAGTGCCGCCTCGTCAAAGTGAGGAGCTGCTCTTGCCCTCCCGCTTGTCATCTTTCCTGCAGGTCCCTCTGACACCAAATGGAGGAAGCTTGGAAGCCTGCAGAAGAAGCAAGGCTTGGTGTGGACCTTAAATGCAGCAGCAATGATAATGTCATCGGAGGGGACTTTCAGTCATGAAAAACCCATTTGCAAAGGCTTCCCACACGTTGGAAATCAATTGGCCACTTAAGTTAAAATTGCATCAATCTCCCACATCTATTTAGATTCGTGTGGGAAACACGAAATTCGGATAACACGACACCATCCCGCACCTGAGTTAAAATCCCCCCCCATGTCTTCAGATGATGTCACCAAGAGGCAGCATGTAGATGAGGAAAAGGACGGAGGGGTTGAGCGTGGCTTTTTTGAGGAGAGCGCTGATGACAGCGCTTTTGAAAGGGATGGGGGTAGTACCTGATGAAGGAACAATTTACAATGTCAGTGTGTATGGGGACCTGGAAGGAAAATAGGGTGGTAAGAATAAGAATGGTGAAAGATACAGTTATGATTCCATGAGCAAACTTAGAAGCTGATTTGCCTAATTTATTAATATGAGGGTGGCAAATATTTATGTATGTTTCCCACATTTCAGTTTGAGCCAATTGAAGAGGCTTTATTAGTTTAAAAATAAAAATGTGAGCTAACTCCTGCCCCTGTTTGAAAGGGTGGATAAAGGGAATGAATGCATTGTTAATAGTGTAAAGGCATAATTTCTAAAATGTAACACAAGTACAAATATGTTTTTGTACAATTTTTATAACATGCTTAAATTAGTTTAGCGTTTGTTTGATTTTAAGCATATTTTTGACATATTTGTCTCATACTTTGGTTGTTAAATTGGTAATCAAACATGTTCATCATGTATTTTTTTTAACTGAACCCTGGACTAAATTGAGTAGATTTGCATCTAGTAACATTCCTACATACGAACATCCGAAATTGATGGGCAGGAAAAGACCAACTGGCCCATCACACCTACCCCACACCATGATGGCCAGAGCATCATGACTAAACACTTTGGGAGGGCTAAATTGGATAGCCCCCGAAAACGGGCGCGGAGATCACGATGCGCGATTAACCCGTTAACTCGTGCCCGTTGTTTGAAATGCAGGCAACACACCATCTTTGTGCTGGCTGCTCATTAGCATGATTTCTGTGTCCAGCCAGCACTAACCGCGCTGTTCATTGGCTGCACGCTTCAGCAGATGGCCCAAAATCGTAACTTCCTAGCACTTCTTACAACTAGCCGGCAATGCTTAAAACTAGCCTGCACCTCTTAAAGGGGAGGTGCATTGTGGCTGGAGCAGGTGCTGGGAGTCGTTCAGGGAGTGAATCTGACCTGGGAAGCAGTAAAAAATGGCACAACATGGGAGAGAGCGGGCTCCAAGGTTTTCCGCACTGGAGGTCTTGGTAGAGGTGGTGGAAAGGCAGAGCGATGTCCTGTATCCGCAGGTGGCTCACCTACCTACCAACAATCGCTATCAGTCAGGATTCATACCTAACATTCATATTCTCCACTGTACCCTCACACACTTAACGCTGCTGCAAGCCTCACACCCATATCTCACAGCTTGTACACACTGCCAGCTATTGAACCATGACAGCCACATCAACCAAACACATTCCACAACACTCACTGACACACTTCCCTCTCTTTTGCAGGACAAGGTGGCATACAACCAGAGGCAGCACGAACTAACCGGAGGGGGGCAGGTGTGCCTGCATGTCCTTACCCCCATGGAGGAGACGGTGCTGGGTATTATTGGAATGGCCATTGCTGAGGCCGTGGCCAGCAGCCTGCACCTCTTGGCTGAAACCATTGAAGATGACGGTATCCTCATACCTAATCCTCATTCTCACATCAGACTTCCCCCTCACCCCACAATCTCTTCTGACTTATGAGCTGCAGATGGTGTAAACATGAACCTCTTACTTTCCCCCCTCCCTCACTACAACCTTACCCTTGTGCCTTTTACCTTTTCAGATACCCAAGAACTGTAACCTGGCCAGGCAGTGGAGGAACACCAAGAAGTAAATGATGATGAGGATATACCGTCACTTGATTTCGCATTCGCAACCACAAGCTCAAATACTGACACTGCGCGTATCTTAGAGGATAGCATAGAGGCTGGATCGGTATGGTGAGACACTGGGCACAAGTGCACTGCAGCCAGGGCAGGGGGCAAGGATACTGCAGGTGCTAGCTCACCGGAGGGTGAGGTCCCACATGAGTTCTGCTGCAGAGCACTCAGATGAGGACTGCAATGATCTAGGCTACAGAAGAAGGCTGATGGGCATACAGAACAAAATGCTTGGTGCATTGGGAAGCCTGCAAGAAAGCCTGTGTTCAATGTCAAGGAGCATAGAAGAGTCCGGCCCCAACTTGGCACAGGGCTTTGCGCAGAGTTTGATGCCTATCCTTTCTACCATGGAAGTTCTGGCCAATTCCATGAGCACACTTGTGGACCCAACCATGATGCGGCGCCTGATGGCCGATGTCTCAGCTTCCATTGCAGCACAAGCAGCTTCCACCAAAAGTCTGAGTGCTGCAGTGGAAGCTCAGACTGTTACCATCATGGCTTTGGATACCAGTGTGAAAAGGGGCTCCCAGGGCTTCACAGCACTCCTGCAAACTGCTTTCCAACAGATCTGCTCCCTAAAGACCCCTTCTGAGAGCCATTCTCCCCCCTTCTCCTCCTCGCTCTTCTAGCAGTTTGTCCTGCTCTGCGTGGCCTCTGCTTATTCTCCTAATCATGCTCAATGCCAAGAGAAAGCCCGACTAGGCCACCCATTTCTGGGAGCAACTAGTTTGTGCAGAAGCCTTGAAGTCAGTAAAAAGTCCTTCAGCACCTGCCACACAACTCCCTGTAGACTTTTGCAACTTGAAACAACTATGGCAAGCATCAAACACTTGTGGAATTGTAACAACAGCCAGAAGAATTCAACCAACAACTAAACTGTAAGTAGTTGATGATCCCTTTAAATAGCGCTGGTGGGGGTTCCTTCATGCAATTAACATGTGTTCAGCTGTGCGAGGTTAGGAGAATGTGTCAGCTGGAACGTGGAGCTCCAAAATGGCAGCGCTGGCGTCAATTCAGTGTTGCACGCTGATTGATGTCATGATCTGCCTGCATACTTCTGGTGGATGTTACATGCGCACACGCTAGGGCCTTCACCAATATGGCGTCTGGCGCGATTCATGGCAGAAGTGTGCGTGTGTGCCACGGATGCTATTTTGGTCCCCAAGCGGCAACCATAGCCCCCAAATGAGCGCTACTGAGCCCAATTTCACGCCCTATGTTTTCACCCACTGCCTCCCATATAAGGAGTGGTTTTCCTCACTTTCTTACTAATCACATGCACCTACTTCTAAGTTAACATGATTTTATTCATTATAATCGGATTACCTATATTTACATTGGGGACATAGGAATTGCTAGATAAAAAAGGACCATGGTCCATCTAGTTTGGCTTCTGGTATTATGGTACATGATACAACCACAATGGAGTTGTTCATTAATCATGGCTATCAATTAGTCTACAACAGACCCAGACATGAGGCAACAAAAACCCCCAGTGGTGGAAAATTTTGGGAATCATGGGGGAAAAATTCGGTATCGCCCCATTTGGAGCACCATTATTGGCGTTGCGCAAAGTTTAGCGCCTGGTGCTAATTATCGCCTCTGACAGCAAACTTGGCTTTTATCGCCGCTGGAGGTGATTGGAGCGCTAAATCAGGCGCTACACACCTCTCTTAAGGCGCTAAGGCCGAGGTGTGAGGCGCTACCTCAGAGCGCAGGCGCAGCGCAGGTGCTGTCAGTTAGCGATTGACCACAGACTGGCGCTGGTCAGTTCTTAAAGGGAAGGGTCGATCTTGCTTTGCAGCCACACCCTGCTCATTGGAGCCTTGAATCTCGGCCTGGAGAGACCTGTGCCTAAATCTTGCAGCCAAGGACTATGGAGAGGGCCAGGGAGCGAGCACAGCGCTTCTGCGAGCGGGCCTTGGAGGCTCTGGTTGTCGCGGTGGAGCGCAGAAGATCTATTCTGTACCCAGAGAGTGGCAGGAGGCCTTTGCCACGTGAGTACAGAAGAGTGTGGAGGGAGGTGGCTCAGAGAGTCTCCTCAAGCAGCATGGTGCCTAGGATCCATCTCCAATGTAGGAAAAAGTTCAACGACCTCACTCGGGTCGTCAGGGTGAGTGCCTTTTTTTCAAAACCTCTCCATCCCTCCATCTCAACCTCACTTTATGGCCAAAGGGTCTTAAAAGCCCCAATGCCCAACACTCATCCAAAACCTATGGCCCTTTCATCAAACACACACGCACATTCCACACTTTGCTTAGAGTAAGGGCTATTCAACTATGGCAGGCATTTCAGGCAAGAGCATGGCTGTATATTTACTCAGACGCCGTCCTTTTTCTTGCAGGCCAAGCTGTCTCATAATAGGAGACAGCAGCAATGGACTGGTGGAGGGCGGCCTCAGCTGCAACCCCTCAACGATCTTGAGGTGCGCATCCAGAGGATTGTGGCAAGCCGGGTGATTGGTCCCGTCGCCACTGGAGAATCCGACCCTGTTCTGGACAGCAATGGTAAGGTCATCACCTTTTTGTCCTCTCTCCTTCCACTTGTTCCTCACAGCACCAGCCTTTGACACTTTCAATCCAAATTACTAAATCGCTGCACTCATGCCTCCCTTGCTGCCACCCTGTCCTCACGCTAAAGCCACTCTTGTACCTCCCTGCTTTCAGATGGTGATTCACCAGGTGAGGAGACAGGTCCTCAAGCTGCCAGTGGGAATGAAGCTGAGGGCGAGGAGGAAGAGTAAGCCGGAGCATCAGCGCCACCCTCTCTTGAGGAAGCCCATGCCCACACTGGGAACACGCCTTCTCTGGAGGGAAGCAGGGGGGAAATGGTCTGATGAGGGTGAAGCTCCAGGACCCAGCGAGCTGCAGCAACGTGATGGGGGTAGGGAAGCTCGGGGGCCTTCTCCCCGGAAGGAGAGTATGGCATCGACTCCTGCTGCACTGGACGCAGAGGAGGAGCAGGTCCTCGCTGAAATGAGCGCCCAGGCGGAGCGCAGGCACACTGAGCTCATGGCTGCAGTGGCAAGGGTGCCCGAATCCATTGAATCACTGGCAAGGAGTGTGGAGCACTTCGCTGTAGCACAGGCGGCTGCCACACAAATGCTTAGTGCTGCAATGCAGTCAGTGGCTGGTCTCATGCAGACGCAGATTGAGGTTACGCGAGCACTGACTGCTGCCACCCTCGCTGGATTGGGCACATTTCCCCGGGGCTCTCACCGCGCCGCAGCAGGCCAGCAATCTGTGCTCCATCAGATTGCTCCGGATGCTGAAGTGCTGCCCCATGGGAGTGCCAGTGTGTCGGTCGAGCAGGGAGTTGCTGTCCTCTCTCAAGAAGACAGCATTCCTGCTGCCACCACTGGCACTTCTCCACTGCAGTTGCCACCGCCTGTAGGACAGACTGCTGCCGCCCATGCAGAGTTGGTGCAGTCTTCAGCCGGGCCCTCCAGGCCCAGAGCTGGTCCAGGCTGTCCTTCAAGGGCATCTGCAGTCTCAGGTTGTGACAATCAGCAGCTTTCCACCAGCCGTGCTCCAGCCACTGGGGTCCCATTACGGAGGAGCTGCAGGGTGGGAAGGGGGGAATTTCGCAAGGGATGGAGATCACCCTCGAAGGGCAAAAAGTAGGAGGTGTGACCAAATGTTTTTCATTGTTTTATTAAAGGCCGAGGTTCGTGGTCAAATGGTATGTTGGCCTTCGTAGTTTTTGTAACTGTTTTGGACATTGTCTCCAGGTTGTGAGAGCCAGTTATGTTAATGACTTTTTTTTTTGTGTTTCTTTCTACTAGTTTGTCATGTGGAAATGAGACACACAGAGTTTGTCAAATAAAGAAGTGTCTGTATTCAAAATGTACATGTTTGGTCTTTGCAATCATTGATGCCTTGACCAGCTTAGGGGTTGCGGGATGGTTTCATTCAGGTTGTTTGAATGGCAGAAGCCATTTCCTCAGAGGGGGCCTAGAAGCGACTTGCTATGAGCCTTTGACGGACGGCCCTTCCACTTTGTACATTGTGTGCCTCCCTCCCGCCTTGGTGCTGCTGATGATCATCCTCCTCCTCTTCCTCCTTCTCCTCTGCTAGTGCTCCAATGCCTGGTGGCATTGGCTGGGTCCTGAGGATTGCAAGGTTATGCAGCATGCAGCACACAACAACGAAACATAGAAACATAGAAGATAGGAGCAGGAGTAGGCCATTCGGCCCCTCGAGCCTGCTCCGCCATTTAATGAGATCATGGCTGATCATCCAAATTCAGTACCCGGTCCCTGCTTTCTCCCCATAACCCTTGATCCCTTTAGCCTGAAGAAATGTATCCAACTCTTTCTTGAATATATTTAATGAACTGGCCTCCACCGCCTTCTGTGGTAGAGAGTTCCACAGGTTCACCACTCTCTGGGTGAAGAAATTCCTCCTCATTTCTGTCCTAAATGGCCTACCCTTTATCCTTAGACTGTGTCCCCTGGTTCTGGACTCCCCGACCAACAGGAACATCCTTCCTGCATCTAGTCTGTCCAGTCCTGTCAGAATTTTATAAGTTTCAATGAGATCCCTTCTCATTCTTCTAAACTCCAGCGAGTACAAGTCCAATCGACCCAATCTCTCCTCATACGTCATTCCTGCCATCCCAGGTATCAGCCTGGTGAATCTTCGCTGAACTCCTTCCATGGCAAGAACATCCTTCCTCAGATAAGGCGACCAAAACTGCATACAATACTCAAGATGTGGTCTCACCAAGGCCCTGTACAACTGCAGCGAGACATCCTTGTTCCTGTACTCAAACCTTCTCGCTACGAAGGCCAACATACCATTTGCCTTCTTAACCGCCTGCTGCACCTGCATGCTTACCTTCAGCGATTGGTGCACAAGGACACCCAGGTCTCGTTGCACTTCCCCTTCTCCCAATCTATTGCCATTTAGATAATAATCTGCCTGTGATGAAATATGTCATTCATCAGACTCTGTAGTTAACTGTATATATTGTATTGCCTGCTCCGGTGTTTGTACCTTGTATTGTGTATAGGGCACCGCCCCCTTTGTGTGTCGGCTCCGCCCATACCTAGCCCTACTTAAGACAAGTCCAGGCTTGTCCTGCAGTAGAACAGCAGCACGCCAGGTGAAGCTAGGTGCAGCCACCGGCATCTTTTCTTTGCTAATAAAAGCCTTGTTTTATTCTGCTAACTTCGAGTCTTGAAGTTATTGAGGCTCGTCAATTTTATTAGCAAAGTTTTAACGATGGACCAACTTTTGAAACCGGAACGCTTGGATTTGGACCCGCATGCTTCGGATGCATCGGCACGGTTTGGACACTGGTTCCAGTGCTTGGAATTCTTTATGGCCAACTCCGAAGCCGTCACAGCCTCTACAGCCACCGGAGATATGAAACTCGGGATCCTACAGAATCGGGTAAGCCACCGGGTTTTTCCACTCATACAAGACGCCGCCAGCTACCTGGATGCCTGCAACATCCTAAAGGCCCACTATCAGCAGCCTACCAACGAAGTGTACGCGAGGCACCTGCTTGCTACCTGCATACAGCGACCCGGAGAGTCGCTAGAGGACTTTCTAGTCACCCTAAAAGTGCTTGGCAAAGACTGCAAATGCAAAGACGTGAAAGCCACGGTATACACAGACGAGCTGATTCGGGATGCCTTTATCGCAGGCCTTAGCTCTAATTATATCCGGCAGAGACTGCTAGAGAAAACGGGCCTAGATCTGACACAGGCTGTGGACACAGCGCGATCGTTGGATGTGGCTCAGAAGAACTCTGACTCCTACTCGGCAGGCCACGCGGCCCACGCCGCCTCTGTTTCCCAGCCCGGCAGCCCAACACCGTCGGGGCCCTGCTCTCCCCCCAGAAGCCCTACGACCGCCACGACGCATCGGGGCCCCAAATGCTACTTCTGCGGGCAGCCGAAACACACCAGGAACCTGTGCCCGGCGAAAGGCACCACCTGCTTTAAGTGCGGTAAGAAGGGGCACTTTGGGAAGGTGTGCAGAGGGAACCCCGCAGGCAAAACCGCCACCGCCGCGTGCGTGCCGTGGGAGCGGCCATCTTGGACGCCATCTTGTCCGACCTCGTGGGGTCCGCCATCTCGCGAGCAGACAGCGTGGACGCCATCTTACCCGGCCTCGTGTGGCCCACCATCTTGTCCCGATCAGGGCCCTACAGTGGCGTCGATCACAGTGGACCAGTCCAGACCGCACCCACTATCCAAATCGATGGTGGACATTGAGGTAAACAGGTGCAAGGTTAAATGTTTAATTGACAGCGGGAGCACAGAGAGCTTCATTCACCCTGATCTGGTACAACGACTCTCTCTAACTATAGTCCCTACTCAGGGCAGGATCTCTATAGCCGACAAAACCCAGATATCGACTATTGCGGGTTACTGCGCGGTACGATTGTCCGTTAAAGACACTGTATATAATAATTTTAAACTGATAATTATGAAAGATTTATGTGTGAGCGTGATCTTGGGCCTGGATTTTCAGTGCCACCACCAAAGCATCATGCTCAATTTCGGTGGGACCCAGCCGCCCCTCACAGTGTGCGGTCTGGCTACCCTGAAGGTAAAGCTGCCTTCGCTATTCGCGAACCTTACCCCTAACTGCCGGCCAATAGCGACCAAAAGCAGGAGGTACAGCTGGGAGGACAGGCGGTTTATCGCGACCGAGGTAGACAGGCTCCTGAAGGAGCGCATTATTGAACGCAGCAACAGCCCGTGGCGTGCCCAAGTGGTGGTGGTGAGGGGTAGCGAGAAGAAGCGGATGGTGATTGACTATAGTCAAACAGTCAACATCTATACCCAACTAGACGCCTACCCGTTACCCCGCATATCCGAGATGGTGAACCAAATCGCCCAATACCGGGTGTTCGCCACCATCGACCTCAAGTCAGCGTACCACCAGCTCCCTATCAGACCAGAGGACCGTTCGTACACCGCCTTCGAGGCAAACGGACGCCTCTACCAGTTCCTCAGAGTCCCCTTTGGGGTGACGAATGGGGTCTCGGTTTTTCAGAGGGAGATGGACCGCATGGTCGATGACCACCACTTGCAGGCAACCTTCCCCTATCTCAACAACGTCACCATCTGCGGCCACAACCAACAGGACCACGACTCAAACCTCGCGAGGTTTCTGAAAACCGCACAAAAACTCAACCTCACCTACAACGAGGACAAGTGCATTTTCAACACCACGCGCCTTTGCATACTAGGCAGCATGGTGGAGAATGGGGAAATCGGACCAGACCCCGACCGATTGCGCCCCCTACGGGAGCTGCCCCTGCCCAACACTCCCAAAGCCCTGAAAAGGTGCCTGGGGTTATTCTCGTATTATGCCCAATGGGTCCCTAACTACTCCAATAAAGCCCGTCCCCTCTTGAAAGCATCCTCTTTCCTGCTCTCTGCTGAGGCCCATGCTGCCTTCAAAAGCATTAAGCAGGATATTGAGCGGGCCACGCTACAGGCAGTGGACGAGAACACTCCCTTTCAAGTGGAAAGTGATGCGTCTGACTTTGCCTTGGCGGCCACCCTCAACCAGGCAGGGCGGCCCGTAGCTTTCTTCTCGAGGACCCTCCAGAGGCCCGAGATCAGACACTCCTCCGTGGAAAAGGAGGCCCAAGCCATCGTGGAGGCAGTGCGCCACTGGCGGCACTACCTAGCCGGCAAACGCTTCACCCTACTTACCGACCAGCGGTC
Source organism: Somniosus microcephalus (assembly GCF_052327205.1). NCBI lineage: Eukaryota > Metazoa > Chordata > Chondrichthyes > Squaliformes > Somniosidae > Somniosus > Somniosus microcephalus. The sequence goes on along the minus strand of NC_140990.1, from coordinate 267,628,057 downwards.
GGTAGCGTTTATGTTCAATAATAAACAGAGGGGGAAGATTAAAAATGATAAGATTCTTAGGTGGCGGATCGAGCTCTCCACCTTCGAGTACGACATCATATACCGGCCGGGGGCCCTTAACGAATCCCCCGACACCCTCTCACGAGGGATGTGTGCCAACGCCACCGGGGATCGGCTACAGACCCTCCACAACGACCTCTGCCACCCAGGGGTCACACGGCTGTTCCACTTCATAAAGTCCCGCAACTTACCCTACTCGATTGAGGAAGTTCGGTCTCTGACCAGGAACTGCCGCATTTGCGCTGAGTGCAAGCCTCGGTTCTACCGCCCTGATAGAGCCCACCTAATCAAAGCTACACGACCCTTTGAGCGGCTTAGCTTAGATTTCAAGGGCCCCCTCCCGTCCGTTGACCGCAATGTTTACTTCCTGAACATTGTGGACGAATACTCCCATTTCCCATTCGCCTTCCCCTGCCCGGACATGACCAGCGCCACGGTCATTAAATGCCTCAACAGCCTGTTCTGCCTGTTCGGTATGCCAAGCTATATCCACACGGATAGGGGGGCGGCCTTCATGAGTGAAGAGCTATGCCAGTACATGCTGTCCAAGGGGATTGCCACGAGCCGTACCACCAGCTACAACCCCCGGGGTAACGGTCAGGTGGAGCGAGAGAACGGGACAGTATGGAGGGCAGTCACCCTAACTCTAAGGACCAAGGGCCTCCCTATCTCCCGCTGGCAGGAAGTCCTCCCAGATGTGCTCCACTCAATACGGTCACTATTGAGAGAGAGAGAACGGCCGCGCAACCGACCGTTCAAAGCAAAACAGCGGCCGGGGGATCGGAGCCAGAACAGCGCAGGAAAACCCGGGAACAGAGAGAGAGAAACCGGGAACAGAGAGAGAGAACTCCAAAACAGGGAGAGAGAGAGAGCAGAGCCCGAGCAGCAACCGGAGCACGGAGCCTGAAGCCGGAGAAAGGCCCGAGGAACCGGGCCGAGCGAGGCACCGGAGAGAAGGAGAGCGAGCAGCAACAGGAGTCGACCCAGACCGGGAGGAACGGCCCGAGCCAGTCAAAGAGGCGAGTGGAGAGGTAGGGGTGCCGGATCGGGTCGGGCCTGGAGAGCGAGCAAGCCCGGGGCCTGAAATCCGAGAAACTCCGGGGTCGGAGAGACTCGGCCGGGCCGGGACTGCACAGCCGAGCCGAGGGGCTGGGACCAGGGCAGAGGCCCGGAGAGCGAGCAAGCCCGGGGCCTGAAAACCGAGAAACTCCGGGATCGGAGAAACTCGGACAAACACCGGGCCGGGCGGGGACTGCACAGCCGAGCCGAGGGGCTGGGACCAGGGCAGAAGCCCGGAGAGAGAGCAAGCCCGGGGCCCGAAACCCGAGAAACTCCGGGGTCGGAGAAACTCGGACAAACACCGGGCCGGGACGGGACTGCACAGCCGAGCCGAGGGGCTGGGACCAGAGCAGAAACAGCCTGAGACCGACGCGAGGAGAGAGAGGAAAACTCCGGGTCCGGAGGAAAAAAGCTATACCTAGATCTACCTAAATTTAGTTAACCTAGAAAAAGAACAACAAACCCGAAGAAAAAAAAAAAAAAAAAAAAGAAAGAAAAAAAGGAATAGAAACCAGAGAGAAACGATAAAGAACCCGAACCAGGAACCTGTGAGAGAGAGAGAGAGAGAAACTTTTAAGAGCAGCTATATCAAAGATGAACCCCTGAAAAACTCTCAATTTTGGACCTAAAAGTGGGATAAGGTGGAACACGACACAAAAAAGAGAAAAAAAGTTATCTACCTGAGACAAAACAAACGACTACAATGAGCAGGGAAATGAAATATCCTGAGCAATGCACAAAAAATAAAGCAAAGGAAAAACACAAGGACATAACACTAAAAAGTAACCCAGAGGTCCTCTACGTTGACTATACCACACACAAAGGGATTAAGACGAAGAACAACCTCATATTCTACACCGACTCCATTCCCTCATGGAAGGAGACTTTACAAAAATACTACGCATACGTCTCCAGCGAAGGTATTGGCAGTGGAGGCAGACTGAAAATATGTAAAGATGGAAATCTAGATAAAGATGACCCCCTGCTAACCATAAGCTACTACAACAAAAAAGGAAAGATCATGATACAGGGGAATGTAGAAAGTCTGGACTCCTTCGAAAAGGAATTCCCCCAGCTGAAAACTAAGGCAGACACAAATAGGACCAATGGACAGGAGGCAAAAGAGAATCGAACAGAGGATGATGAGAGCCAAGCGGAGGAAGAAGAAGAGAGTCCAGCAGAGACACACACCTCCCTGACCATCTCCACCCCCCCCACACCTCTCAACGCAAACAAACTGCTGAAAGAGAGTCTGTCCAAACTAGAACTCGAATTCAACGAATACAGAGAAACACAGACCAAGAACTGGACGGAGGAACTCAAACAGCTGAAAATGGAAAACGAGTCCACCATCCACAATCTGAGAAAGACCGTAGAGGAACAAATAAATAAGATCCAAGAACTCCATACCCAACTAAACAAAATGACGGAGGCCGTAGAAAGGCTCAGCAGGCAACACAAACCTCTTAAGGTCCAAAAAACAACACACACAAGGACACAGAACCCGTCGGATGCCACCCCACACGAGGACACACCGAAAGCCACAAACCCCGCTCCTGCCACACAGCTCACCACAGAAACCCAGCCAACAACCAGCCCTCAGTCGAGTCCTGCCCAGACTACCGCTACCCAGTCCTCACACACAGGGACGCAGAACCCGTCAGATGCCCCCCCACACGAGGACACACCGAAAGCCTCAAACCCCGCTCCTGCCACACAACATATCCCAGAAACCCAGCCAACAACCAGCCATCAGTCGAGTCCTGCCCAGACTACTGCTACCCAGTCTGAAAAACCAGCCCCTCAGGCGGTCCTGCTGACCGACTCCAACGGAAAGTTTCTGGACCCCCAGAGGCTGTTCCCAGGTCATCAAGTCCTGAAAAAATGGTGCAGCAACACAGAACATGCAATGAAGATCCTGAACAAAGAATCCCTTGGAAGCCCCAAATGGCTTGTGATCCACACAGGCACAAACGACCTACGCACCCTACGGGAAGGCACTGCTAGGGCGGTGAGCAGGATGGCGGAAAAGGCCAGCAAGGAATTCCCCGAGGCGCGGATCGTGATCTCCACACTACTGCCCAGAAAGGACACCCCAGCCTATATAATCCACAACACCAACAGGGAGATCGACACGAGATGTTCTGTCTTCCCCAACGTCTACCTGGCCCATCATCCAAACATCAACACAAGGGACCTCTATGACGAAATACATCTACTCAAACAGCGGATGTGGGTCTTTGCAAAAAACCTCATAAACACTGCCAAAAGACGCAGCCCTCCCACCCCCTCTACCATTGGGAGCCGTAACCCAAACAGGACCACCAATGTCCCCCACCCCCCTTTACAAAACCAACAACAGAACCCAAGACCCCCCTCTAGACCACAGACTGTAGACCAAGAACTGAGAAAGATCATGACGATGCTGAACAGCCTGATAGAAAGCCGGAGAAATTATTAATATTGTTATTTATCATTATCATTATTGTTATCTTATCAGTATTATTACTACTATTAGATAGATATATGTGCATGCCTCATGAAATTTATACTAAATCATCATTTAGCATTATAGAAAATAGTGTTTCCACACTCATCCCACAAAATAGGTCCATTTTATTTCGTTTTATTGAACTATATAAATGCGTTCTTTCCACATAAGCTGCTGGAATATCCAGGGCCTCCGCTCCTCAACTTTTGGGATGAAGAGTACAGACCCTGAATTCCTAAAAGCTATAAAAGACATTGATATAATTGTGTTAACAGAAACATGGTGCCAAAAGGACATGCCGACCCACTGTCCCCCAATGTACCATGAAATTATTGTGCCTTCAGTAAAGAACATTAAGACACGCAAGGGCAGAACCTCCGGGGGAATCCTGGTGTGGTATAAAGGAGAACTGAACAAACACATCTCACCGATAAAACAGGGAAAATCACACGTATGGCTAAAATTAGATAAAAATATAGGAATAGAAAAAAACGATGTTTACTTATGTGCAATCTACATACCTCCAATAGAATCGCCATATTTTGAAGAGGAGATATTTGACACTCTCCACATGGAAATCAGCCATTTCCAGGCCCAAGGAAAGGTGCTACTATGTGGGGACCTAAATGCAAGGACAGGATGTGAACCTGACTTCATAGACCCACAGGGCAACAACCATGTGTTTGGCCAGACCCCTCTATATGTCACACCAGCCATCGCAAACCGAAACAACCTCGATTGTGAAATAAATAAAAGCGGTAGGGAGGTAGTGCAACTCTGCCGAGCCTTAGGCCTGTACATAGTTAACGGTAGGTTCAGAGGGGACTCCTTAGGGAGACTCACATATTCCTCAACTCTTGGGTCTAGTGTGGTGGATTATACAATCACTGACCTGGACCCCTGCGATATCAACGCATTCACTGTCAGGCAGCAATCCCCCCTCTCAGACCATAACCAAATAAATGTGTACCTTAAACTTTCTGCCCAAACTACAGACACAAAAAAGGAACCCAGTAAGCTACATAAAATAAACCAGACATACAGATGGGCCCCAGACAGTGGAGATAAATTCATCACAGCACTAAATTCACCTGATCTCACAAGTAAAATTTCAAAATTTAAAGAAAATCTATATGAGATCACCAGAGATGGGGTAAACATGGCCATAGAGGATATAAATATGATCTTTCATGAGGCAGCTGTAAAAGCCGACCTCGTGAAACAGAAGAGGAAGAGTCACAAAAGACAAAATAAAAATAAGAAATGGTTTGACCACGAATGCAAAAATGCCAGAAAAGACCTGAGAAAAATATCAAACCAAAAGCATCGCCAACCAAACAATCCGGACCTACGTACTAGATACAATGAAACCCTCAAAAGATATAAACACACCATTAGGAACAAAACACAAAACTATACCCACAAAATACTAGAAGAAATTGAAAACTCCACCAACCCAAAACAATTCTGGGAAATGTGGAATAACCTGAGTACAACACAATTGCAAGCATTACCAATCCAAGATGGCGACATCTGGAGAACACATTTTGAAAACCTCTACAAAGACATCCCAATAAACGAAACAAACCCAAGTCAACATCAGGTCACAGAAAAACTCCACACATTAGAAGCAACAATCAAAGACAACCAAAACCCTCTAGACTCCCCAATCACATGGAAAGAAATGGCCACAAAAACAAAATCTCTCCACCTAAAGAAAGCCTGTGGCCCAGACAACATCAAAAATGAAATGCTCAAGTTCAGCAATATGGAGATGCAGGGTGCGGTACTCAAATTATTCAACATCATATTACGTTCAGGCTGTTTTCCCGATATCTGGTGCCAAGGACTAATCTCCCCCATATATAAAAGCGGAAACAAATCAGACCCAAATAACTACCGCGGCATCTGTGTCAACAGTTGTCTAGGGAAGTTATTCTGCAGTATTCTAAATAGTAGATTACTTGATTTTCTTAACAAACATAATATCCTCAGAAAAAACCAAATAGGCTTTCTTCCAAAACACCGCACCGCCGACCATATCTATACCCTTCACACCCTCATTGAAAAACATATACACCAAACAAAAAATGGGAAAATATTCGCCTGTTTCATCGACTTCAAGAAAGCCTTTGACTCTATATGGCACGAAGGGCTCTATTATAAACTTCTTCAATGTGGAATAGGGGGCAAAGTCTATGACCTTATTAAATCAATGTATCTGAAAAACAAATGCGGGGTCAAAATTGGAGACAAACGCACCGATTTCTTCACCCAGAGAAGAGGCGTCCGGCAGGGCTGCAATTTGAGCCCGACCCTGTTCAACATATACATAAATGAATTAGCAGACATGCTGGAGCAAAGCGAGTCACCAGGTCTCCGTCTCCTAGATGGAGAAGTGAAATCCCTGTTCTATGCGGACGACCTGGTTCTGCTGTCTCCCACAGAACAGGGATTACAGCAACAACTAGACCTACTCGACAAATACTGCCAAAATTGGGCTCTAACAGTAAATCTAAAGAAAACCAACATCATGATTTTTCAAAAAAGGCCCAGATGTCAGGAAAACAAATACCAGTTTACCCTCAGTGATATCACTATAGGACACACTATGAGCTACACCTACCTTGGTCTAACTATTACAGCATCAGGGAGCTTCAGCATAGCAGTGAATGCACTAAAAGAAAAAGCCCGAAGAGCCCTATATGCAATAAAAAGAAAATTCTACAACATCCAAATCCCAATCAAAATCTGGCTCAAAATATTTGACAGCATAATCCTGCCCATTGCACTGTACGGTAGTGAAGTATGGGGCCCGCTAAATCACCAAAGCTACACTAAATGGGAAAAACATACAATAGAAGCCCTACATGCAGAATTCTGCCGAAGCATCCTTCGCACCCAAAGGAAAACGCCAACAAATGCATGCAGAGCCGAACTAGGCAGATACCCACTGATAATAAACATCCAAAAATGAGCACTAAACTTCCTAAATCACCTCAAATCTAGCTCCCCAGACACCCTTCATTTCAAAGCCTTTCAGACCCAAGAGCTAAACCCAGAAAAGAGTCCCCTGAGTCAGCTGCTACGGAAACTAAGTACTCAGCCGGACCCTGACCAGCCCCAGACCAACACAGCCGCCCAAACACCAATCCGAGTGAACCAAATCATTAAAAAATGCAAAGAAACCTACCTGGAACATTGGAACAAAATAACCGAAAGCCAAAGCAGATTAGAATGTTACCGGGCCCTAAAAAGAGAATATAAACTGGCAGACTACCTCACGACCATCAGAGACACAAAACAGAGACAGACCCTCACCAGGTACAGACTAAGCGACCACCAACTGGAAATTGAAAAAGGCAGATACAAGAAATCCTGGCAGCCTAGAGAGAATAGAATATGCGATCAATGTCTGGCTGGCGAGGTTGAAACAGAAATGCATTTCCTCCTAAAATGCGAAAAATTCAACACATCAAGAAACATATTATTCAACAAGCTAAGCCAAACAACCCCAGATTTCAAGGAATTGGATGATCTGTCAAAATTGAGATTAGTCCTAGGAGAAGGAGACAGACCATACCTTGGGGCCAAATATGTAACAACATGTCACAACCTGAGGACTGTTTAAAATTAAGACTGTTTAAAATTAATATTGAACGTACCAAATGAAGTACAAAGACTGTTTAAAATTAATATTGTTTAAAAGTAATATTGTATGTACCCAACAAATGTCAAATCGATTGACACCTACAGAATGTTGGAAAACTGTACCTTTTTGCTATGTAAGCTTTGGCAATATGGTTCTCTGTAAACTTTCATGCCAATAAAGCATTTTAATTGGAAAAAAAAAATTGGTGTACCGCCACTAATGCCACGCCTCATGAGCTAACGTTTGTGTTTCCCCGGAAATCCACCTCGGGCGTATCCATACCGTCATGGCTCTCCACCCCAGGTCCGGTACTTCTGCGGAAGCATGTGAGGGGCCACAAGACGGACCCCCTTGTGGAGCCAGTGCACCTGCTCCACGCCAACCCACAATATGCGTATGTCTGGCACGCCGATGGACGGGAGGACACTGTGTCCATAAAAGACCTCGCCCCAGCCGGTAACAACAGCAACAACGACAACGACAACAACAACAACCACAACAACTATTACCCACCCACTCCACCCACTAATTTTTCATCACCCCCGGAAGAACACCAGCCAACGGTACACCCACCACCTACTCCCCCACCACCTACTCCGTCAACAACCCTGGTGGCGCCCCCGGCAGAGACCCAGGAGACCACCCGGGACACACAGCCGGCACCCGCGGCACCGCAACCATTACGTCGGCCACAGAGGACTATCACACCCCCGGACAGACTAAATCTGTAGAAGGGGTGAATGTGATGAACTATGTCATTCATCAGACTCTGTAGTTAACTGTATATATTGTATTGCCTGCTCCGGTGTTTGTACCTTGTATTGTGTATAGGGCACCGCCCCCTTTGTGTGTCAGCTCCGCCCATACCTGGCCCTACTTAAGACAAGTCCAGGCTTGTCCTGCAGTAGAACAGCAGCACGCCAGGTGAAGCTAGGTGCAGCCACCGGCATCTTTTCTTTGCTAATAAAAGCCTTGTTTTATTCTGCTAACTTCGAGTCTTGAAGTTATTGAGGCTCGTCACTGCCTTCCTGTTTTTGCCACCAAAGTGGATAACCTCACATTTATCCACGTTATATTGCATCTGCCATGTTTCTGCCCAATCACCCAACATGTCCAAATCATCCTGGAGTTTCTCGACATCCTCCTCACAGCACACACGCCCACCCAGCTTTGTGTCGTCTGCAAATTTGGAGATATTACATCTAGTTCCCTTGTCCAGATCATTTATATATATTGTGAATAGCTGGGGTCCAAGGACCGATCCCTGCGGTACCCCACTTGTCACTGCCTGCCATTCGGAAAAAGACCCGTTTATTCCAACTCTTTGCTTTCTGTCTGCCAACCAGTTCTCTATCCAAGTCAATACCTTGCCCCCAGTCCCATGTGCCTTAACTTTACACGCTAATCTCTTATGTGGGACCTCATCGAAGGCCTTCTGAAAGTCCAGATACACTACATCCACTGGTTCTCCCTTATCTATTTTACCAGTTACATCCTCAAAAAATTCAAAAAGTAGGAGACTCGCTCAGGCAAGTACGGAAGGGCTCCTCCAGAATGGTCCAGACAGCGGAACCGTTGCTTGAGCACGCCGATTGTGTGCTCAACGATGTTCCTGGTAGCTTGATGGCTCTCGTTGTATCGCAGCTCAGCAGGGGTGTTGGGCATACGGAGCGGTGTCATCAGCCACGTGCACAGAGGATATCCCTTGTCCCCAAGAAGCCAACCTCCTGGGTGATGCGGTACCTGGAAAAGGTCTGCCACAGAAGTCTGGCGCAGGATGAAGGCATCGTGGCTGCTGCCAGGAAAGTGGGCATTGACAGCGAGTATTAGCTGTCTGTGGTCACAGACCAACTGAACATTTAAGGAATGGAAGCCCTTTTGGTTGCGGAAATCCTCTGCATTCTCTTGCGGCGCACGCAAAGCCACATGCGTGCAGTCAATGGCGCCCTGCACCATGGGGAAGCCCGCTATCATCGCAAAGCCCATTGCGCGTTCTTGCTGCTTGTCCGGGGTCATGGGGAAAGACATGTACTCTCGTCTCCTTTTAAAGAGGGCATTTGTGACCTGATGGATGCAGCAATGCACCGCGAACTGGGAGATATTGGCGATGTCCCCAGCAGCTGATTGAAATGAGCCGGTGGCATAAAAGTTGAGAGCCACTGTTATTTTCACTGCCACCAACAGAGACGTCCTGCTCCTCAGTTGAGGCTGCAGATCTGGCTGAAGCAGGTGGCAGAGCTCAGTGACCACCTCCTTGCTGAAGCGCAGCCTTCGCAAACACTGCTCCTCAGACATATTAATGTAGGAGAACTGTTGGCGAAATACCCTGGGAGGGTAAGGTCTCCTGTACAGAGGCCTGTTGGCCCTCCTCCGCCTGGCCATGATTGCCACTCTCTCTCTGCGTCTCTGTGCCCTCCGAATGTGATGGAGAAGGACAATGTTCCCATCCATTGCAGCCCCCATAGTATCTAGGCAATCAAAGTTATGAAGGTCAAAAACCAAAGTACCTGCAAAGTTATGGTCAGAAGCCAAAACTACCTCAGACAGCGTTGACTCAATGCAGAAGTCTCTCTTTCTCTTTGTCTCTCTCAAAATCTCTCTCTCTCTCTCTCAGAACGACTGGTGCAAAAATGGTTACCACACAGAAGCCAGGAAGAGGCCCCCTTTAAATAGCGTCCCCCCAGCCCCACAGCGACTGGGAAGCGTTCCAGTCAACCTGTCGTTGGGTGCGCCAGGCGGAAAGGAGAGGGGCGCCACTCAATTTCCGTTCCGGGGCGTCACAAGGGCGTTGCACTTTCGAATGACGTCAAGATCTGCGTGCGCAGGAGATCGGGCGGTATTGTTTAGCGCCGCCACAAAATGTCCAGTCAATTTCGCGAGAGGCGCAGATATCGCCGCGCCCAGGCGCTAGTTGCTTTGCGCTCCACTTGGCACCCTCTTAAGGCACTAACGGGAGGCGCAACCAACTGAATTTTTCCCCCCATAGGTCCAAAGTCACCCATTCCTCCCAAGCATACTGCACATACCATATGTCTTGTCTTAAATTACTCATAAACTGTATGCCAAAATATTATTTTCTGAAAGAAATGCACTGTAGGCCCATTTCCCTAGTGACCATACAAGAATGTGAAAACTGCCTATCTGCTATGCTGGCATAAAATCTGTAGAATGGATTCCAGCAAAATACATAATAATTATAAATAAAGAGATTGCTTTAATGCTGCAAACTTAAAGGGAAAGGAAAGTCCAGGTGAAATACTTTTTGTTCAAAATACTCTCCTTTTTATATAAGAAAACGAAATCAGAAGAATTTTGATTTATTTTTTAAAAAGTCATATTCTTGTCTAAGCATCGTAAGAATGCTGCAGGGCTACCAGTCCCTGGAAAACCATTCCATTGTCTGGCAAATATCATAGTTTCTGGTGGTCCCACAACTCCAAAGTGGATTTTAGTTCAGTCAAAGTCACATCTTCTGCTGTTTCTTATGGAACCACTCCAGGATGCACAGAAATGCCCAATGTTGTTGCTGTTATTGCAGACATCTAGTAAGGAGAGAGAACTGACTTGAAGCGTCTCTTCACCAGAATGAAAACTGACATTTAAAAAGTAAAGGCCTAGAAATCCGGAGGTTTAATGCCAGCTGTTAAGGCCCAATGTTCAACATTGTTCTGCCCGCTTCCAGCAGGTCGGCAGTGCTGCCTTTGCCTGCGCTCGCTTCAGAAATGGAAATGAGTGTGCAGCGCTGATTTAACGCATGATCTGCCATTTTGAATGCTGCCCTCTGTTAATCACGACTAGCTGACCAAGCATTCAGCAGCAGGAAGACAACAGCAGCGCTATTTAAAGGGGTCATCATCAACAACTTGCAGCTGACATGCTTTTTCAGTTCTACTGGCTCTGTCTATGTTTCTGCAACTCTTGGAGCTTTCAAAACTTGTTTAAAGTTGCTGAGGTCACAGGCAGTGTTGCTGCAAGTGGAGAACACCTTGATTCTCATTTAAAGGCTTCTGCTCACACCACTTGCTCACAGTCATGGGGACTCTACTTGCAGTCCCCTCTCGCGCTTGAATATCTTCGGGAGAGGGAGCGGAGGCAGCGAAGAAGAGGAGAAGATGCACAAAGAGGGAGGAGAAGGAGGGCCAGGATGGCTTACCCACCTAGGGTCTTCCGAGAGCACTTCTACTTAAGCCAGGAGCAGTGTATTCTGCAACAAAGCACCTCCCCTTTAAGTAGTGAAGAGAGCCTAGGCCAAACTTTATTGGCCATTAGACTGCACCGTATATTGCCCCTCCCCCATTGAGCACGAAGCCAATCAGCAGCGCATTTAGCGCTTGAGATCAGCATTCCAATCATGCTAAGGAGCAGGCAGCACAAATTTTATGCGCTGCCTGCACCACTCAGAAGAGGAGCTGGCAAATAGCACTGGCCGCTGCCACTGCCCGTTTTCGGGCCTTATCCAACTTCTAGGCCAAAATGATCAAATTTCTCCTGAGGGCAATATTTTTGGGTGTTAACCTTGGTTCAAAGGTAGCACTCTTGCTTCTGAGTCAGAAGGTTTTGGGTTGTGGGTTTTGGCTCTGGCCTCCTGCTGCGGGGTGCCGACCGCGATCCGTCAGCCCGGCACTCCTCTTGAGTGCCGGGCTCTTTTGCCAGCACACCGTTCCCTGGTGGGCCAGCAGGGCCCCAGTGCATGCTGCGTCAGGCCCCTCCCCTTTAATCAGGGGAGGAAGGCCTGCAGCCGTGATATTCAATGGGAGCGTCCCAAGAGGGAGGGGAAGCGCTTCCAGTAGCGCACCGCCTCCTACTTGGGGTGCTACCACTGAATTTCAGGCGCAGGGATGCAAACTTTTTTGGGGCACTAAAAGTAGCACCCCAGCGAAGTTATCGCCCCAAAGGGAGCGCGAGCCAATTTTCCCTCTAAGCTCATAGTCTAGCTTGATTCTTCAGTGCAGTACTGGGGGCGAAGTGCTGCTTTGTCAGAACATTAAACCAAGGCCCATCTGCCCTCTCGGGTGTATGTAAAAGAACCCAAAGTACTATTTGAAGAAGAGTAGGGGAGTTCATCAGGTGGCTTGGCCAACATTTATCCCTAAACCAATATCACTAAAACAGATTATCTGGTCATTTATCTCATTGTTGTTTATGGGACCTCGCTGTGTGCTTATTGGCTGCCACATTTCCCTACATTACAACAGTGACTACACTTCAAAAGTACTTAATTGGCTGCAAAATGCTTCGCAATGTCCTAAGGTCATGAAAAGCACGATAAAAATGCAAATTCTTCCCGTCTTCCCTTAGATCAATTTGAACGAATTAACTTTAAACCCTTCTCATTTAAAATCGAATATAGAATTATATATAAACAAATTGGGATACACTTAGATAGTATGATATAAAACCCATGTCTTCAAAAAAGATGTACATGGGGATGGGAGAAATTACAGTATATCAACTATAAATCTTTGTTTGGAGAATATCAACTATTATATCCAAGGACAAACTGCTCAACATTTACGTCCATCCAGTAGTGCTTAGTGAAGCATTGCACATTACTACAAGTAACTGCTTTACAGATATCCTAGAGTGGCATTTTGCTTAGCTGGTAGTTATGCCCTATTAACTAATAGCAGAGAAGGATGCGTGGACACCAGAATATCTAATGGTTTTGTTCATATAGAACACAATCAGGCTAGTGTCTTGATACTTTAAATTATGTCACCATAGCAACAGAGACCCATTTTAAAACGAATCATTTTGAATGAATGTTTGTTCTTATACCTGTGAGAACCAAAGTAGCAGTATGGCATTGTAACTTCCAGAACCAGTTAGATTCTTGACATCACCTTGGCCATGAGATCATATACAACCAAGGTTTCAATCTCATACTATGGAGTTGGGCTTGAAGTAAAGTTACAAAAGCAAGATACTGCAGATGCTGGAATTCTGAAATAAAAAGAGAAAATGCTGGAAATACTTAGCAGGTCAGGCAGCATCTGTGGAGAGGGAAACCAAGTTAACGGGGTAGATTTTCCTGGAGCCGTCAGGCGGGGTTTCAGGCGTGTGGGGGGGGGGAAATCCCGATTTCGGGGGTCCCGACACCATCCCACCCAAAACCCGCCTCCACACAAGTTTCAGGGGAGGCGGGTACCCACCCCGCACTGGGACCCGCGGCGGGAAGGGATTAATGCCAATTAACTGCCTGTTAACAGGTAGTTAACAGGCAGTTTTTAGCCTAATCCCTATTTTAAGGGGTGTCGTGTGGGATTCCCGACGGCTCCAAACCACGCCAGATTAGAGGAGTCGGGCCGTCGGGTTGAAGGACTTGGCGGGGTCGCGATGTCGGTGTTCAGGTGAGTGATGGGTGCATGAGTGCAAAGGTAAGTGTGTTTGGTGTGTCTAAAGTGTGTAAAGAAGTTTAAATTACCTGTACTTACCTTAACAGCCTTTCTTCCTCTAGGTTTTGGGAGTCCATCACTCAGCCAGCACTGAAAGCAAAATGGCTGCGAGCTGTCAAAAGTGACAGCCTTCAGCTTTCATTGCCGGTGACAGTTCTAACTGAGTCTGTGTAGAAGGACTCAGGTTAGAAGTCAGACTGTCAGTGTTGACAGCTTCAAACAGCTGTGAAACACTGATATTTCATCTGCCAAGGCCTCTTGACAGATGAAATCTCAGCCTGTGACGTCACCTGTTGCCGGGTGGCCCTTAATTTGCCTGCTGAGCCCACTGGGCGGGCTCAACAAGGTCAATCAAGGGAAAATCGCATGGATTGGCCGAACGTCAATGTAGGCAGAACTAAAACCCGAAAGTTGTAGTCCCGCCTCCTTCCCGACAGCTTTAGGAAAATCTACCCCAACGTTTCAGGTCAATGACCCTTTGTCAGAACTGGAAAAAATTAGAGATGTAACAGATTTTTAAGCAAGTGCAGGGGTAGGGAAAGGGGGGAGGGGAGGAAAGAACAAAAGGGAAGATCTATAATATGATGGAAGGCAGGAGAGATTAGAGACAAAAGGTATGACGGTGCAATGCAAAAGGAGATGGTAATGGGACAAGTTAAAAAACAAAAGGTGAGTCTAGATGAGGTGTAAATGGGAATGGCTGAATCATCAACAGCTGCCATGGGGAAAAAAAGATATTGGCAGAGGTTATAGTCTGAAATTGTTGAACTCTATGTTGAGTCCAGAAGGCTGTAAAGTGCCTAATGAAAGATGCGGTGCTGTTCCTCGAGCTTACGTTGAATTTCATTGGAACAGTGTAAGAGGCTGAGGGCAGAGAGGTCAGAGTGGGAGTGGAGCAGAGAATTAAAGTGACAGGCGACCGGAAGCTCGGGGTCACACTTATGGACTGAACGGAGGTGTTCCGCAAAGCGGTGACCCAATCTGCGTTTGGTATCCCCAATGTAGAGGAGACCGCATCGTGAGCAGCTAATACAGTATGCTAAATTGCAAGAAGTACAAGTAAATCGTTGTTTCACCTGGAAGGAGTGTTTGGTGCATAATAACATAAGAAATAGGAGCAGGAGTAGGCCATTTAGCCCCTCGAGCCTGCTCCGCCATTTAATGAGATCATGGCTGATCTGATCTTGGGCTCAGCTCCATTTCCCTGCCCGCTCCCCATAACCCATCAATCCCTTATTGTTCAAAAATCTGTCTATCTCCACCTTAAATATATTCAATGACCCAGCCTCCACAGCTCTCTGGGGCCGAGAATTCCACAGATTTACAACCCTCTGAGGGAAAAATGTCCTCCTCATCTCAGTTTTAAATGGACGACCCTTATTCTGAAACTATGCCCCCTAGTTCTAGATTCCCCCATGAGGGGAAACATCTTCTCTGCATCTACCTTATCGAGACCCCTCAGCATCTTATATGTTTCAATAAGATCACCTCTCATTCTTCTAAACTCCAATGAGTATAGGCCTAACCTGCTCAACCTTTCTTCATAAGTCAACCCCTTCAGTGGACAGTGGTTCATAATGCCTCAAATTTAAATTCTCATCCTTAAACCCGTTTCTGTAACTTCCTCCAACCCTACAATCCTCCAAGAACTCTGCATTCTTCCAACTCTTGCCATTTTTGCATCAGTCACTTCCTTCACCCCACCATTGGCGGCTTCGGCATCTCAGCCCTACACTCTGGAATGTAAATTGTGAACAACAGTGGTCCCAGCACCAATCCCCATGGAACACGATTTCCCACCTTTTGCCAGTCTGAGTAGCTACCCTTAACCCATACTCTCTTTTCTGTTATGTTGCCAGCATGCTATCCATTCTGCTACCAATCCCCTGACTCCACATGAACTTATTCCATAAGTCTACTACCTTATCGAAGGCCTTCTGAAAGTCCATGTAGACAACACATACTACATAATCCTTGTCTACTCTCTGATACTTCTTAAAAGAATTCAATAAGGTTGGTCAAGCATGACCTTCCCTTTTGAAATCCATGTTGACTACTCTTTATTATATTTTTGATTTCTAGAGGTTTTTCTATTACATCGTTGAGTAAAGATTTCATTATCTTTCCTACCACCGACATTAAGGTAACTTGTCTATAGTCCCCTGGACTTGTTCTATCTCCTTTTTTAAATATAGGATTAACATTAGGTGTCCTCCAGTCCTCTGGAACTAATCCCTTTTCTCATGAATTTTTATATATATGTAATAGTGCCTCTGCTATCTCTTCCCTAACTTCTTTAATATGCATGGTTGCAATGCATCTGGACCAGGGGTTTTATCCTCTCTAAGTTTGATTAGTTTAGCAATTATCTCCCCCCTTTCTATCTTAAATGTCTTGGACGCTTATTTGGGGGAAAGGGAGAAAACAGTCGCTAAGTGAATGCTATGCTAATAAGACATGCCTGTTTAAAAGTCTGGTTTTAGCCTGCAATTTTGGGACTAATTGGTGATTACCATGGTTGAAACATCCCTGGGGTGCTAAAACAGAGACCTGCAGGTTTAACAGTCAAGCGCTGATTGGGAGCAATTTTTGTGGAGCAGTATATGTAGCCTCCACGCACACAATTCCACAGAAGTTGTGGCGTGTGCTGGCTGACAGACAATGTCACGTATCAGGATGGCTCAGGGACTGAGGGAGTGGGCTCACAGGTTCTCAGAGGTGGGACGGGAGGTACAGTGGAGGAGGGCTGTCCTGTACCCGCAAGGGGGTGAAGGAGACCACAGAGGCAACTAATGCGGCAGATGTGGGAAAAGATCGGCCGGAAGGTCACAGCCAGGAGAACTACCCCCAGGAAATGGCTCCTGTTACGTCCGTGTAATAATAAGAAAAGGACTGCAGAGAACGGTACAACAGGTGTTTACTCAACGTGGTTCAAACTGCAACTGACTGTACAGATCACTACTCAGGGTTTATATACAGGTGTGATCACTGCCGGTACTACAGGATACAGGAGCTGTAAAAAGTAGTTCTCCCCCTTAAAGGTACATACATTACAATTCCTCCCCTTTTAGATTAACAGTACCATAACACTCATTTAACAATTAAATATCAAACTAATTACAATTAACACTTTTAACATGCAACATTAACTGAAAATAGTCTATTTATAAATTCAGTCTTTGGGGAGGCTTCCTGATTCTTTCTGGATAACGCCTTTCCCGAGTGTCTCGCTCTTGGTGCGGAGGCGATTCTAACACCCTGTCGTCAGTTGATTCAACAGCTTCCAATGCTATTGTTTCTGAGGTAGATGCGACCTGTACGTCAGGTTCCTCACCAGGTACGTATGGCTGAGACATGGGGTTGACTCGTTCCTGTGACTCTAGGATCTGGTCAGCATGGCGTCTCACAATGTTCTCCCCAACATCCACTGTGTACATTAGTGGCCCCTGCCGTGTGCATATCGTTCCTGGTTGCCATTTCTCTGTTCGGTAGTCGCGGGCCAAGACTGGTTGCCCTACATTGAAGCTCCTTGTCGGCTTCTCATTGATGTGCTGGAATTGCTTACTCTCAACATCTCTTCGTACATTTGGTCTGAGCAAATCCAGACGAGATCTCAACCTTCGGTTAAAGAACATCATGGCCGGGGCCTGGTTGGTGACTGCATGTGTCGCATTTCTGTAGGCTAACAGGAAATTGTCCACCTTATCCTGCAGTGGAATGTCGTCATCGCACATGGCCTTTACTGCTTTTTTAAAGGTTTGTACGAACCTCTCAGCCAATCCATTTGTGGCTGGATGATACGGGGCGGATGTGTAATGCCTTACCCCATTCCTTTTCATAAATCTTCAAAACTCTTCGGACACAAATTGTGGTCCGTTATCAGAGCAAATCTGCTCTGGCAAGCCGTTCCTGGCAAATATGGTCCGTAGGACTGCAATAGTTTTCTCCGTGGTGGAGGACATTTTGATCACCTCAGGCCATTTCGAGTGCGCATCCACAGCTATTAAAAACATTGAGTCCATGAATGGACCAGCAAAATCAATATGCACCCGTTGCCATGGAGATGAGGGCCACTCCCATGGGTGTAGAGGGGCATGTGGTGGTGCATTTTGGACCTTCTGGCATCCTGAGCAGCTCTTTGTCAGGTCCTCGATTTGCTGATCGATCCCCGGCCACCACACATAAGCCCTAGCAAGGCTTTTCATTTTCACCCCTCCCAGATGACCTTCATGAAGCTCATTGAGCACTCTCTCCCTTAACTTGGGTGGAATTACCACTCGGGATCCACACATCAAGGTCCCCTGGCATACTGACAGCTGTTCTCTTCTGGATGAGAATGCTGGCAACAGTGAGTCGCCATGTGCTGGCCATCCCTTCACCGTCAAATCATATACCCGAGACAGTGTCGGGTCATTTCGGGTCTCCTTCTCTATACCAGCGTTAGCTACTGGCAAGCATTCAATTATAGTCAAATGAAATATTTCGACAGGATCCACTGCTGGTGCTTCCTCCGCAGTAGGCAGTGGCAGGCGTGATAGCCCATCAGCGTTTCCATGCTGTTTCGTGCCCTTATACTCGATTTCATATTGGTGCGCCTCTAGAAAAAGGGACCATCTTTGTAGCCGTTGCGCAGTCATCACCGGAACGCCCTTCTTTGGATTAAAGATGGAGACAAGTGGTTGGTGGTCAGTCAGCAAGGTGAACTTCTGCCCGTGCAGATAGTGATTGAATTTTTTCACTCCCCACACTAGGCTGAGGGCCTCCCTGTCAATCTGGGCGTAGTTACGCTCGGCTGAGGTTAGTGACCGAGACACAAAGGCTACTGGCCTCTCCGAGCCGTCCGGGAATTTGTGCGACGGCACCGCTCCAATGCCATAGGGTGATGCATCACACGCCAACCGAATTGGTAGTGCTGGGTTGAAATGAGCCAACACCTCTTTTGATGTGATCAATGCTTTGCTCTTCTGGAAAGCTCGTTTACATTCGTCACTCCACTTCCATGGTACCCCTGTTTGCAGTAGGGTGTTCAGTGGGTGTAGTACGGTAGACAAATTCGGCAAGAACTTATGGTAGTAGTTCACCAGCCCGAGGAACGACCTCAGTTGTGACACATTTTCCGGTGCTGGAGCCTTGACTACTGCCTCAATCTTTTCAGGGGACTTATGTAACCCCTCTTTATCAATAACGTGGCCACAATACGAGATCTGCTTCTGGAAAAACTCGCATTTGTGGCGATTAGCTCGGAGCCCATATTCCTTCAATCTAGTGAGCACCTGCTCCAGGTTGGCGAGATGATCACTGTCATTTTCGCCCGTGACCAGGATGTCGTCCAAATAACACTGGGTCCCTGGAATCCCTTGCAGGACTTGTTCCATTGCCCTTTGCCAAATAGCCGGAGCTGATGCTATCCCGAACACCAGCCGGTTGTATTGGTAGAGACCTTTATGAGTGTTGATCGTGAGGTACTGTTTCGAGGCTTCTTCTACCTCCATTTGCAGGTACGCCTGGGCCAGATCAATCTTAGTGAAGCGTTTCCCTCCAGATAGCGAGGCGAAAATATTTTCAATCCGCGGAAGCGGATATTGTACAGTGTGAAGGACTGGGTTCACTGTCACCTTAAAGTCCCCACAGATGCGAACTTTCTTTGGTTCCCCAGGCGTATTACTCAATGACCTCTTCATTACAGGAACGATGGGTGTAGCCCACTCACTCCAGTCCACTTTGGACAGTACTCCTGAACGTTCCAAACCTTCCAGCTCTGCTTCAACGGCTGGGCGGATCGCATAAGGTACCGGTCTGGCCTTAAAAAACTTTGGGCTTGCATTTTCCTCTATTTTGATCGTCGCTGTTATGCCTTTTAGTGTTCCGAGTCCCTGCTGGAACACTTCTTGTGCGTCAGTTAGCATTTTTGACAGTCGTCCAGGTGTGACGTCGTCATCCTTTTTGGCATCTACAGTCAGTGCTTGTATGGAATGCCAATCTAGCTGTATCTTCCGGATCCATTCATGTCCTAGTAGTGGTGGTCCTCCATCTGGCAATACATATAGGTCCATTTTTGGTGTTTCCTTGCCGTTATATATAACGTTCACCCTCATTTTTCCTTTGGGGTAGACTTTTTGCCCCGTGTACGTCTTCAAGACAATCTTTATATCTCTCAAGGGTATATGTGAGAATAGCCGCTTGTAGTCCCTTCGGTTTATGACTGTTAGGACTGATCCTGTGTCCAATTCCATTTTCACTTGGACTCCTGCTATCTTGAGCGTGACCCAGATAGTTTGGTGATCCTCCGTTTTGATCACATTATGTAGTTTCAGACCACCCAGCTCCTTGCTTCCGCAGTCTGTATCACTCTTCTGTTCGTCTGAACTACTCTCCATCACCTTATGTATCTTCTTGTACTTCTCCTGTGGAGATTTCTTGCTGCTGGTTTTCTTTCCCGACCTGCAGACTCTTGCTATGTGTCCTACTTTTCCACACTGTCTGCACACTTTGTCCTTGAACCAGCAATCATTATGGTCGTGTGTTGTTCTGCCGCAGCGATAGCACTTCACTGTTCCGTATGACATTTCATTTGTGCCATATTCTTGCGGTCTCCGTTGTATCTCTGCAGCGCCTCGTGCTGCTGCTTCATGTGATACTGCCATGCTGAAAGCATTGTCCAGCGTAAGATCCTTTTCTGATAGAAGCCGTTTCTGGGTTCCTTCACTTTGAAGCCCACACACAAAGTTGTCCCTTAACGTATCTGCTAGTCCCGTTCCAAACTGGCAGTGTTTCGATAGCTTGCGCAGTTCCGTTAAATACTCAGCATTACTTTCATCTTTATGCTGGTTTCTTTTGTGAAACTTAAATCTTTCTGCTATCAGCAGCGGTGTGGGGTTTAAGTGGTCCTGTAGGATTGACACTATGTTTTCAAAATCCTTTTCTACTGGCTTCTCTGGGGTTACTAGGTTTCGTAGTAAGCCATACGTTTTTGCACCCATTGAATTCAACAAAAGCAGCGCTTTCTTGTCATCTGGCACTTCATTTGCCTTGCAGTATACTTCTATGCGTTCGACATATGTCGTCCAATCTTCGACTTCATTGTCGAACGCTGTGATACTGCCATTCTTCGGCATTTTTGGGTGTGGTTAGACTGGCTTAAAATGGCATCTCCCGCGCTTTCCTTTCTTCCCCGTTGCGGCTTAAAATGGCGTCTCTCGCGCTGCTGCCAACGCCGCTCTCGGCGGTCCTCGTGGCAAATGGCGACGCCCTGTGGGTTTCGTGCGCTGCTCCTGCGCTGCTGCCAATGCCGCTCTCTGCGGTCCTCATGGCAATGGCAGCGCCTTGCGTTTTCCTGCGCGCCTCTCTCTCCCCCGTTGACGCCGCTCGGTCCTGAACACCGGCTGCGCCCTGTGCACTCTGCCCTCTCTCTCTCCCCTGTCGACGCTGCTCGGCCCTTGAACACCGGCTGCGCTCTGCTCTCTCTCGTCTCTCTCCCCCGTTGATGTCACTCGGTCCTGAACACCGGCTGCGTCCTGTGCGCTCTGCCCTCTCCCTCTCCCCCGTCGACACTGCTCGGCCTTTTTCTGTGCCGCTCGGTCGGGCTCTAGCCCGTCGCTGTCCGGGAAGGGTCTGTGCAGTACCTGTTGCCAGCCCGTTTCGCTGGACCACCGTGACTGGAAAGCCAAGCCTGGCTCTCGACAGCCTCCCCTGCGATGCTCAAATCTCCGCGGTTGCCCGTGGTCGACGCCCGTGCTTCTGGATTCGACCTTCTTCCACTGTTCTCCAGGAGCGAATCCCTGGGAGGTGATGCAGAGTTGCAGGTAGGTTTGAATCTGCTCGTCGCCACTGTTACGTCTGTTGTGTATGTGCCTTTAAGAGAAGAACTGATTCTATACTGCAGTACCGGCAGTGACCACCCCTGTATATAAAGCCATAGCAGGCTTCTGTATTTCAGTCTTGAATTACTCTCTGTTCAGTAAATACCTGTTTTATTGTTCTCCTGCAGTCTGAGTATTATTGATCCTCGGACACTACACTGGCGATGGGCAGGTTTGAACTCACCTGCAGTACTGCATCACCTCACGGGGATCTTTTCTCTGAAGAGAAGCTTCTTGGAGGTCGAAGTCAGAACGGCGGGCGTCGACCATGGGCAACCGCCCAGGGATCCATCGGAGAGTTGCAGGGGAGGCTGCGGAGAGCTGGGCCTGGCTCCCCAGTCGAGGTGTTCCAGCAAGTCGTGCTGGTAGCAGGTAGTGCGCTGACCCTTCCGGACTGCGGTGGGCTCAGGCTCGATCGAGCGGCTCTGCAAAGGGGCCGTGCAGCATCGTCGGGAGGAAGAGAGAGAGAGAGGGTGGAGCGCACAGGGCGCGGTCGGGCAGCGTGGAGAGGATAGAACGCGGGGAAGGAAAAGTGTGACGCGCCTAAGCCGCGGGTCGCCGCCATTACCCTGTAGAACGCTAGGAGCAGCGTGACAGCAAGGGGAAGAAGGAAAAGCGCGGGAGGCGCCATTTTATTCCATTGGGGAAGAAGGAAAAGCGCGGGAGGCGCCATTTTATTACATTGGGGAAGAAGAAAAAGCGCGGGAGGCACCATTTTAAATCACCCAAGATGCCGAAGAGTGGCAGTATCACTGCTTTCGACAACGAGGTAGAAGACTGGACCACGTATGTGGAAAGAATTGAAGTGTACTGCAATGCCAATGAGGTTGCCAATGGAAAGAAGGCGTCGGTATTATTAAATTTGATGGGCGCGAGAACGTACGGCCTATTGCGGAATTTAATTACCCCAGCTAAACCAATGGAGAAAAGTTTTGAAGAGATTGTTAATATCTTACAGGAACACCTAAACCCTACACCACTGCTGATAGCAGAAAGATTCAAGTTCCATAAAAGAAACCAGCACAAAGATGAGAACAATACTGACTATCTTACGGAACTACGCAAGTTATCGAAGCACTGCCAGTTCGGAGCAGGACTGGCAGACACCTTACGGGATAAGTTTGTCTGCGGGCTCCAGAGTGAAGGAACCCAGAAACGACTACTTTCGGAAAAGGACCTGACGCTAGAACAGGCTTTCAGCATGGCAGTATCCTACTAAGCAGCAGCACGGGGAGCTGCGGAAATACAACAGAAACCACAAGAATACAGCGCTAACGAAATGGCGTATGGAGCAGAAAAGTGCTATCGCTGCGGCAGAACAACCCATGATCAGAAGGACTGCTGGTTTAAGGACAAAGTATGCAGGCAATGCGGGAAAATGGGACATATAGCAAGAGTCTGCAGGTCGGGAAAGAAAACCAACACTACAAGAACTACTAAGGAAAAGTACAAGAAAGTAAAAAAAAAATGACAGACAGTAGTTCGGAAGATCAGGAGAGCGATAATGACTCTGGGAGCAGGAGACTAAGTTGTCTAAAGTTACACAACGTGATCGCAAAGGAGGATCACCGAACCATTTGGGTCACCCTCATGATAGCAGGGTCCCAAGTAAAGATGGAATTGGATACAGGATCAGCCCTAACTGTCATGAATCGACGAGACTATGAGCGGCTATTCTCACACATACCCTTGAAGGACACATCCATTGTATTGAAGACATACACGGGGCAAAAAGTCTACCCCAGAGGAAAAATAAGGGTGCCAGTTAAATACAACAGCAAGGAAACACAGAAACTGTATCTATATATACTACAAGATGGAGGACCACCATTATTGGGACGTGAATGGATCCGAAAAATACAATTGGATTGGCATTCCATTCAGGCGCTAACTGTGACTGACAAAAAGGATGATGACGCGCACCTGGACATCTGTCAAAAATTCTAACTGATGCGAAAGAGATGTTCCAACAAGGACTTGGGACTCTAAAAGGAGTAAAGGCAATGATAAAAATCGAAGATAACGCAAACCCAAAATTTTTTAAGGCCAGACCGGTACCGTACGCGATCCGCCCAGCCGTTGAAGCAGAACTGGAGAGTCTGGAGCGTTCGGGTGTGCTGTCCAAGGTGGACTGGAGCGAGTGGGCCACACCCATCGTTCCTGTCATGAAGAAATCATTGAGCAGCACGCCAGGGGAGCCAAAGAAGGTTCGCATCTGGGGGGACTTCAAGGTAACTGTGAACCCAGTCCTGCACACAGTACAATATCCTCTTCCATGGATAGAAGATATTTTCACCTCACTATCTGGAGGGAAACGCTTTACGAAGATTGATCTGGCCCAAGCGTATCTACAAATGGAGGTGGAAGAAGCATCTAGGAAATACCTCACCATAAACACTCACAAAGGCCTTTACCAGTACAATCGACTGGTATTCGGGGTAGCATCAGCCCCGGCTATTTGGCAGAGGGCGATGGAACAAGTCCTGCAAGGGATCCCAGGGACCCAGTGTTATTTGGATGACATACTGGTTACGGGCGAAAATGACAGTGAACACCTTGCCAACCTGGAGCAGGTGCTCACTAGATTACAGGAATACGGGCTACGAGCCAACCGCCCCAAATGCGAGTTCTTCAGGAGACAAATCTCGTATTGTGGCCACATGATTGATGAGGAAGGGTTGCATAAGTCACCAGACAAGATTGAGACTGTAGTCAAGGCTCCAGCACCGGAAAATGTGTCGCAACTGAGGTCGTTCCTCGGGTTGGCGAACTGCTACCATAAGTTCTTGCCGAATTTATCTACAATTCTGCACCCACTGAACGCCATGCTGCAAACTGGAGTAACATGGAAATGGAGTGATGAGTGTAAGCATGCCTTTCAGAAATGTAAATGCCTAATCACTTCAAAAGAAGTATTGGCCCACTACAGCCCAACACTACCGATTCGGTTAGCATGTGATGCGTCTCCCTACGGCATCGGAGCGGTGCTGTCACACAAATTCCTTGACGGTTCAGAGAGGCCAATAGCCTTTGCGTCGCGCTCGTTAACCTCAGCCGAGCGTAACTACGCCCAGATTAACAGGGAGGCCCTCAGCCTGGTGTGGGGGGTGAAGAAGTTCAATCACTATCTGCACGGGCAGAAATTCACCCTACTGACTGATCATCAGCCCCTGGTCTCCATTTTTAACCCAAAGAAGGGCGTTCCGGTGATGACGGCGCAACAGCTGCAAAGATGGTCACTTTTTCTAGGGGCACATCAGTACGACATAGAGTACAAGGGTACGAAACAGCATGGAAACGCTGATGGGCTGTCGCGCCTACCGTTGCCTACGGCAGAGGAAGCACC
Source organism: Somniosus microcephalus (assembly GCF_052327205.1). NCBI lineage: Eukaryota > Metazoa > Chordata > Chondrichthyes > Squaliformes > Somniosidae > Somniosus > Somniosus microcephalus. The sequence continues at coordinate 267,603,195 of NC_140990.1, read as the reverse complement.
TGCAGTGGACCCTGTTGAGATATTCCATGCGACCATAGTCGAATGTCTGCCTGTTACAAACTCAAGTATAGAGAAGGAAACCTGAAATGACCCGACATTCTCTCGGGTCTATGATTTGACGGTGAAGGGATGGCCAGCACATGGCGACTCACTGTTGCCAGCATTCTCGCCAAGGAGAGAACAGCTGTCAGTGTGCTGGGGGACCTTGATGTGTGGATCCCGAGTGGTAATTCCACCCAAGTTGAGAGATAGAGTGCTCAATGAGCTTCATGAGGGTCATCTGGGAGGGATAAAAATGAAGAGCCTAGCCAAGGCGTTTGCGTGGTGGCCAGGAATCGATAAAGAAATCGAGGATATGACCAAGAGATGCACAGGATGCCAGAAGGTCCAAAACGCTCCACCACAGGCCCTGCTACATCCATGGGAGTGGCCCTCATCTCCATGGCAACGGGTACACATTGATTTTGCTGGTCCATTTATGGACTCAATGTTCCTAATCGCTGTGGACGCCCATTCGAAATGGCCAGAGGTCATCAAAATGTCCTCCACCACCACGGGGAAAACTATTGCAGTCCTACGGACCATCTTCGCCAGGAATGGCTTGCCAGAACAGATTTGCTCCGACAATGGGCCACAGTTTGTGTCCGAGGATTTCCGAAGGTTTCTGAGGAATAATGGGGTGAAGCATTACACATCTGCCCCATATCATCCAGCCACAAATGGATTGACTGAGAGGTTTGTTCAGACCTTTAAAAAGGCCATAAAGGCAATGCATAATGACGACGTACCACTACAACACAAGGTGGATAATTTCTTGTTTGCTTACCGGAATGCGACACATGCAGTCACCAACCAAGCTCCAGCCATAATGTTCTTCAACCGAAGGCTAAGATGTCGCCTGGATTTGCTCAAACCAAACATAAGACGAGATGTTGAGGATAAGCAATTCCAGCACATAAATGAGAAGCCAACCAGGAGCTTCAAGATAGGGCAACCAGTCTTGGCCCGCGACTACTGAACAGAAAAATGGCAGCCAGGTACGATATGCACACAGCAGGGACCACTAATGTACACAGTGGACGTTGGAGAGAGCATCGTGAGACGCCATGCTGACCAGATTCTAGAGTCACAGGAACAAGCCAAACCCATACCACGAGCAGGTGCACCTGGTAATCAACCCGAAGTACAGATTGCGTCTACCTCAGAAGCAGTGGTATTGGAAGCTGACGAACCAACCAATGACAATGAGCCAGAATCAACTCCGCCGCAAGAACAGGATACTCGAGAAAGGCGCTATCCAGTCAGGATCAGGAAGCCTCCTCAAAGACTGAACTTATAAATTATTATTTCAGTTGATGTATATAGTACAGAGAAAATTGTAATTGTAATTAGTTATTATTTAGTTGTTAAATGAATGTTATGTACTGTTTATCTAAAAGGGGAGGAATTGTTGTGTATGTACCTTTAAGAGAAGAACTGATTCTATACTGCAGTACCGGCAGTGACCACCCCTGTATATAAAGCCATAGCAGGCTTCTGTATTTCAGTCTTGAATTACTCTCTGTTCAGTAAATACCTGTTTTATTGTTCTGAGTATTATTGACCCTCGGACACTACAACGTCCGTGTAATAATAAGAAAAGGACTGCAGAGAACAGTACAACAGGTGTTTACTCAACGTGGTTCAAACTGCAACTGACTGTACAGATCACTACTCAGGGTTTATATACAGGTGTGGTCACTGCCGGTACTACAGGATACAGGAGCTGTAAAAAGTAGTTCTCCCCCTTAAAGGTACATACATTACAGCTCCAATGCTGCAAAAGATTTAGGGGGTAAAATTGAGTTGCGCCTCCTTTGGGGTGCTAACTTCGCCGGGGTGCTACTTTTAGCACCCCAAAAAAATGAGTGCCCCCGCAGCCAAAATTCATCGGTAGCACCCCAAGAGGGAAGCAGGGCACTACTAGAAGCGCCCCGCCTCCCTCTTGGAGCGCTGCAAGGAAATATCGCGGCGCGACATGCAAAAGAGCCCGGCACTCAAGGGAAGTGCTGGGCTCACGGAGCGCAGCCGACACTCTGCTTGGGGGGCGGGGGGCGGCCTGAAGAGGAGGCAGGGGACGGCAATGGGGGCAGGTGCTGGCAGGCGGCCAGCAACTAAAAATGGCCGCCCGGCACTTCGCCTTTAATTAGTGCCGCCCTGGCCACATGTAGGCTCCCCTGACCCCGTCAGACATAGCTTCCAGCGGTAAGTCAGGGGGCGCTATTGAAGATCGCAGCGAGAGGGGCGCTGTACATGGCGATGACATCATAGCCGGCGGCACAGCGCTGCAGGGTGCTCACAGTTACCGCCTCCGCTAACCTCCCACTGAATTTTGCGGGAGGCATTGGTGGCACCGCACCCGGGCGCTTGTTGCTTTGCACCCCGTTAGCGCCCTCTTAGGGAGCTAACGGCAGACGTAAAGCAACCAAATTTTTCCCCCTTAATGATTTGACACAAGTGGTCAAGGTAAGCTCTCACAAACACACTTCTCAAAAACTGCACCACCAGCAGCATCACAACCTCAACACACTGCATCCACCATCTAACTATACACTGACATTAACACAACCCACAATATTGCATCCTTCACAGGCACTACTCACACCTCAGATACATCTCACAGCTCTTCAACCATGTGAGGCATCGCACACATACAAACACACCTGCCAATACACTTATTCACAATCATCACTCTTTCTCTTCCAGGACAAGATAGTACTTAACAGGCACCGGCAGGACCTGACTGGGGGAGGGGAAGCACGACTCCATGTGATCACTCCCCTTGAGGAGGTAGCACTGGCGGTAATTGGGAGAAGTGTTGCAGATGCCATGGCCACAGGCAAAGCAGGGGACATCGCCTAGTGATATGTGGCCACTCCAGCTTCTTTACATATCCACAACTATTCTTGATCCCTAATCCTGCAAACCTATCCTTACTCACAAGCTCCATATGGTCTCATCAGACACATCATCCTATAGTGGCCATACGTGCTGCACCTTAACCCTTCTAGCTTTATCATTGCAGGCTCCTAGGAGCAAGATCAACCTCACCCGCAACCCCCCCCCCGCCCCACCACCCCACCAATCCAGGAGGAACTTGAAGAGGAGGAAGAGCCACCTCACCCTTTGGAGGAAGAGGAGGAGGAGTAGAGCAAGGAAGATGGCACTGCGTCAATCGCTACCACTATCGCAGGCACCAGCTCAGAGACTGGCACCACGCATAACTTAGAGGCTAGGGTAGAACGCGGATCCTCACAGTGGGACACAACGGGCACTAGTGGGCAGCAGCCACGCCAGGTGAAAGGGACACCACAGGTGCCACCTTGCAGGGAAGCAAAGTCGCGTGCTAGTTCTGCAGTAGAGGAGTCAGTTGAGGAGCTCACAGAGCCAATTCTCAGAAGAAGGCTGATGGTTTTGCCAAACCAAATGTTTGGTGAAATGGACAGCCTGCCTGAAAGCTTACAAGTCATGGCTAGAGAGGTGGAGGAGTCCACTTCCAGCTTGGCCCATGGCTTAACGCAGAGCCTGGAACCCACCCTCTCCAGCGTGGAGAGGCTGGCCAATTCCATCCAGCAACCTGTGGAGCTCAACATCAAGCAGCATCTGATGACTGAGGTTGCAGCTTGCACTGTAGTCATAGCTGCTTCCATGGAACGACAAAGTGCTACAATGGAAGCTCAGGCAGGCTCTGGGCTCCTGGGTTGAAAGGTGCTTGCGGAGTGTCTCAGCTGCCTAGAGATCTGTCCTCCAGCAGATCACTGGATGGGCTGAACAGACACCCCGAGGTAATGGCGTGTGAATCATGGAGCAGGAACCTACTGCTCCTTTCCCATCACTCCACCGCTGCCCTTGCCGTTGTCTGTCAGCCAGGCGGCCCAGACTGCTGAAGCCCATGCTGAGATGGTGCAGTCTGAGGCGGGGCTATCACGGCCCACAGCCTCTCGAGGGCGTCGCAGGAGGACATCTGAACTGCCCTCTTCAGATTCTCAGCAGCCATCCACCTCGCCTGCTGCTGCCACTCGGGTTGCATTTCGTAGAAGCACCAGGGTAGGCAAGATCACTTGTGGATAGCCACTAAGAGTAAACACCAGGGTGAATAGTTTAATATTTGTAAGTGCTGTTGGTTGTCACATGAGTGATGATGGTAATTGGGTAGTGGTGGATTTATTGTGTTCTTCATGGGGAAGGGGGTGAAAGGATTGAGTGCAGATGGTGGTCTTCCTGATGGATCATCAGTCGTGGAAGGTAAGGCATGTGGTAACAGTGCTCCGGGGTCTGATGGTGGAGGATGTGGTGAATGTTCTTCAATTAGATGGCAGTGAGCATCTCTCCCAAGTGTGGGCTATCTACCTGGAACCCTCTGGTGCTCTGCTCGGCCCCCCACCTCTTCCTCCTCCTCCTCCTCAATCATCACCTCCTCCTCCTCTTGTGGCTCCTGAGCTTGACCCTCTGGCACAATTGCTGATGTTAACGGCTGGTCTCTCATGATCACCAGATTGTGGAGCATGCAGCAAATCACCACGAAGCTGGAGCCCTCCTGTCCCTCCTGTCCCTTCTCTCCCTTTCTCCTCCAGCAGCTGGTGCTGCTCTGCCTGGCCTCATCTCCTCCTCCCTTTCCTCCTCCAGATCAAGATGGACCCCGAGCAAGATCCCCATGACCAACCACTCCCTTTCTCCTGGTGACTCCTATAACATCTCCAATAATGTACAGTAGCACAGCACTCACTCTCTTTAGAAGTCCTCAGAGAATTTCCAGAATAAATGTTGATAGAGTGTTGGTGAAGTTTTGACAAGTGTCCCAGAAAGTCTCCTGATGTCTATCAAAAGTTCTCTTCAAACGCAGTGTAGTCAGTTTATCTCCAGCAGCAAGTGAACAGTGAAAGCTGAGCATGCCTTTAAGTAGCGCTCGCAATCCTCACCGACTTCTTTACTCCAGTTCAGATGGTCGCTGTTGGGAGAGGTCGTTAATTGCAGATCTAGCCAGCAAATTGGCATGCAGGCTCTTTAATGAGCGTTAGGAGCTAATTTAATTTGTCATCGAGGCCTTAATCATCCTCGGAGCGGCCATTCCTAGCGCACACCTAAACTCCTTTACCAAGATGGTGTTTTGTGCTAAAGGTGGGCTAACCAGGGATTGCAGCTCAAGACCCCAACTTGGCCACCTTGGAGACACTTTAGAGCCTAAAGTATCTGGGGTAAATGGCCCTCTCTGTATCTTTTTTGATCTCTTCTTCTAATATCATGCCCACCTTGTTAGTTTCCCTGGTATATACTGAGGCAAAATAAGTATTCAATATTTCACTGTCACTGACTTCTCCGTCTCCATTTCTGGGGATAGGCTATCGACCAATATCCACTAAAAGTCAACTGACTCCCACAGCTACCTGGACTACACTTCCTCCCACCCTGCTTCCTGTAAGGACTCTATTCCATTCTCCCAGTTTCTCCATCTCCGCCGCATCTGTTTTGACGATGCCACCTTCCACACCAGTGCTTCCGATATGTCATCCTTTTTCCACAACTGAGGATTCCCCTCTACCGTGGTAGACAGGGCCCTTGACCGTGTCCATTCCATTTCTTGCACTTCTGCTCTCACCCCTTCCCTCCCACCCAGAACCCCGATAGGGTTCCCCTTGTCATCACCTTCCACCCCACCAGCCTCCACATTCAATGGATCATCCTCTGCGTGATCCCACCAACAAACGCATCTTCCCCTCCCCTTCCCTTTCAGCATTCCAAAGGGAGCGTTCCCTCCACGACACCTTGGTCCACTCCTCAATCACCCCCAACACCCCCTCCCCTTCCCACGGCACCTTCCCATGCAAGCACAAGAGATGTAACACCTGCCCTTTTACCTCCTCCCTTCCCACCATCCAGGGCCCCAAATACTCCTTCCAGGTGAAACAACCATTTATTTATGCTTCCTTCAACTTTGTATACTTTATTCGCTGCTCATGATGCAGTCTCCTCTACGCTGGGGAGACCAAACGCAGATTGGGTGACCGCTTTGCGGAGCACCTCCATTCAGCCCGCAAGCGTGACCCTGAGCTTCCGGTTGCCTGTCATTTTAATTCTCCGCCCCACTCCCACTCTGACCTCTCTGTCCTCAGTCTCCTACACTGTTCCAATGAAGCTCAACATAAGCTCGAGGAACAGCACCTCATCTTTCGATTAGGCACTTTACAGCCTTCCGGACTCAACATTGAGTTCAACAATTTCCGATCATAACCTCTGCCCCCATTGTTTTGGACAGCAGCTGTTGCTGATGATTCTGCTGTTCCCATTTACACCTCCTCTAGACCCATCTTATGTTTCTTTACTTGTCCCATTACCATCTCCTATTGCCTTGCACCAGCATCCTTTTTGTCTTTTAATCTCTCCTGCCTTCCACCCTATCACAGACCTTCCCTTTTGTTCCTTCCTCCCCCCCCTTTCCCTGCCCCTGCACTTGCTTAAAACATGTTACATCTCTAACTTTTTCCAGTTCTGACGAAAGGTTATCAACCTGAAACGTTGACTCTGTTTCCCTCTTGTCAGATGCTGCCGGACCTGCTGAGTATTTCCAGCATTTTCTGTTTTTATTTCAGTTTTCCAGCATCTGCAGTATTTTGCTTTGGTATTCAATATTTCTGCCAATTGGTTGTCTTTACCTGTGAGTTCAGCTTGTGCGTCCTATCCTGATTTTTCTTTTGTTATTTATATATCTATTGAATACTTTACTATTTCTTTTTGTATTCCTCCATCGTTTAATTTCATAGTTCATCTTTGCTTTCCTAATTGCTTTGACTTCTTTTCTAACCTCTCTGTATTCCTTTTAGTCTTCCTCTCCTTTATTGTCTATATACTTAGTGTATGCCTTTTGCTTTAGTTTCAGTTTTGTCCTTATCTCTTTATCTATCCAATGGTATTTCATTATTGGCTAGTTTTTTTTGGAGTAATATATTTTTCCTGAACTATTGATCACCGTTTTAAATATTTCCCACTGCTGTTCTATCTCTTTGTCAATTTTTGTTCCAGTTTACCTTCTATAGTTCCATTCTCATCCCCTCAAAATTACCTTTTTTCCCTTTGGTCTTTGTCTTACTTATGTGTTTATCAAATCATTATTTTATACCTTATTATCGCTGTTGTCTCGATGAAAATTACAAAACGTGTATACGTGAACACGCAGGACCCCCAGACAGCTTTCAGTTTCATAAAAGCGCAGGAATCTAAGCATACCCGGAAATAATTTAATACGCGCATCATTCAAACATATAAACCCCCTGAAGACATTGATCTTTCAAGGTCAGTTATCACATTTAATTGCTGGTACAGTCATTTTACTTGTTCAAACAAATGAGTTTGATAAGAAACGGCACGATAATGCCTTTCACTTTCGACATGTTATGGTGAAGACGGCGCCTGGTGACCAGCCAATAAGAAATTGCTAATTGAAGGACATTCTGCCTTCGCCAATCGAGTGCGGTGTTGCTTGTGCGGAGCAGCAGCGGGGCGAGGACGGGCTCGGTTAATTTCATATTCCGCCGGCATCGCAGTGTGAGCACCAGAAATATTCTGGAAACTGCGTAGGCATGAAGAGCTGGTGCAGCGGACAGATTCATCTTTATGTTTTTGTGATAATTGCGATCTTTGCTGAGCGTTGGGCAATAACAGCTTCTCAGACCACAGGTGCGGTTAAGTTTAGAACAGTAACAATATATGTATGTTCAGCTGTTCAGTATTTTTTTAGTAACTATAGATTTTAAGTATTTCTTCTGTCAATACATTAGTTGCCGTTTTTACGCGAAATGTCGATTATGTATGTATGTATGTGATAATATCTTCCCGGCTTTAATGAAAGAAAACAATTGTTTCTCGAGTAAGGCTGGATAGTCCTGGCTGAATTCCAACTATCTCAACACCGGTGAAGAAGGAAGTAGCCTGTTTGCTTACTTGGAACTGTTTTCTGGTTGGGATGGACTGGCAATTTCCAGAAAAACGTGTTTTAACTAAAGATTGTGTTTCTGCAAAGGCCTGTATGTACATTTACTGAAAAGTTCGTTTGGAAAAGAACAGCACTCGACCTCAATTTTGGCCATTTATTTACCCCTCTCCATTTCTTTTGGTTGTGTTCCCACTTTCAGGATGCTCACCCCATTTGGACACATGCAACCCAAAGGGTCTTAACTCCAGACCGCTTTTTGACGGCCTGCCATAAATATTCACCTGATTATGCAGCAGGAGAGACATATTTGGAGCGGGACATGTGGGACAATGTCACTTTTATACAAAGCACCACATTGCCATTTAGTATTCCATGTGGCATTCCCACTGAGAACTGGATAAACCTGCCCACCAGTGGCCAATGCATTGGCGTGACCGGTGGCCCTGTGGTGCAGTTGATAAGCCACTAGTTGAAAGTACAGCATTCTGGAAACCCCCATTTAGTTGATAAAATCAAATGGAATGGCGGCTACTGGGGGAGAAAAATGGATTAACTATTTCCACTCTAAATCTTGATACTTGCCAATGGCTTTGATTTAATCAGGGTTGCCATTTTACTGTCTTGAGTGCAGCAGATCAATGAGGTCTTGGTTTTGTGAGCTGATGTGTGAGAGAAGAAATGTCAGCAGTGCTTCCTTATCTAATAATGTAACCCAATATCTGGTCCTATATGGGCTTAAAAAGTAATTCCATCATTTATTCTTCATTTTCCATCATTATTTGTAAGCATATAAATATTACACATATATGTGGGTCCTGCATGAGTAGCCCAGTACAGTAGTTCCATTTGCTGTAAGTTTGTGCACAAAATGGTTGCTACTTTATTCATATTCACCCTCCAATAAAATTACTTTTCATTGAATTATTCTATTTTGCACTGCAATAGCTTTTAAAAATCCTCTTGTGTTAAACATTGTATAACTCCATATGTTGATGGGAACTCACTATATGCAGGCACTTTATACCATGAGCACCATTTTATTTATCATATATTTTGTGTGTAACTGAAGTGGTGAGAGTGGCTTTTCTTTTACGCAATCTCTATTGATGCCATTCCCGTGACTTACCCATGAAAACTTTAGCATTGAAATTACAATACTTTAGAATCATTAAGGGCAATTTTTAGAGCGAGGTGTGTCATATAACAAGGGGAAGTAAAACAGTGGCCTACATACTTATAATAATCTGCATTACTTCTGGGGCGGGTGTGGAATTCTAAATAAATTTAACGACCAGCTATCATCCTGTTGCACAACGCAGTGCAAATGGTGAACAATAAAATGCTTGGTTAATTCCTCCGTTCCAGTGTTTCAATTTTTTTGTGTGCGGGGGTCCCACTGTCTTAACTCATGAAAGACCGTGTCAACCACCCAAAGGATATAGTGCTGTCATTACAGAAAATATTTTGTAAATTTGATGATCACTGAAGTTAGTTTGAAAACCTATGCTTTGGTCAGTTAGACTTTTTATAACATTTGTATCTTTGTTCCTCGTGTACGAAGTGAGCTCTTTTGTGAAATAATCTGGGTATTCACATGCTATTGGGTGTGCTTTCTCTCTAAGTAAAATGTTAACACGTCAAATGTAAAGTTTGAAATAAAAAAGTGCTTAAATTGATTGTTTGAGTTTCTCATATCTTTATCCTTCTTCTTGTCCCTTAGATAATGGCATCTTTACTATCCAGCGTCAAAATACTACAAAATGCCTCAAAGTAGATTCCTCTGGAATATTGATGGACAAATGCAATCAGCTAGAACAGCTTCAGCAATGGAAGTGGGTGTCTGAGCATCGGCTGTTTAATATTGGCATTAAAAAATGCCTTGGCCTTGATTCTTACAACAAGAAACCACTATTAAAAATGTTTGAGTGTGATACAGAAGTTACAACTTTGTGGTGGCGCTGCAAAGATAGCACAGTGTATGGCTCATCTTCCTATAAACTGACTGTCAAAAATGGCTCTCCAACAGTGAGCATTGATGCAGTTGATGCATGGAAACAAAGTGATTCAGGCAGCGATGTTTGTGAGCAATCATATCGTGGTAAGTAAAATTTATACTGGACACCAAATGTTAATGTAGTTATAGTGTATAGAATGAGTGTTTTGCTAAGCAAATTATTTACATTGGAGATTACACATGGCATTAAGTTTAATGGAAGTCTTGAATTCACCATATTTGCTGAAGGTTGTTATTTCTGACTTTATGCTCTAAATGTAGCAACAATAAAAATGCATTGGTGTATTTGGGAGGAGAATCTTAGACAATGGCAGGATTCCGGTGCATACATTGGAAGATATGTATCTAAACCCTGCCCTTGTCAGGGCTTCAGGGACTTCGCTACAAGGAAGGTGAAAGTTGAGATTGAGTTTTCACATCTGTTATGTTAGCTTTATATTAATGAACTTCTTCCAGTAGAAGTTCAGAAATTGTACTGATACCCTGACTAACGAATAGCGTGGGTGAGGTCATTTGCAGTTTTGATGAAGTGGAAAAGCTAGGGGACTTGCCCTGTAGGGAAACTACATGTTCATTTGGTTAGAATGACTTTAAGCACTTGTGTACATTGAATTGGTTTTAAAGTTGTCTTTATGACTTTGACAATCTGTCCAGGAGGTTCTTTGCTGTTAGGGTAAAGTCTGTTTATGTCAGCAATGAAATGTGTTGCTGGCCTGTACTCATCCCAGTGTGTTGAAAGTTCATACCCAGGTGGTAGACCTGAGTGGTGTGAACAGGCTTGTTTGGCTTTGTCACTGGTGCAAAACCTCACATGAAGAGAGATTAGCTGCGAGAGTGTTAGTTCATTTGCACTACAGGATTGCCTCGGGTGTCAAATTACCATAATGGAAGCATTAATAGCTGCAAATAGCAAAGCCCTGGGAGCAGGCTTCCTGCTCACATTCACTAGAGATGTGTGCATTTCAGGGGGACTGAAAGGAAAGAAAAGATAAACCATCATTGATTGCCGCCTTCATCTCGGGGTTGCTATTTTGAATTCCAGGCTGAATGGAGAACCCAACTTGCCCATCTTTACTGGGAGAGTTTTCACCTGTTCTCAGCTAGAATTCTGTAGAATTTTATGTTCGTACAGAACATTTTGTTTCAAGGGCAGGAGAGGTGAAACAAGCAGGAATGATGCAATCTTGCTTAAGTTAACTGCCAAACACTATCATTCTTCCTCTATCAGAGAAGTGAAAATAAGTGTCCCTGGGAAGGCTTTTGGTATAAAAGGCCAGAAAAATCATGTGCAGCAAAAAGATAATTGCAAGTTGGTAAGTCCCCTGGCTTTTCTACTTCATCAACATTGGAAACTACCTCATCTCTAGAGATAATTTTGATACTATGTGCTTTGAACTGAACTTATTTGCTGGGAAAAGAACGCTGTTATTAGTGTGTAAAAAAAATAAAATAATGAGAAAGGGATACCCTTGAGTTGCGAATCTCCACAAATTGCTGGACAATTTGTGCTGCTCCGTTGTTAGCCTTGCGAAAACGGGAGTTCGCCATCAATGTCCCTGTGAGTTTCAAGAAATTGCTGCATTTGCGTTGTTGAAACAAATTAAACTTGCCGCAGAAAGTTAGGGCTGGTACTTAATGACGTAAGTAAGCAATAAGGAAGGCAAATGGCATGTTGGCCTTTATTGCAAGGGGGTTGGAGTATAAGAGTTAGGAAGTCTTGCTACAATTGTATAGGGCCTTGGTGAGACCACACCTGAAGTACTGTGCACAGTTCTCGTCTCCTTATCTAAGGAAGGATATACTTGCCTTGGAGGCGATGCAACGAAGGTTCACTAGATTGGTTCCTGGGATGAGAGGGATGTCCTATGATGAGAGATTGTGTAGAATTGGCCTATACTCTCTGGAGTTTAGAAGAATGAAACATACAAGATTCTGAAGGGGATTGACAGGGTAGATGCTGAGAGGTTGTTTCCCCTGGCTGGAGTGTCTAGAACTAGGGGGCATAGTCTCAGGATAAGGGGTAGGCCATTTAAGACTGAGATGAGGAGAAATTTCTTCACTCAGAGGGTTGTGAATCTTTGGAATTCTCTGCCCCAGAGGGATGTGAATTCTGAGTCTTTGAGTATATTCAAAGCTGAGATAGATAGATTTTGGACTCTTGGGGAATCAAGGGATATGGAGATCGGGTGGGAAAGTGGAGTTGAGGTCGATGATCAGCCATGATCTTATTGAATGGTGGAGCAGGCTCGAGGGGCCATATGGCCTACTCCTCTTACTTCTTATGTACCCTTTTAACGATGAGATTTATGTTCCTGCAATTCCACTCGAGCTCTCCAGCCCAAAAATGGAACAATTCAAACTGTGGAGTCTCAATTCTGCAGGTAGTAAGTTGTTCCTAGAGGTTTTTAAATTTAAATTTAAAAAAAAAAAAAAAAAAAAAAAAATCTTCTGTCTCTCTTTTTCACTCTCTGAATCCCATCTTTCTTTCCCTTTCTTTCGGTCTATAACTTGACTCTAATTCACCCTTTTTCCTTCTCTTGTCATTCCTCTGTCTCATTGGTTAAGGAGATAGACTGTTGGTCCCGTTGTTCACCAAGGTCCCAGATGCACCATTGACCTTGACACGCTGTTATCCGCTCGCACATCCAGCAATTTGCGACACAATTTTTTTGAGTTGATGGATGAGGGAAAAAAATCTAATAAACAGGGCACGCCACGAGATGCCCCACTCCAGCAAATTCTGGGCCATTAAGAAGGGCTAGATCAAAGGGACATGGGGGCCTTTTCATTCCTTATCTATTTTGTATTTTCAATTCCTGAAAGTATTTTTAATCCTTCTGGATTAGGGATGAAGCTTGGTTAATTATGGTACAATACTATTACAGTTTAGATATCATAGAATCATAGAAAGTTACAGCACGGAAGGAGGACATTGTGTCCGTGCCGGCCAACAAAGAGCTATCCAGCCTAATCCCACTTCCCAGCTCTTGGTCCATAGCCCTGCAGGTTAGAGCATCCCAAGTGCACATCCACTGAATGCAATGGGTTTTTAAGTTGGTTAGTGAATATTTAAATTTGTACTTTCCATTGCTGGTGGCAAGGCCATTGTTGAACTTTTCTGCCGATTATGACTATTTTCGAGATTTAATACGGGGGCAAGGAGAAAAAAGTACAGTCAACATAACACAGATGCAGGAAGTCATAAAAGCAGAATACTGCGGATACTGGAAATCTGAAATTAAACTGGAAAATGCTGGAAATACTCAGGTCAGGCAGCACCTGAAGAGAGAGAAACGGAGTTAACGTTTCAGGTCGCTGACCCTTCGTCAGAACTGGAAAAAAGTTGGAGCTGTAACAGGGTTTTTAAGCAAGTGTAGGGGCAGGGAAAGGGGGATGGGGAGGAAAGAACAAAAGGGAAGGTCTGTGGAAGGCAGGAGAGATTAGAGACAAAAGGGATGATGGTGCAAGGCAAAAGGAGATGGTAATGGGACAAGTTAGAAACAAAAGGTGAGTCTAGATGAGGTGTAAATGGGAATGGCATGTGGAAAAAAAAATAGGGGCAGAGGCTATGGTCTGAAAATGTTGAACTCGATGTTGAGTCCAGAAGGCTGTGAAGTGCCTAATCGAAAGATGAGGTGCTGTTCCTCGAGCTTGCGTTGAGCTTTGTTGGAACAGTGGAGGAGGCCGAAGACAGAGGTCCGAGTGGGAGTGGAGCGGAGAATTAAAGTGACAGGCGTCCGGAAGCTTGGGGCCAACCTTACGGACTGATTGGAGGTTTTCCGCAAAGCGGTCACCCAATCTGCGCTTGGCCTCCCCAATGTAGAGGAGACTGTATCGTCAGCAGTGAATACACTATACTAAATTGCAAGAAGTACAAGTAAATTGCTGTTTCACCTGGAAGGAGTGTTTGGGGCCCTGGACTGTGGGAAGGGAGGATGCAACATCTGCCCTTTCACCTCCTCCCTTCCCACTGTCCAGGGCCCCAAAATTTCTTAACTTGTCCCATTACCATCTCCTTTTGCCTTGCACCATCATCCCTTTTGTCTCTAATCTCTTCTGCCTTCCATCCTATCACAGACCTTCCCTTTTGTTCTTTCCTCTCCTCCCCCCTCTCCCTGCCCCTACACTTGCTTAAAAACCTTTTACATCTCCAACTTTTTCCAGTTCTGACTAAGGGTCATCGACCTGAAATGTTAACTCTGTTTCTCTCGCTGCAGATGCTGCCTGACCTGCTGAGTATTTCCAGCATTTTCTGTTTTTATTGCAGGAAGTCATAGGGCCCGATTTTGTGGATTGTGTGGGAAATGGTCGAATTCCCCGAATGTGGGGTTCTGACACACAAAAAAATGTGTCAGCCAGCTGCACGCAATTTTCCCTCGTGGCCAATTAATTTCCAGCGTGTGGACAGCCTTGCTAATTGTCCATTTCTAGTCAGAAAGCCCCACAGTATGATGTCATCATTCGTGGTGCTTTCAAGGTCCACAGCAAGCATTGCTTCCTCTGTTGGCTTCCAAACGAACCATACAGGATGGCAGAGGAGCCTGCAGCAGCTGTGGCCAGTGCCAGACCCTGAGCTGCCTCCAAATTCGACGAAGCTTCACTGCAGGCATTATTGGATGGGGTTAGGGCCCACAGGGAGGTCCTCTTCCCTAGGTCAGGCAGGAAGAGGCCTCCCACTGAGACCAAGGCTGCATGGATGCAGGTGTCAGCAGATGTCAACTCGAATGTGCATGTAACCTTGGCATCACATCTCTAACTCCTTCCTCTACTCCCCCCACAGGACCATCCAGAGCCCCCGTCCCCACTGTGGAGGAGGAAGAGGCTGTGCAGCCAGACTCCTCAGAGGAAGCTCCAACCTCTGAGGGTGCAGCGTCAACAGAAGTAAGCGCACCCAGCACCAGCGCAGACACTCGCACCTCGGGGGGACCTTCGGGACATAGAGTAGTGTTGTCACCTGGTGTTTCACAGCTCACAAGTGAGCCTCAGCAGATTGTGGAGAGAGGGACAGCAGTGGAGAGTCCTCGTCGGAGGGCGCAGGACTCTGCCAGCTCAGCTCGGCTGCGCTGCATGTCGACCCCCTGCCTCTGGGTCCATCCGCAAGAGAAGAGGTGATGGATCTCCATGCACAGATGCAGGAGTCTCTGGCAGGTTTTGTCTCCAGGGTCGCTGCGAGTATGGAGCGAATGGAGGAGTCCATTGTGAACAGGAGCAGAGCCTTTGTGGAGTCATTGGCGCATGAACGCATCACCATGGAAAGGTTGGCAACCTCCATGGAGGAGATAACTCGCCAGGATACGGAAAACATGGTGAGTGCTCATAAGAGAATGACATCTCTTGAGGAGCGTTGGCCATCTATTGAACAGAGAAACCAGACCTTCATGGAAGTCCTTCTGAGTAGGACTGCCAGTGCAGATACAGGTCCCCATGGCCCCCTAAAGCGCAGCAAGGTGCTCTCGAGCCACTTCCAAGCGCTGGCCCCTTCTGGCCTGTGCAGCTTCAGGTGAGTGAGCAGCAGCCTGGTGCTCCTGGTGCTCATCCTGCTGTTCCTGGTTCTGCTGCTGCCGCCTCTGCTGCTGGAGATCCTCTAATGGCAAGAAGGGAAGGAAAAAAAGGCGTCCCATGCTTCTCGTAGATGCCTCCGCTGAGGAAGCGCTGAGTGAGGATGGCGAGAGGGGCTTCCCAGGAGATCACATTGGAGAAGTGTGTGAGGCTCCAACCTTCCACAGCTGTGCCCAAGCCTTGAAGAATTAGACAACCACCCCTAAGCCCTATTCTGAGTTTCGCCCTCCTTTCTTCCCTTCGCCTCTGCACTGTGGATTTTAAAGGAGGTGAGAAGTTTGTATAGGGTAAGTTGTTCAAAGGAGAATGTTCCAGAGGAGCAAGGAGAGAGACCAGAATGTGATTTGGTGATAAGTGCCTTTATGGGCTCTTTGGAGAATGCCAAGAGAAGCACAGAGGGTAGCCTTGCACTTATTCAAGGGGTATTCAAAGCTAGGATGATGGATGGACAGAGAATTCTGGTTACACAGGCATGACAGAGATTAAGAGAGACATGTCCTGATCGGAAACAGGGAGTAGACAATATGAAACAGTCCAACATTGAAATCTGAGGCTCAGTGGTGGAATTAATTTGATTTACAGACAGTGTGGAATCAGCTTGGATTATCCATGAAACATGTCCAGATTTGGAGTGAGCATGTCTCCCAACTCAAATGAAGAGGTTCACAATCATTTGAACATTTTAAATTGTGAGAGACACTATGGCCCCGATTTTCTGCCAGCCGTCGGGCGGCTTTTCAGGTGGGCGGAGGGAAGAAAGGAGGGCGAAACTCAGAATAGGGCTTAGGGGTGGTTGTCTACCTCCCTCAGCCTCTGCATTGAGGGACTCCTTGCCTCAGTGATTGCAATCTCCATCTGAGTTCTAATTGCTCTCTTTCCTCTGCATTCACTGCTCTTCTGTCCTCTCTAACCCTCTCCCATATAAACTCTCCTGGCCACCCCATTGCCCTTTCCATCTCTGATGGCCCCTCTATTCTTGATCTCTGGCAAGGCCAGCTTCAGCCTCTTCCTTGTATCCCTCACCAGCCACAAACCCCTATCCCCTACCAACCTCACTTCCTTCTGCACCTGTCACTGGGAGGGAAACACGCCCTCAAATTACTTAAAATTGCACTTTCACACTCAACTGCCAAGTCTTTGGCCTTCCATTAGCCACAATACTTCTACAACCATCAATTTTCTCAACCACTCCCTCGCCTCTACCTTTTTAATGCCCTTGTCCCCAGCTGAACTTTCACCATCTCCCATCCAGGTTGTTCTCCTTGGTCTGACTCCCATCTTTGCTTCCTAAAGTCCAAGGGGCACAGACTTGAGTACATTTAGCGCATAACTAGCTTCACCATCCTTTGCCAGATCTGGCTGGATGACAATGGGTACTAACAGGCCCACTCTCCTCTGTCAAAACTGCCCACAATTCAAGGATTATCCTGAGAACAAAGATAACACCCAGCTTTTTCCACTATAAACTGCCTCCTTAAACTCTTCTACCTTGCCCTCTCCATACTCACCTCCAACAACAAACCTGAGGAGCTCATGGACTTTATTGTCACAAAGATAGAAACCATGTATTCAGCTACCTGTGCTACTTCCTCCTCCTCCCCATTGCCACCAAATGAAACCTTCCTCCAAGCCCCCACCCCCACCTGCCTTAGATCTGAACCCCAGACTTTCTCTAGTTTCTCTCCATCTCCTCCTATCCCCTCTGAGCTCATCTTGTTCATAAGACCCACCTGCTGCTCCCTGGATCTCTTTCCCACTAAGCTGCCAACCACGCAACTTCCCTTCCTATCCCAAGCTACTGAACATAGTATCCAAGGAGAGGGAATATTTTACTGTCCTGCTTCCTTTCAAAACCACCATAGTCAGCTACCCTCTCAACCTCTCTCCTTGCAAACTGCAAAACCCATCTAGGACCTCCCTTTCATTTCCAAAGTCTGCGAATGTGTTGTTGCCTTCCAAATCTGTGCACTGAAATTCTGCAACTCTATGTTTGAATTTTCCTAATCAGGTTTCCACTTCTGCCGCAGCACTGAATTGAACCTAACCAGAAGTCACAAATGACACTCACTGTGACTGCGGTGCATTCCCCCTCGTCATTGTCCTCAACCGCTCTGCAGCCTTTGTCATTGTTGACCACACTTTTCCTCCAACGCCTCCTTGTCTGTTCTCCAGCTTGGCACTACTACCCTCACTTAATTCCACTCTTACCAATCCAATCATAGCCAGACCCTTTATGAATTCCCCACCCTCATTAGGGAATTTTACAAAATGTTTAAAAAGCATTATATTTGTACTGTAATCTCACTTCCCCAGGAGGGGAATCCCAAAAGTTGTGTTACTGGCCATGATCAAGAATTGGTTTTAAGTAAGTTAGGTATTTGCTTAAGCCATTTACTAATGGAAAAAGTGTAGTATGTTTCAACAGCTTAATGCCAATTCCCAGTCACATCTTTGTGGGATTTCCTTGGTGCCGCGTGGGTGGGAAACAGACAGGTGTTGGGCATGGGGAGGTTGTGGCATTGATCAGGGTAGGGGGTGGCAGCAACCAGTGGGGAAAAGCCACCTTGGTAAAAGGGGGGAGAACTGGAGAAGCTATTTCAAGATTAGGACAGCAGGAGAGGCAAGGGAAGTATGAGCTCTGCAACTAGATGCTGATGTTTTGCCCAAAATTGTGTCGTGGAACCCAGCACACTACCCAAAAATAGAAGTTGCAGCTCCCCCTATAACATGCCTGCAGGAAAGTAACATTAAGATAGGCAATACCGTCCCCAAAAGATTCTGATCCTACTCCTCTATTTTCCCTTCTAAATTCCTTGCCAATCATCATCATAGAATCATAGTAATTTACAGCACAGAAGGAAGCCATTCGGCCCATCTTGTCCGTGCCGGCAGACAAAGAGCTAGCCACCCTAATCCCACTTTCCAGCACTTGGTCCGTAGCCTTGTAGGTTACGGCACTTCAAGTGCATATCCAAGCACTTTTTAAATGTGATGAGAGTTTCTGCCTCTACCACCCTTTCAGGCAGTGAGTTCCAGACCCCCACCACCCTCTGGGTGAAAATATTTCTCCTCAAATTCCCTCTAAACCTCCGACCAATTACTTTAAATCTATGCCCCCTGGTTATCGGCCCCTCTGCTAAGGGAAATAGGTCCTTCCTATCCACTCTATCTAGGCCCCTCATAATTTTATACACCTCAATAAGGTCTCCCCTCAGCCTCCTCTGTGCCAAAGAAAACAACCCCAGCCTATCCAATCTTTGCTCATAGCTAAAATTCCCCAGCCCAGGCAACATCCTCATAAATCTCCCCTGCACCCTCTCTAGTGCAATCACATCCTTCCTGTAATGTGGTGACCAGAACTGCACGCAGTATTTTAGCTGCGGCCTAACAAGTGTCCTATACAGTTCAAGCATAACCTTCCTGCTCTTGCCTTTATTAGCAGAGGCATAGAATATAAGTATCCCATATGCCTTCTTAATCACCTTATCTACCAGTCCTGCTACCTTCAGGGAGCTGTGGACATGTACTCCAAGGTCCCTCTGTTCCTCTATACTTCTCAGTATCCCACCATTTATTGTGTATTCCCTTACCTTGTTAGCCCTCCCCAAATGCATTACCTCACACTTCTCTGGCTTGAATTCCATTTGCCACTGTTCTGCCCACCTGACCAGTCCATTGATATCTTCCTGCAGTCTGCAACTTTCTTCTTCTTTATCAACCACGTGGCCAATTTTTGTATCATTTGCAAACTTCTTAATCATACTTCCTACATTCAAGTCCAAATCATTGATGTATACCACAAAAAGCAAAGGACCCAGTTGTAGTGTCCGAGGATCAATAATACTCAGACTGCAGGAGAACAATAAAACAGGTATTTACTGAACAGAGAGTAATTCAAGACTGAAGTACAGAAGCCTGCTATGGCTTTATATACAGGGGTGGTCACTGCCGGTACTGCAGTATAGAATCAGTTCTTCTCTTAAAGGTACATACACAACAATTCCTCCCCTTTTAGATAAACAGTACATAACATTCATTTAACAACTAAATAATAACTAATTACAATTTTCTCTGTACTATATACATCAACTGAAATAATCATTCATAAGTTCAGTCTTTGAGGAGGCTTCCTGATCCTGCCTGGATAGCGCCTTTCTCGAGTATCCTGTTCTTGCGGCGGAGTTGATTCTGGCTCATTGTCATTGGTTGGTTCGTCAGCTTCCAATACCACTGCTTCTGAGGTAGACTCAATCTGTACTTCGGGTTGATTACCAGGTGCACCTGCTCGTGGTATGGGTTTGGCTTGTTCCTGTGACTCTAGAATCTGGTCAGCATGGCATCTCACGATGCTCTCTCCAACGTCCACTGTGTACATTAGTGGTCCCTGCTGTGTGCATATCGTTCCTGGCTGCCATTTTTCTGTTCGGTAGTCGTGGGCCAAGACTGGTTGCCCTATCTTGAAGCTCCTGGTTGGCTTCTCATTTATGTGCTGGAATTGCTTATCCTCAACATCTCGTCTTATGTTTGGTTTGAGCAAATCCAGGCGACATCTTAGCCTTCGGTTGAAGAACATTATGGCTGGAGCTTGGTTGGTGACTGCATGTGTCGCATTCCGGTAAGCAAACAAGAAATTATCCACCTTGTGTTGTAGTGGTATGTCGTCATTATACATTGCCTTTATTGCCTTTTTAAAGGTCTGAACAAACCTCTCAGCCAATCCATTTGTGGCTGGATGATATGGGGCAGATGTGTAATGTTTCACCCCATTATTCCTCAGAAACCTCCGGAAATCCTCGGACACAAACTGTGGCCCATTGTCGGAGCAAATCTGTTCTGGCAAGCCATTCCTGGCGAAGATGGTCCGTAGGACTGCAATAGTTTTCTCCGTGGTGGTGGAGGACATTTTGATGACCTCTGGCCATTTCAAATGGGCGTCCACAGCAATTAGGAACATTGAGTCCATAAATGGACCAGCAAAATCAATGTGTACCCGTTGCCATGGAGATGAGGGCCACTCCCATGGATGTAGCGGGGCCTGTGGTGGAGCGTTTTGGACCTTCTGGCATCCTGTGCATCTCTTGATCATATCCTCAATTTCTTGATCGATTCCCGGCCACCACACAAACGCCCTGGCTAGGCTCTTTTTTACCCCTCCCAGATGACCCTCATGAAGCTCATTGAGCACTCTATCTCTCAACTTGGGTGGAATTACCACTCGGGATCCACACATCAAGGTCCCCTGGCACACTGACAGCTGTTCTCTCCTTGGCGAGAATGCTGGCAACAGTGAGTCGCCATGTGCTGGCCATCCCTTCACCGTCAAATCATAGACCCGAGAGAATGTCGGGTCGTTTCGGGTTTCCTTCTCTATACTTGAGTTTGTAACAGGTAGACATTCGACTATGGCCGCATGGAATATCTCAACAGGGTCCACTGCAGGTGCTTCCTCTACCGTAGGCAACGGTAGGCGCGACAGCCCATCAGCGTTTCCATGCTGTTTCGTACCCTTGTACTCTATGTCGTACTGATGTGCCCCAAGAAAAAGTGACCATCTTTGCAGCCGTTGCACCGTCATCACCGGAACGCCCTTCTTTGGGTTAAAAATGGAGACCAGGGGCTGATGATCAGTCAGTAGGGTGAATTTCTGCCCGTGCAGATAGTGATTGAACTTCTTCATCCCCACACCAGGCTGAGGGCCTCCCTGTCAATCTGGGCGTAGTTATGCTCGGCTGAGGTTAACGAGCGCGATGCAAAGGCTATTGGCCTCTCTGAACCGTCAAGGAATTTGTGTGACAGCACCGCTCCGATGCCGTAGGGAGACGCATCACATGCTAACCGAATCGGTAGTGTTGGGTTGTAGTGGGCCAATACTTCTTTTGAAGTGATTAGGCATTTACATTTCTGAAAGGCACGCTTACACTTATCACTCCATTTCCATGTTACTCCAGTTTGCAGCAGGGCGTTCAGTGGGTGCAGAATTGTAGATAAATTCGGCAAGAACTTATGGTAGTAGTTCACCAACCCGAGGAACGACCTCAGTTGCGACACATTTTCCGGTGCTGGAGCCTTGACTACAGCCTCAATCTTGTCTGGTGACTTATGCAACCCTTCCTCATCAATCATGTGGCCACAATACGAGATTTGTCTCCTGAAGAACTCGCATTTGGGGCGGTTGGCTCGTAGCCCGTATTCCTGTAATCTAGTGAGCACCTGCTCCAGGTTGGCAAGGTGTTCACTGTCATTTTCGCCCGTAACCAGGATGTCGTCCAAATAACACTGGGTCCCCGGGATCCCTTGCAGGACTTGTTCCATCGCCCTCTGCCAAATAGCCGGGGCTGATGCTACCCCGAATACCAGTCGATTGTACTGGTAAAGGCCTTTGTGAGTGTTTATGGTGAGGTATTTCCTAGATGCTTCTTCCACCTCCATTTGTAGATACGCTTGGGCCAGATCAATCTTCGTAAAGTGTTTCCCTCCAGATAGTGAGGTGAAAATATCTTCTATCCATGGAAGTGGATATTGTACTGTGTGCAGGACTGGGTTCACAGTTACCTTGAAGTCCCCACAGATGCGAACCTTCTTCGGCTCCCCAGGCGTGCTGCTCAATGATTTCTTCATTACAGGAATGATGGGTGTGGCCCACTCGCTCCAGTCCACCTTGGACAGCACACCCGAACGCTCCAGACTCTCCAGCTCTGCTTCAACGGCTGGGTGGATCGCGTAAGGTACCGGTCTGGCCTTAAAAAATTTTGGGTTTGCTTTATCTTCGATTTTTATCGTTGCCTTTACCCCTTTTAGAGTCCCAAGTCCTTGTTGGAACACCTCTTTCGCGTCAGTTAGAATTTTTGACAGTCGTCCAGGAGTGACGTCATCATCCTTTTTGTCAGTCACAGTTAGCGCCTGAATGGAATGCCAATCCAATTGTATTTTTCAGATCCATTCACGTCCCAATAATGGTGGTCCTCCATCTTGTAGTATATATAGATACAGTTTCTGTGTTTCCTTGCCGTTGTATTTAACTGGCACCCTTATTTTTCCTCTGGGGTAGACTTTTTGCCCCGTGTATGTCTTCAATACAATGGATGTGTCCTTCAAGGGTATGTGTGAGAATAGCCGCTCATAGTCTCGTCGATTCATGACAGTTAGGGCTGATCCTGTATCCAATTCCATCTTTACTTGGGACCCTGCTATCATGAGGGTGACCCAAATGGTTCGGTGATCCTCCTTTGCGATCACGTTGTGTAACTTTAGACAACTTAGTCTCCTGCTCCCAGAGTCATTATCACTCTCCTGATCTTCCGAACTACTGTCTGTCTTTTTTTACTTTCTTGTGTGGTAAACCACTTTGTATTCCACTGTGTACATGCCTGGACATGCCTTGGCTGACTCCTCCCACAAGTCCTAGTATAAAGGTGACTGCTCCCCAGCCCTTTGTATTCTGGACTGGTCGACCACTCGAGGCAGACCTTCATTCTTTTGTTAATAAAAGCCTTTAGTTACTCTCTTAACTCTCAGTCTTTTATGAGTAATTGATAGCGCATCAATTTTATTAACAAAATTTTTATAATGGAGAAGATCCTCACACCAGCATGCCTGGACTTAGATCATTGGGAGGCGGACTCATCCACCAAGTTTACTCACTGGCTTAAGTGTTTTGAAAAATTCCTGACCGCCTCCGCAGCAATCAAATCGGACGAGGACAAACTGGATGTCCTGACCTCCAAAGTGAACCACCGAGTGTACTCGGTCATCCAAGACGCGACCTCGTATGCGGACGCTATCAAGCTCCTCAAGGACCAGTACACGCGCCCAGTGAACGAAGTGTACGCCAGGCACCTTCTGGGGAGTCGTAAACAACAACCTGGGGAATCGACCGTGGAATACCTTCAGGCACTGTCTTGGCCGGGCCTGTGGTTGTAAGGATGTAAAGGCCGCCGTGTACACAGGAACTTATCCGGGACGCTTTTGTAGCGGGCCACAGATCCAATTACACCCGACAGCGACTGTTGGAGCAGAGTGACCTCGACCTCAACAAGGCCTCTGAACTCGCACTATCATTGGATGCAGCCTACCGGGGCATGGATGCCTACTCCTCTGCACCGTGGACGCCGCGGGGAATGACAGCCTGGGACACGGTAGGACCGCCTCATAGCGCCGTGCCACCCCAGCCACGGCCCAACTACCGCAGCAGTGTCCCAAGGCCAGACAGCAGTGCCCCAAGGCCAGAAATGCTACTTCTGTGGCCAGGCAAAACACCCCAGAGCGCGCTGCCCAGCGAAAAACGCGATCTGCTCGGGCTGCGGGAAGAAGGGACACTACGCTAGCGTCTGCAGGGCCAAAGCCACCCCGAACCCCAGCAGCGCCGCGTGTGGGCCATGCGGGCCGCCATCTTGGGCCTCCCCGGCCATGTGCGAACCACCGGTACAGTAGCCATTTTGGACGCCTCCAGCCACATGGGGATCATGGACGCCGCCATCTTGGACGACAGCCGGAACGCAGCAGGCCCCCAACACCGCCTCATCTGATAGCCGCAGCGACACACCGACCCCTACGCTGGCATCCGTTACACTGGACCAAGCGAGACCGCACCAGCTGGCCAGTTCCACAATGGACATTAAGGTAAATGGTCACGATACAATCTGCCTTTTTGACTCTGGGAGCACGGAGAGCTTCATCCACCCCGACACGGTGCGGCGTTGCTCTCTCCCAGTCCTGCCTGCGCACCAGCGGATTTCTATGGCCTCCGAGTCCCAGTCGGCGGACATCGGCGGCTACTGCGTGGTGACACTCGTAGTAGACGGGACCGTGTACGATCATTTTAAACTTCTGGTCCTGCCCGACCTCTGCGCTGCCGTCCTGCTGGGGTTAGATTTTCAGTGCCACCTTAAAAGTGTTACGATGGCGTACGGTGGACCCCTACCCCCACTCACAGTCCGCAGCCAGCAGCTTCCAAATTGCCCGCCGCGCACCAGGTGCAACCTCTCCACACTCAGAGTCACCCCCCCCCCCCACTGTTTGCTAACTTCACCCCCGACTGTAAGCCCATCGCCACAAAGAGCAGGCGATACAGTGCCGGGGACAGGGTTTTCATTAAAACTGAAGTGGAGTGGCTCCTGAAGGAAGGGATTATTGAGGGCAGCACCAGCCCCTGGCGAGTCCAGGTTGTGGTCGTTAAGACCGGCGAGAAGCAGCGCCTGGTCATCGACTACAGCCAGACAATAAATCGCTACACCCTGCTGGACGCCTACCCACTCCCCCGCATAGCTGATATGGTCAACCAGATCGTGCAGTACCGCGTCTTCTCGACCATTGACCTGAAATCAGCGTACCACCAGCTCCCTATCCGCCCCGAGGACCGCCAGTATACTGCCTTTGAGGCAAACGGCCGCCTCTATCACTTCCTTAGGGTTCCCTTTGGCGTCACCAACGGGGTCTCCGTCTTCCAAAGGGAGATGGACCGGATGGTAGATCAAAATGCATTGCAGGCCACTTTCCCATATCTGGACAATGTGACCATCTGCGGCTGTGACTTGCAGGACCATGACGCAAACCTCTCAAAATTCCTCCGCACCGCCCAACTCCTGAACCTGACATATAACAAGGAGAAGTGCATATTCCGCACAAACCGCCTCGCCATCCTTGGCTGTGTTGTGGAACACTGAGTCATCAAGTTCAGTACCCGGTCCCTGCTTTCTCCCCATACCCCTTGATCCCTTTAGCCTTAAGATATATATCCAACTCCTTCTTGAATATATTTAATGAATTGGCCTCTACTGCCTTCTGTGGTAGAGAATTCCACAGGTTCACCACTCTCTGGGTGAAGAAATTCCTCTTCATTTCTGTCCTAAAAGGCCTACCCCTTATCCTTAGACTGTGACCCCTGATTCTGGATTCCCCGACCATCGGGAACATCCTCCCTGCATCTAGTCTGTCCAGTCCTGCCAGAATTTTATAAGTTTCAATGAGATCGCCTCTCATTCTTCTAAACTCCAGCGAGTACAAGCCCAATCGACCCAATCTTTCTTCATACGTCATTCCTGCCACCCCAGGTATCAGCCTGGTGAATCTTCGCTGAACTCCTTCCATGGCAAGAATATCCTTCCTCAGATAAGGCGACCAAAACTGCACACAATACTCAAGATGTGGCCTCACCAAGGCCCTGTACAACTGCAGCAAGACATCCTTGTTCTTGTACTCAAACCCTCTCGCTATGAAGGCCAACATACCATTTGCCGCCTTAACCGCCTGCTGCACCTGCATGCTTACCTTCAGCGACTGGTGCACAAGGACACCCAGGTCTCGTTGCACTTCCCCTTCTCCCAATCTATTGCCATTCAGATAATCTGCCTTCCTGTTTTTGACACCAAAGTGGACAACCTCACATTTATCCACGTTATATTGCATCTGCCACGCTTCTGCCCAATCACCCAACCTGTCCAAATCATCCTGTATTTTCTCGGCATCCTCCTCACAGCACACACGCCCACCCAGCTTTGTGTCGTCTGCAAATTTGGAGATATTACATCTAGCTCTACAAACTTCAGGGTCAGACTGGGCCAGTATTATGTTGATAAAACAGTTTCAGAACTCGTCAATGATGCTGGGTGGTTTTTCAGGTGTTGCGCGGGTGCCACCTGTTACACTGCACTACAAAGAGTTGCTGCATTGTCAAGTGATTAATTTCAGTGGAGAACTTGAATTGGAAATAAAAAACCAGAAAATGCTGTATACACTCAGCAGGTCAAGCAGCATCTGTGGAGAAAACCAAGCAGTCAACATTTTGGGTGCGAACACTTCCTAAAAACTGGAGTATGTCACAGATGAACAGCATTTAAAAAGGAACAAAGGGAAGAGAGAGTGAAAATATATGCACTCGCCCTCGCACACGCATACTCCCACACAAGAAAAGAAAGATTGACTTGTAAAGTGCTTAAGTGAAAAACAGGAGATACAGTAGTTAAATGACAGAAGTGATATCGGGATAGGGTTTTCCACTTTAGTCATCATTCTATATGTGTGTGCGTGTCGTCTTCTTCTTAGGCAGTCCCTCGGAACCGAGGATGACTTGCTTCCACATTAAAAATGAGTTTGCAGGTGAGTCCAATGCAGGACCTACAGTCTCTGTCACAGGTGGGGCAGACGGTGGTTGAAGGGGCGGGTGGGTGGGGTGCTTGGGTTGACGTGCGCTGCTTGCGCTTGGCTTCCGCTTGCTCCCGGCGAAGAGACTCGGTGTTTGGCGCCTTCCCGGATGCTTCTCCTCCTCTTTGTGCAGTTTTGGACCAGGGATTCCCAGGTGTCGATGGGGATGTTACACTTTTTCAAGGAGGCTTTGAGGGTGTTCTTGAAGCATTTCATTTGCCCACCTGGGGCTCTCTTGCCGTGCCGGAGCTCCGAGTAGAGCGCTTGTTTTGGGAGTCTTGTATCGGACATGCGGACAATGTGACCTGTCCATCGGAGCTGGTTGAGCGTGGCCAAAGCTTTGATGCTGGGGATGTTGGCCTGAGCAAGAATACTGACGTTGGTGCGCCTATCCTGCCAATGGATTTGCAGGATCTTGCGGTGGCAGCGTTGGTGGTACCTCTCCAGTGCTTTGAGGTGCCTGTTGTACATGGTCCATGTCTCTGAGGCATACAACAGGGTGGGTATCACTGTTGCTCTGTAGACCATGAGCTTAGTGCCGGGTTTGAGGTCCTGGTGTTCAAACACTCTCTTCCTCAGGCGACCGAAGGCTGCACTGGCACACTGAAGGCAGTGTTGGACTTCGTTGTCGATGTCTGCCCTTGTTGACAGTAGGCTCCCGAGGTATGGAAAGTGGCCCACGTTGTCCAAGGCCTTGTCGTGGATTTTGATAATCGGGGGGCAGTATTGTGTGCTGGGGGCAAGTTGGTAGAGGACATTTGTCTTACGGATGTTTAGTGTAAGGCCCATGCTCTCGTACGCTTCAGTGAAGGTGTTGACGATGGTTTGGAGTTCGATCTTTGAGTGAGCGCAGACACAAGCGTCGTCTGCATACTGTAATTCGACGACAGGGGGTGGGACGACTTTGGATCTGGACTGGAGGCGACGGAGGTTGAACAGTTTCCTGTTAGTTCTGTAAATTAGCTCCACTCCAGTGGGGAGCTTACTGAGGGTGAGATGGAGCATTGCAGCAAGGAAGATCGAGAAGAGCGTTGGTGCGATGACAGCCTTGTTTGACCCCGGTTCGTACGTGAATTGGGTCTGTGGTGGAACCGTTGGTCAGGATCACGGCTTGCATGTCGTCATGAAGCAGGCGGAGGATGGTGACAAACTTTGAGGGCAGCCGAATTTGAGGAGGACAGTCAATAATCCCTCACGGTTGACCGTGTCAAAGGCCTTTGTGAGATCAAAGAAGGCCATGTACAGCGGTTGGTGCTGTTCCCTGCATTTCTCTTGTAATTGACGTGCTACGTTAGAAGGCTAGGCGGTGGCATAGTGGTTATGTCACTAGACTAGTAAGCCAGGGGCTCAGTCAAATGCTCTGAGGATATGGGTTCAAATCCCACCACGGCAGCTGGTGGAATTTAAATTCAATTCAATTTAATTCTGGAATTAAATGTTAGTCTTAGTAATGGCGACCATGATACCATTGTCGGTTGTTGCAAAAACCCGTCTGGTTCACTAATGTCCTTTTAGGGAAGGAAATCTGCCGCCCTTACCTGGTCTGGCCTACTTGTGACTCCAGACCCACAGCAATGTAGTTGACTCTTAATGCCCTCTGAAATGACCTAGCAAGCCACTCAGTTGTAAACAACCGCTACGAAAAACAATAAGAATAAAACCGGACGGACCACCCGGCATCGACCTCGGCACCGGAAACGACAACGGCAAACCCAGCCCTGTCGACCCTGCAAAGTCCTCCTTACCAACATCTGGGGGCTTGTGCCAAAATTGGGAGAGCTGTCCCACAGACTAGTCAAGCAACAGCCTGACATAGTCATAATTACCGAATCATACCTTACAACCAATGTCCCAGACACCACCATCACCATCACTGGGTATGTCCTGTCCCACCGGCAGGACACACTCACCAGAGGTGGTGGTACCGTGGTATACAGTCGGGAGGGAGTAGCCCTGGGAGTCCTCAACATTGACTCAGGACCCCATGAGGTCTCATGGCATCAAGTCAAACATGGGCAAGGAAACCTCCTGCTAATTACCACCTACCGACCTCCCTCAGCTGATGAATCAGTACTCCTGCATGTTGAACACCAATTAGAAGAAGCACTGAGAGTAGCAAGGGCACAAAATGTCCTCTGGGTGGGGGACTTCAATGTCATCACCAAGAGTGGCTCAGTAGCATCACAACTGACCGAGCTGGCCGAGTCCTAAAGGACATAGCTGCCAGACTGGGTCTGCGACAGGTGGTGAGGGAACCAACAAGAGGGAAAAACCTACTTGATCTCGTCCTCACCAATCTACCTGTTGCAGATGCATCTGTCCATGACAGCATTGGTGGAAGTGACCACCGCACAGTCCTTGTGGAGACGAAGTCCTGTCTTCATGTTGAGGATACCCTCCACTGTGTTGTGTGGCACTACCACCGTGCTAAATGGGACAGATTTCGAACAGATCTGGCAACTCAAAACTGGGCGTCCATGAGGCGCTGTGGGCCATCAGCAGCAGCAGAATTGTATTCAACCACAATCTGTAACCTCATGGCCCGGCATATCCCTCACTCTACCATTACCATCAAGCCGGGAGAGCAACCCTCGTTTAACGTAGAGTGCAAGAGAGCATGCCGGGAACAGCACCAGGCATACCAAAAAATGAGGTGTCAACCTGGTGAGGCTGCAACACAGGACTACTTGCATGCCAAACAACGGAAGCAACATGCGATAGACAGAGCTAAGCGATCTCACAACCATCGGATCAAATCAAAGCTCTGCAGTCCTGCCACATCCAGTCGTGAGTGGTGGTGGACAATTATTAAAGTTAACAGGAGGAGGAGGCTCCAAAAATATCCCCATCCTCAATGATGGTGGAGCCCAGCACGTGAGTGCAAAAGACAAGGCTGAAGCATTTGCAATTATCTTCAGCCAGAAGTGCCGAGTGGACGATCCATCCATCTCGGCCTCCTCCTGAGGTCCCCAGCATCACAGATGCCTGTCTTCAGCCCATTCAATTCACTCCACGTGATGTAAAGAAACGGCTGAAGACACTGGATACTGCAAAGGCTATGGGCCCTGACAACATTCCGGCAATAGTACTGAAGACTTGTGCTCCAGAACTAGCTGCGCCCCTAGCCAAGCTGTTCCAGTACAGCTACAACACTGGCATCTACCCGGCAATGTGGAAAATTGCCCAAGTATGTCCTGTCTACAAAAAGCAGGACAAATCCGACCTGGCCAATTACCGTCCCATCAGTCTACTCTCAATCATCAGCAAAGTGATGGAAGGTGTCGTCGACAGTGCTATCAAGCAGCACTTACTCAGCAATAACCTGCTAACTGACGCCCAGTTTGGGTTCCGCCAGGGCCACTCAGCTCCTGACCTCATTACAGCCTTGGTCCAAACATGGACAAAAGAGCTGAATTCCAGAGGTGAGGTGAGAGTGACTGCCCTTGACATCAAGGCAGCATTTGATCGAGTGTGGCATCAAGGAGCCCTAGCAAAACTGAAGTCAATGGGAATCAAGGGGAAAACTCTCCATTGGTTGGAATCATACCTAGCACAAAGGAAGTTGGCTGTGGTTGTTGGTCATTCATCTCAATCACATGACATCACTGCAGGAGTTCCTCAGGGCAGTGTCCTAGGCCCACCCATCTTCAGCTGTTTCATCAATGACCTTCCCTCCATCATAAGGTCAGAAGTGGGGATGTTCGCTGATGACTGCACACTGTTCAGCACCATTCGAGACTCGTCAGATACTGACGCAGTCCGTGTCCATATGCAGCAAGACCTGGACAACATTCAGACTTGGGCTGACAAGTGGCAAGTAACATTCGCACCACACAAGTGCCAGGCAATGACCATCTCCAACAAGCGAGACTCTAACCATCTCCCCTTGACATTCAATGGCATTACCATTGCTGAATCACCCACTATCAACATCCTGGGGGTTACCATTTATCAGAAACTGAACTGGACCAGCCATATAAATACTGTGGCTACAAGAGCAGGCCAGAGGCTGGGAATTCTGCAGCGAGTGTCTCACTTCCTGACTCCCCAAAGCCTTTCCACCATCTACAAGGCACAAGTCAGGAGTGTGATGGAATACTCTCCACTTGCTTGGATGAGTGCAGCTCCAACAACACAAGAAGCTCGACACCATTCAGGATAAAGCAGCCCGCTTGATTGGCACTCCATCCACCACCT
This sequence comes from Somniosus microcephalus, assembly GCF_052327205.1. Taxonomy (NCBI): domain Eukaryota; kingdom Metazoa; phylum Chordata; class Chondrichthyes; order Squaliformes; family Somniosidae; genus Somniosus; species Somniosus microcephalus. The sequence goes on along the minus strand of NC_140990.1, from coordinate 267,572,320 downwards.
TCAACATTCACTTCCTCCACCACCGGCACACTGTGGCTGCAGTGTGTACCATCTACAAGATGCACTGCAGCAACTCGCCAAAGCTCCTTCAACAGCACCTTCCAAACCCGCGACCTCTACCACTTAGAAGGACAAGGGCAGCAGACGCATGGGAACATCACCACCTACAGGTTCCTCTCCAAGCCACACACCATCCTGACTTGGACCTGTATCGCCGTTCCTTCACTGTCGCTGGGCCAAAATCCTGGAACTCCCTTCCTAACAGCATTGTGGGTGTACCTACACCATATGGACTGCAGCGGTTCAAGAACGTGGCTCACCACCATCTTCTCGAGGGCAATTGGGGATGGGCACTAAATGTAGGCCTAGCCAGCAACGCCCACATCCCATCAATGAATAATTTTTTTTTTTTTAATGTTCATTGCGCCCCTTAGTGGGCGGAATCCGCATTGCGACTCTGGGAGGAGCTCTTCGGCCACTGGGAGAAGGCGATTGAGGAGGATTCTTGCAATGACTTTCCCTGTGGCAGACAGCAGGGAAACCCCTCTATAATTACCGCAATCGGACTTGTCACCTTTCTTTACACGTCATTCTATTTGTGTGCGTGCGTGCGTGTGCACGTGTGTGTGTGCACACGTAGAGTGGGGTGAGGCTATGAGAAGATGTATAAACAAGATTGGCGATCTCTGCGTTGGAGTGACCCATTTTGCTACGTTAGAAGGCTAGGTGCAGCCTCACAGTTAGAGAGTCATCTCCGAGTCAGTTGGATAGCAGTGGCAAGGCCTGGGTAGCAAATCGTCCAGCCTCCGGGCTGGGAATGATGTGTGGCAATAGAGAAAAGTGTTGCTGTTGATGTGCTGACAATAGATAAGATATGAAAAATACATAATGCAGGAATAAATGAATAGTGGCAAGTGATTGATTTTCTTTATAAGGCATTGACTCCTTGCTGGGGTACGATTCCACAGGTGCTTTACCAGTACCCTGCCCAAGCAGCCATTTTTCATGTGAGCCTAGACAGCAAGCTATTCAACTACATGGGGCATTAAGTTGAGCCTACCCCTGTCGTCACTCAACATGCGCACTTGCAGCAGGGATTTGCTGGCAAACAATCGGGGGCAGGAAGCCGGGCTAATTTTCCTGTATCTAATCAAGGGGCACTGAGGCCAATTGTAATGCCCAGCCCCATCGCCGTGAAGATCAGCTAAATTGCTACAGACCAGGGAGCGAACCTGGTTGTGTTTTCCTCCCCATTTGTGTTCTCCCTTTTTAAATGCTGTTCATCTATAATGGCCCAGAAATTCGGGTCTCCACGGGTGAGTACGCACGGGGTACTCACCCATAGGCCCAATGGAAGTGCCGGTTTCCTGCATGCACTGCGCATGCGCGGGAAACCAGCACTTCCGTTCCCCTGAACGAAGGGGTTCGAACGCGTGCGCGGGAGAGGCTGTGCGTGCGCATCGAACTTCGTTTTTTTTTTACAGGTTTTCCCGGGAGGGTAAGTCTGCAGAATTTACACATAAGAAGCGGGCATAAGGCCTGCTTTTTACAAGGTAAGTGGTGAATTAATTAAAATTAAAACATTTTTTCCACAGGTTTATTATTTTTAAATACTTTAAAGCAAGGTAAGTTTATTTTTAGCCCCGTTAGAAAATAATTTTTTTTCCCCCAAAATTTAAATTGTTTAAAAGTTATTTCATGTAATTTATAGTTTATTTAAAAAATGTGATGTTTTTAAAAAATTTATTTGAAGATGTAGTGATGTTTTGGGGCCCGTAGTGTTTATAAGTTTTGACAGCTCTTCCTGTCATTGTTATGAATGGAGCATTCCTTGCTCCGATTGGCTCCCCATGGCCCACGTGATCCCAGGGGCCGCATCGAATTAACTGCGCCCCTGGGATACGCAAGCACTGCGCGCCGGCAGCTGGACCAGGCCCCGGATCAGAATTCCACAGGGGCCCACAGCTCAACGGCCGGCGCGCTAGGTAAGTGCAGATCGGGGGCTTGCACCTGCGGGAAGCCCCTGACCCGAATTTCTGGGCCATTATCTTCCAATTCCAATGAAGGGTCCACATCCGAAACGTTGACTCTGCTCTCTCCACAAATGCTGCCTGGTCTGCTGAGTGTTTCCAGAGGCTTCTGTTTTTTGATGAAGAAATTTAAAAAAAAAATTTGAATAAATGGGATTATGTAATTTGTGGTCTAAGGTTTATTATAACTTTATGAATCATTGGAATAGTTTTAGTATCCGTTTGCTGTTGGTGAGTATCTGACCATTGGCCAAAGGTGAATTATGCTTAAGTGGGCATTCTGCTTTATGTTTTTCTTCTGATTCTTAATCGTAGAAATGGAGAGGTCTTGTGACTGGCGTATCAAGCAGCTGCAGCTTTCATTTTAGAAGTTGCCACTTATTTAAAACACGTTCCATGACAAAACAACTGAACCTTTTGTTTACTAAATATTGGCAGTATTTTCAATTTCTTGTGAAATTGAGGGGGGACATCCTGTCACTGCAGCTGCTGTTTAAGAAAGGCAGTGTTCCTGTTGGGAATGGAGTTACCCTTCCTTTGTATGAACATATCCTGAGGAATTGGGAGGGTTTCTCTCCAGAGTTCTTCCTTGTTTTGTAATGTTTCTATGCTACATATACTTTTTCAATTTCTGTATGTTTGTCGATCACTGTCACAGTTTATTGGATTGCAAAAACCTTCATTGTTGCTTCTAGTTAAATTGTCAATAAGTTATGTCCTGCCTGGAACGTATTAATATTTTAACAGCTGCTTCACCCTAATAGAAGCAAGACTGCCATTTTTGGAAATCAATGTGGCATGGCTGCCCCCACCCCATGCACAGCAGTAAATTATAGTTTAAAAAAAAAACATAATTTAGAGATTTGCAGGAAAAATGAATGCTGCTTCTGTAAAATGCAGTAATTCCTTCACTTAAAAAGCCTAAGCTAAGCTGTATTTATGTAATATAGCTCCTTTTAGCAAATCTATAAAGCTAAGATAATGCATCTCCATGCACTTCTGCAGTTTATTCATTTAAATTGTATTCCTTGCTACAGAGATTTACACAACTGAAGGAACTGCTTATGGAAAGCCCTGTGTCTTCCCATTTAAGTATAGAAGAAATTGGTATTATGAATGTACCACTGACAGAAATGAGGGAGAGGAATGGTGCGCTACAACTGCCAACTATGATAAAGACCGAAAATGGGGAAAGTGCTTCAAACCAGGCAAGTAATGAAGTTCACAGCTCAAGATTTAAAGTTAACAGATTAAGATGTTTTCACTTTTATATCTCTTTGTAATGTTATGCTTCCATTTCCTTAACTGTCTTCTATACCTGTATAAGTTCATCTCTCAGATGCCATGGAGCAGGAGGGGTGCGGGGGAGTTTGAAGACTTGCCTCCGCGCTGGGGACTGTTTTCTGTGGTCACCGGTGGTCGCCTCCTGTCGCCTGATTTTAATGCCGGGACAGCCGTTTCCCGACAACTTCCTGGACGTTCTGGTTGGGAAGTCAGCCAGGGACATGATAATGAGGCCAAACCATTGGAATCAGCTGGGCCTCCCCGCTGCCACTTCCTAACGGGCCAGCCGCTTGCTAGGCCACGGTTTCACTCATGATTAAAATTGACACCCACCTCTCCAGACTGCAATGCCCAAGTTTCCCCAGTCTTTCCTCATAACTTGGACCTTTGACACCAGCGATCATAGAAACATAGAAGATAGGAGCAGGAGTAGGCCATTCGGCCCCTCGAGCCTGCTCTGCCATTCAGTGCAATCATGGCTGATCATCCAAATTCAGTACCCTGTCCCTGCTTTCTCCCCATATCCCTTGATCCCCTTAGCCTTAAGAAATATATCTAACTCCTTGAATATATTTAATGAATTGGCCTCAACTGTCTTCTGTGGTAGAGAATTTCACAGGTTCACCACTCTCTGGGTGAAGAAATTCCTCCTCATCTCTGTCCTAAATGGCTTACCCCTTATCCTTAGACTGTGACCCCTGGTTCTGGACTCCCCCGCCATTGGGAACATCCTTCCAGCATCTAGTCTGTCTAGCCCTGTTAGAACTTTATAAGTTTCAATGAGATCCCCTCTCATTCTTCTAAACTCTAGCGAATATAAGCCTAATCAACCCAATCTCTCTCCAGCCTTGTGGCTCTTCTCTGCACTGCCTCCAGCACTTGAAAAGTTTCCTTACTACAACTGGATACAGTACTCAATGTGTATCTGACTAGAGCACTGTACGGTTTGGCCACAACTTCTCCTGACTTGTATTCTACTAGTTTGGTTATGTAGTTCAATATTCTGTTGGCTTTGCTGATGTTGTTCTGCATTCGTTGGGATATGTGGAGGGTTACTGAGACTCATGGTTCTCTTTCAAATTCATCCGTGGCTATTTCAAGATGTCCATGTGTGTCACCCATTTTTTTCCTTCCAATATGCAGTACTCTACACTCGCTTGTATTAAATTTAATCTGCCATTGTACTGCCCACATAAATATTTTGTACAATTTATGCTGGAATTTCTGAACTGCCTCCTGATTCCACTGCCATTCCTCATTTGGTATTATCTGCAAATGTGGCTTGATTTGCATTGAGTTTCTGAACCCAAATGATTGACGTAAATTAGAAACTGAAGTAGTCAGAACACTACTTCCAGCATCCAACTACTAACTCCTCTCTGCCTGTGGGGTGACCACTTCCTTGAACTTGTGTTCCATAAACCTTTCCTCTTTCTGTACAGTGCAGAGAGAGTGGTCAGTTTGTGCTCAAGCAGCACAACCGTCCAACATTTCATGCCTGTGTACTCACTCTGGATATATTGTGGATCTCAGAAGGCTTGCACCCTTCATGCCACACTCATAACTAGCTTTGCACTTCCATTCGCCATATTTCTAAATCTAACTCTTGTTTCGTAGTTTCTAAAAGTAAATGGGTGTTTTTTTTAATGAGTGGTAGGGGAGGTGTGTGGGGGGGGGAAACAATCCAGCAATGGATTATTGGGGCTTTCATAGTAAAATGGCTGCCTTAGCTGCTAGCACTTCTAACTCGTGGTGACAATATTAGTTTTTGCATCTGCACATATGTAAATGTTTGTTTGCTGTGGAAGAAGGTGAACGCACTTAAATACTGTTAGATTGTGTTCAATTTTTTGGGGAAAAAACTACAGTATCTCTATTTAGACACAATGCTTGCAATTTTCTAATTCTGTGTGTCCCAGCTTGCATTTACCACCCCCCCCCAGTCATTTTAAGAATGCAGAAGCAGAAAATCCCAGCTTTCATTCCCTGAAGCAACTTTATACAGTTCTGTCAATTAATTTAACCAAAAATTAGTTCATCATTCATATCTAATTAGTTACTATAATGTGAAAAATTTCTCCCCTGCCATTATGACGTTGGGTTAGGGAATTGCTAGCAGTCTGTCAGGCAACCTTTGTGACAACAGCTTGCTGACAAACCTGTTGGTTTTATTAGCAGTATAGCTATGTTTTGGAATCAACACAGCAGATCTGCAACTGTTTTTTTTCCCTAGCTGCTTGAGGTAGTAATTTATCTTGAATGCAATCTTTTTGCTTTTCCTTCCCCTCTCGCAAGTTAACTATTAAACCACGAGTCACAATATTTGTTGTTTTTATTCAGCACGGTAAAGATAAATTCTATTTCACTGATTCTTTTACAGATACTGAATGCAAAACTTTCTGGGAGAAAGATAGTGCAGGACAGACTTGTTACCAGTTTAACTTTCAGTCTTTTCTCTCCTGGAATGAGGCCCGCCTTTCCTGTCAGAATCAAGGAGGGGATTTACTGAGTGTTGCTGATCCAGAAGTGCAAAAGTACATTGCTGGTGAGTTAGTGTGTTAATCATCTATCAAAACAAACCAAGATTTTCTGTCCCACTAAATACATGGCACTCCGTCTCCATTAATACTGTCAAATTGTGAAAATTTAGTCCAAACTGTGATCATTGTGGTGTTACATAAAACGTATCAAACTAATTTGGTAACGTTCAGTTAAAATTCTGTGGAGAATTCCGCCCAGCTTAGTTGTAGCAGTTGGCTATGCTGCAAGTTATTTTGATTTGTAAAACCATAATGGTAATTATATTTTGAATGGGGGAAGGCTGGCTAATGTGGAAAAGCAGAGGGATTTGGGGGTTCAGATTCACGACATTAAAAGCATCACATCAAGTGGGTAAGGCAATAAATAAAAGTTGGTGGAATACTGGATTTTATGGCCAAAGGTACAAAACATGAAAGTTGAAATGTAATGGTGAATCTATATAAAATCTTAGTGAGACCACAGTTCGAGTACTATTTGCAGTTTTGGGCTCCATGCTATAGGATGTTGAGGCAATAGGGAGGGCACAGTGCAGAATCACTCAAATGTTGCCTGGTATGAGGAAATACAAATGCAAAGAAAGATTCTGAAAAATTGGGGATGTTATCACTGGATCAAATGAGATTATGGGGTAGTTTGATACAGGCGTTTAAAATTCTGAAGGGATAGGACAAACTAGGTAGAGATAGAGGCCTAGAAATTCAGTTGCGTGCGCCAGCCGTTAGCGCCTTAGGAGGAGTAGATCTCGAGCGCTAGGCACTTAGCGGCCGGGCGCAGCACGATCTGCGCCTACGCCCAACTTCAGTAGACATTTAGCGCCGGCGCAAAGTGTTTGCGCGCGCTCAGCTGCGCGCGCAGATTATGACGTCATTTCCTCGTGCAACGCCCTTTGTGCGCCCCAATCCGGAACTTCAGTCGCGCCCACCCAATGTGGGCGTGGCGGTCCTAAGAACTGTGAACTGGAACGCAGCAGAGGCCATGCGGGCCGCGGGGAGCGCAAATTAAAGGGCACTTACCCTGAACTATAAAGGCCAGCCATTTTGCAGCAATCACTCTTGTGCAATGGATTTATGGACAGAGACCAAGGAAGAGAGCTTACTGCTTTGGCCCAACATAGGAGAGGTATTTTTGGCTTCAGGCCAGAGCTTGGCAATTCGTCTTCATTGTGAGGTCATTGTTTGCCAGTATATTATGGGGGCTGCATGGGGTGCCAACCCTCAGTTACAGCATTATGTGCGAAGGGCTCGCAGACGCTGTGTGAGAGGGGCAGCCCTGGCTAGACGCAGAGGGGGCAACAGGCGTCGGCAACGTAGGCCTTACCCACTCAGGAAATACCGCCAGCAGGTGTCCTATCTCTCCACGCCTGCCGCGCAGTGTGTTAGGAGGCTGCGCTTCAGAAGGGAGGTGGTTGCAGAGATCTGCCAGCTGCTTCACAGAGATCTGCGTCCACAGCTGAGGTGCAGGACGTCTCTGTCGGTGGAAGTGAAGGTCACGGTGGCTCTGAACTTCTATGCAAGCGGCTCCTTCCAAGCCGCTGTTGGGGACATTGCTGACATATCCCAGTTCGCCGTGCATTGCTGCATCCGCCAGGTGACCAATGCCCTTTTCAGAAGGAGACACCAATTCATCTCCTTCCCCATGACCCTGGAGAAGCAGCAGCAGCGTGCAGTGGGATTTGCAAGAATAGTGGGCTTCCCCATGGTGCAGGGCGCCATTGACTGCACGCATGTGGCTTTGCGGGCACCTATCGACAATGCTGAGGATTACCGCAACCGGAAGGGCTACCATTCCCTCGATGTACAGCTGGTGTGTGACCACAGGCAGCGCATCCTAGCTGTCAATGCCCGCTTTCCAGGCAGCAGCCACGATGCATTTATCCTGCGACAGACTACTGTGGCTGACATGTTCCAGGCACAGCCTCCCCCAAGAGGATGACTTATCGGGGACAAAGGCTATCCTTTGTGTACCTGGCTCATGACCCCGCTCCGCGCACCCAGGACCCCTGCTGAGGAGGCATACAACGAAAGCCATCAAGCCACTAGGAACATCATAGAACAAACGATTGGCGTCCTCGAGCAACGGTTCCGCTGCCTGGATCGTTCCGGAGGATCTCTGCAGTATTCGCCGGAGAGAGTCTCCCAGGTCGTGGTCGTTTGCTGCATGCTGCACAACCTGGCTATCCGCAGGACTCAGGCACTGCCACCTCACGCTGGAGCACCACCTCAGGAGGAGGAGCAGTAGGAGCATGAGGAGGAGGAGGAGGAGTACCAGCCCAGGAGGGAGGCACAAGGTCCAAGGGCTGCCCGTCGGCGGCTTATCGAACGTCACTTCTAGGCCCCCTGTCAGGGAATGGCTTGTGGCAATGAAGGGACCTGAATGCAGCCGCTCCGCAAGCCCTCAGCCGGTTAAGGCAACAACCACTTCAAACATCAAACATGGACAAGCTGAATAAATAAAATGCTTTATTGAACAAACTCAGGGCCCTTCCCACATGAAACCCAAAAACAGACGACACACCCAAAAAACAGTCACACACATGACTCACTCCCACAACCTGGGGAGGAATAACAAAACATTTCCACAAAAATGGCCTTCATCCTCGGCCTTACAAAAACAACCATCCCCATTAAAAAAAAAAAAAAACAACCATCCCCATATAAAAACACATTTGCCCACACCCTCTACTTTGTGGCCCGTGAGGGCGATTCCTTGACCAGCCTTTTGCGGCCCCTGGCCGCCCTGCTGCTCCTCAAAGTGTGCCCAGTGGCTGCTGCAAGGCTGGGGGAAGGCTCCTGAGGGGCACATGGCGTGACGGCAGATGCCCTTGGGGGTCGGCCTAGACGAGCTCTGGCCCTCGAGGGGCCGGCTGGTGACTGCTGCAGCTGTGGCTGGGCAGCAGCAGTCTCTCCAGCAGCTCGTCGCAGCTCCACTGGGGGAGTGGCAGTGGCGGCTGCAGGAATGGGGGCAAGCTGGCTGATGGCAGGCGCTCGCTGCTCGCCTGAGACACTGGCACTCGCCCAGGCCAGCACTACAGCATGCGCAGCAATCTGCTGAAGGACAGACCGCTGTGCTGCTGCAGCGCGGTGGGTGCCCTGGCGATGCCTGGCTGACACAGCGAGTGTGGCAGTAGTGAGTGCCCGTACTGCTCTGGTCTGTGCCCGCATCAGACCAGCCAGTGACTGCACGGCACCACTGATCACCTGGCCACTCGCTGCGTGAGCTGCCCCGAATTCCGCCCAACTCGCTGCCTGTGCTGCCCCGAATTCGGACCGACTCGCGGACTGTTCTGCCCCGAATTCGGCCCAACTCACGGACTGTTCTGCCCCGAATTCGGCCCAACTCGCGGCCTGTTCTGCCCCGAATTCGGACCGACTCGTGGCGTGTGCTGCTTCGAATTACTCAACTCCTGGCCTGTGAGGCGCCGAAATCGGCCACACTATGAGCCAGGGACTCGATGGCCTCAGGCAACCGTGCCACAACCCCCATGAACTCGGTGTGCCGGCGATCCGAGTCCACGGACATTTGATCGAGGAGACGCACCTCCTTGGCGAGGACCGTCTCCGGACTGGAGGCCGGACTCTCCCTCTGGGGAGAAGGCCGCCGAGCTGGCCGACCCTTCCCGCGTTGCTGGATGCCACTGGGCCCAGCAACTACACTCCACTGTGACCCTTCCCCCCCCTCTGGGAAGAAGGCCGCCGAGCTGCCCGACCCTTCCCGCGTTGCTGCACGCCACTGGGCACAGGAGCTACACTCCCCTGCGACACTTCCCCCTGGCTCTCCTCCAGGGAAGACGTGTCCCCTCCATTGGCATCCCCTGGCGCGGCTGAGGGTTCCCCTGATGGGCCGCCTTTTCCTCTTCCTCTTCCTCCTCCTCCTCCTCCTCTTCCGAGGGGCTGTCACTGGCAGCTTCAGGGACCTCCCCCTCACCATCTGAAAGCAGGAAGGCACAAGAGTAGCTTTAGAGTGAGGAGAGGGCGCCAGCGAGGGAGGCATGAGTGGTGGCATTCAGCGCATTGGTCGGACAGTGGCAAAGGATGTAGATCTGAAGCGCAAGTGGGACGAGAGAGGTCCAAAAGGTGATGTCCTTACCATTGGTGCCCAGAACAGGGTCGGCATCTCCAGATGCAACGGGGCCAATCACCCGGGCACCCATGAGGCTACCCACGCGCTCTTCAAGGTCACTGAGCTGCTGGATCTGGGGACGGCCTCCCCCGGTCACAGTCCGGCTCTTCTGATTGTGTGCCAGCTTGGCCTGCAAGAGAAAGGATGGCCTCTAAGTACAGTGTGGTGCCCTGATCTTGTGTGCACTGCCTCCCATGGTCGAATAGCTTGGCCAGTGTGTAAAGTGCAGAATGTGCAATTGATGTTCATGCCAGTCCCATAGCTGCTGGATGAGGGCTGGCCATTAGGGCTTTTAGGTCCCTTTGCCCATAATGTGAGGTGCACATGCAAGGATGAGGACGACACTGGAAAGGGGACTCACCCTGACAATCCTTGTGAGGTCATTGAACTTTTTCCGGCATTGGACACCGGTCCTGGGGACCTCGCTGTTGGATGTGACCCTGTGGGCGACCTCCCTCCAGGCTTTCCTGTAGACGCTGGTGGCAGGCTTCTTGCCACTGTCCGGGAACAAGATTTTGCGTCTCCTCTCCAAAGCCCTAACCAGCACCCTCAAATCATGGCCAGTGAAGCGCTGCGCTCGTTCACGGGCCTTCTGCATCTTTCCCGGCGCTATTTCTGTTCAGCAGTGTTTAGGCCTAGCTGGAGGGCTGCAGTGTCCAGGGCGTGGCAGCAGACGAACTCGACCCTTCCCCCTTTAAGAGCTGGCCGGCGCCAGGGTGTCTGCTGTCAATCAAGAAATGACCGCACCTGCGCTGCGCCCGGCCTCGGCGGTTTAGCTCAGCACCGCCGGCTTTGCGCCTAAAGATAGTTGTGTAACGCCAGTTTTAGTGCTCGAGCAAACTCTTAGGGCGAAGCTACTGAATATCGGCGAAGTGGCCTCGACTTTGCGCTGGCCGCAAACTTTAGCAGCCGCCCGACTTTTCCGCCCCAAAAGTGTCTATACTGAATTTCTAGGCCAGACTGTTTCCAGTGCTTTAGGAGTTAAGAATAAGTGACATAGATAGACAATTAAATTTAGGGCAGAGACCAGGAGAAACTTTTTTTTACACAAGGTTGGGAGGTATGGAATGCACTACCAGAGTTGGTGGTTGAAAGAGAAACCATGTCAACTTTTAAGAATAGGTTACTGCCAGTACTATTACAACAGCAACCACCAGCACCACCCTTCAATATAGAAGGACATCCAAAGGTGCTTGGTTAGATAGATGATTGGAAGAGAGGGAGAATAAAGAATAAGGAAATAGCGTGGGCATGTGGGATTAGGACTACTGCTTGTGTGATGGATAAACAACACTGCACGGCCTGTTTCCATGTGTAAATTCTACATAATTAACCATTTGCCTACCACGGAATAGTTGCACTACAGCAGGAACTTTGACAATACAGTTTTCTTAATATTTTAGCTTTTCTATTGAAACTAATTGATTTGTAACACTAGGTGGCATCAATACATTGCCAAATGGTATGGCATTTTTCTTCCCCCTTTAGCTCTCCCACTGTTGCTGCTTGCTCTCACTGAAGAGGAAGACTGGCTCAGACCACCGCCTTCTGCATTGGCAGTCATCAATATTAGTTGGTAATTGGCCAACAAACATTATCTAACTGTAGGATCATATCAGTCCTCCCAACTCCTCTTGTCTTGAGATGTTTTGCAAGTTCAAATTGCAGTTGAAACAGATTCAAACTCGAGGGCCTCGATATTAACCTCCCCACGACAGACAGGTCATTTGTGGGGGAGGGGTTAAACCCTAAAAAAAAGGAACACATCCCCATCGCACTGCATACCCGCTCTTTTTTGTTACAGTGGTGCGATTTGAACTGTGCGAGTGTCCCATCTTGGAGATGCGGGACACTTCATTAACATATTTAAATAAGGCCCCCACAGTGCAATTGGGAGCCTGATTTAAATTTAACTGCTGCTAGTCGTATATCCCAGGGCTCTGGAAACCGGGTAGTTAAAGGGAGGCGGGAGCTGCCGGCACCAGAAGGCAAGTGCTCCCCCTGGCCCTTCAAGGAAGCCTTCAGCCTCCCTTCTGCCGATTGCAGCCCCTCTCTTTCCCCCCCCCCCCCCCCGGCCACCTCCAAGTCCCCGATCTGCAGGCAATCACCGACTCTTCCCCCCCTGCCCCCACAAGCTGCGATGTGCAGCCTAGCCAAAGGTCATGGCTGACCCACACCAACCTCCCAATCTTCAGGTTCACACGCATCCCCAGTTGTGGCCTCCTGCCAATGGTTTTCCCACCTGGCAATCGGCCAGCCTGTCGAGTTGGCTGACTGCCGGGTGGAAAACACAAGAAAAAAATTATAATGAGGTCCCGCCATTAAATTTGGCAGGACTTCTGCGTCCCTGACCTTGCTAGGTTTGCTCCGCGCTACCTCGCTCTTTTCCGCCCCCCCCCCCCCCCCCCTCCCTGCCTTCCCGTAAATATTGGAGTCAAGTTGTCAGGTGGAAGTTCTGACTTTGGAGAAACAGCTACAGCATCTCTTAATGTGCAAAAATGTTAACCAAATCAGCATGTTTGTCTGTTTGACCTGAAGAGTAGTAACCAAAGCTCTTAAATGTTACCTGAATTAAGTATTTCATTATAATTATCATGTTCTTTTAATAGAGCGACCAAATATTCCGAAACAAATGTGGATTGGTCTGAATCAGCTGAACGTGGCTGGTGGCTGGCAGTGGTCAGATGGAACACCTCTAGTATTTGCTAATTTCGACGATGGTAAATAAATATTTTTCAGTTACAAAGCTGTGTTGCATTACTTTGGAACAAAAGGTGTGGCGTACAACAGAAAGCAAATGGCGATGAGAGATTTGAATACTAACAGTCAGAATGCAGATCACAATAACAATTCACAACAAAATTATATGTTTAGATTCTTTTTGGTTTAGAAGAAAATATGGTTTTGGCAGCAATCACACGAAGTCAACCTGAGCATTATAGAAAAGGGCCTTTTTTCATTTTCTGCCCTTTTCTCTTTTTGTCTCATTTTTATTCTCCTTTCCCTTATCTGCTCATTTTGTGTTGCTCTGTCCCTCCGTTATCAAGATCATTCTGTTTCTATTTCTTCTTCTGTCTATTGCTTTTTTGATTGTGTTTTTCTCAATTTCTGTGTTTTTTTTTGTATTCCATCTCTCCCATTCCAGTTAACTATTTCTGATTTTTGTTTCCTTCCTATTTTTTAAAAATTTCCATTGATTTCTCTTGCATAATGCCTCCCATGCTGTCTGCCTCATTCAACACGGGAGGAGGTCATGATGAACTGATTGAAGTGTTGATAATTTTATGTAGAATATAATACACCTATTTTTAATTTACCTGAAGTCCCTCTGAAACAAAACCAACTAAATATTTATTCTCAGATACTGAGGAGACCACTCAGCTGAAATTTTGCAACTTATTATGTTTAGGTATACTTGGTTTATCTTATCTTGAGGAATCCAGCTGTGCTACAATGAACTTTGAGGCTGATGGTCGCTGGCAAACTAGCCCTTGTGAAGCTGCCCTACCATATGTCTGCAAGAAACCGTTCAATCAGACAAGGATGGAACCAATTGGTAAGTGTAATTTGCGTTTCTTTTCCTCCCCATGCCCAAAGGCCTTAGACTATGGTTCTGTGTGTGCCAGCAGCCCGCTGGTATTTCAGTCAAGTGGCTTTTTCTCCTGATGAACTTTGACAATCAGCGTTTAGTCAGCTGTTCGATCATCACTGCTTGGTTCAGTCCCAACACCTATGTAAACACACTTCCAAGCAAATATCAGGGTACAAATGAATACCACACCTCAAAGTGCATACTTTTTTTTGTTCTATTGAACAAATGTTTTGGTTCATGTCAAGTACTGATCAGCTGGCAAAGTCCACAGTTGAGGGATTACACTCCTTATTGCTGCACAAATTCTTGTGAAATCAATTCCTCCCATTCCATTACTGATTCATCTCTTATTTTTTTCTCAGTTCTTTTTTCTTTGGTCAGAACACTTTTGCACATCTATTTGGACTATCTTAATTGGCAGAACCACTGACAAAATGATGCTAGGGACATAGGGTGGAATTATTTGGAAATAAATTGCTATAAACCAAAATGCAAGCAATTCAGTTGCCCTAGCTGTAGTTTGCCATATAAGTTAAACTGTCATCAACCTTGCTGCCTTCTCGACAAAACTTGCCAAATAAACTTATTCTTGTACCCTATTTAGTAATGAATTATTGGGAAATCAATGGGAGCGCGGAAAGGAAAAAAACTTCACCTGGGGGAGAGGCGTGTCGCTTGCATGGCCAGCTTAAGGCACTTGATTGGGGCCCCTGATGTGGGACTGAATAAGTCTTGTGCATCTCTGATTGATTTATCTTTTCGATGCATTGATCAGCTGTTCAGCTCCTCTTTGATCAGCTCCTCTTCACCGGGAGCAAGCGCAGGCAGCGCAAGTAGCGCACGTCAACCCAAGCACCCCACCCACCCGCCCCTTCAACCACCGTCTGCCCCACCTGTGACAGAGACTGTAGGTCCCGCATTGGACTAATCAGCCACCTGTGAACTCATTTTCAATGTGGAAGCAAGTCATCCTCGGTTCCGAGGGATTGCCTAAGAAGAAGATGATAATAGCAGAGGAACGTCTCATGTAATATGTTGATCAGGGCCCAGGAAGCAGAGTGGCACCTCAAATAGTATGTACGCTGATCAGCTGTGTGGGGGAGTGATGTTGGGAGAGGTTGCTGGAAGAAAAAGCTAGAGTTCGCTGATGACAAATTATGCAGTTGAGAGAGGTTAGTAGAATAACAGAGCACGCATTGCAACAGAGAGAAAAACACATTGTCAGAGGGAGAATATCAGCAAGACAGCAACCAAAAGAGAAACATAGGTGGATGGAGAGAGAGTAATGGACACATCGATTGACAGAGGATCAGAAAGTGTAAGGAGAGCGTAATGGAAAAAGGAAGTGAGTAACGGACATGGGAGGGGCAAAAGTTCCCGTCTTTGCTAGAGGAAACACAGTTAGCAGAACTAGAAACCTGGGAGGGTCTGATTGCGTGGGGTGGTTGGTGATCACACGGGCAATGGTCCGATGGTGAGCAGGTAAGTTTGGTGGACTGGGAGGACGCACTCCTGCTCCTCTTGGCCCTTGGGCAGTGCTGTAAAGGGACTTGCCTCTTCCACGAAGCAGCCCTCGCCTCCCTTTAGCTGCCAGGTTTCTCGAGGCCTAGGAAACCCAGTTGGCCAAGGTTAAATCTTAGGCACGCAGCTTCACTATAATATTTAAATGACCAATCCGCCTCCTGGAAGTGGGTTGGTTGCCCGCAACCCCCCCCCCCCCCCCCCCCACCGCACCTCTGTTAAAACCAGAAGTGGACGGGCTGGGGGTGGGTTTGAGATTTTTAAATTTTCATTTCATATCTCGCCCGACCCAAACCCAGCTGTTTTAATATTCCCCCCTTTGTCTCTGTGATCTGATGATTTGTTCCCCTAAAAATGGCCATTTTCTTAGATGTGTACCAGGAGCTGGGAATGCCCATACTGGGCGCAGGGAGGTGAACTAATTCCCAGGGATGATTACATCTTCAAGTGGCACTGCGTGCAGCATAGTAAAGGATTGTTTGCTCCCATGCACTTGGTAAAGATAAGTGCTAATAAAAATGAACCTGACTGTGTAAATATTTTAGTTAGGAGCAGGAATTGATCAGTTCTGAATAGATGGTTTGTTCTAATGTTTTATTTGGTGGAAATACTGGTCCTGTCTACAAATTCATTATCTAGCTCTAACATTTTGGTTCTTTCAATTTTTCAATTATTGCATAAAATGTTGTTAAGAAAAGTCTTGGTGTCCTGAGAAGTGGTTGCGCTGGTAATTTTAATATTGTGAGTGGAGTGCTCTGACCCAAGGGAACATCCATCATAATCCAACCATGAGGCAATCTAAATGAATATGTCCACTGTTGCAATACAATACCTCCTTTTTTTATATATTTATAAAAAGTTCTTCATTAATAGAATGATGTCACCTAATTAAAGTAAACATGGGAATTAGCCATGCTGCCACACCTTTGTAATTAACCTCAAAGAAATACCAGGGCCTAGAAATTGGGTTGGGTCGCCAAAGTGGCGTAAAAGTCGCCTGAGCGCAGGATTTAGCGCAGCGTTTGAGGCTTTAGTGATCGTCAGATATTCAGTTTCATTGCTCCTCAAGGGACACGGGGCGAGGCTCGAGGCGCTCCGCGTCCCTCTTAGGGCGCTGAAACTGAATATCGCAGCGCGCTGTGGCACGGCACGCTGCGGTACTGCAGGCCTTCCTCCCACTGTTAAGGGGGAGGTGCCTGCAACAGCGCGATCCCCGCTCGCGAGTGCCAGCAAATGAGCCCGGCACCAAGGAGAAGTGCCGGGCTCTTGGGAAACAGCCGGCAATGCCGCGGGGTGGTGGTTAGGAGGCCGGGGACGGAGGTGCTGGCAGGCAGCCGCCGAAAAAGGCGGCCGCCCCGCACCCCCACCTTAACTTGCGCCGCTGCCGGCACAGTAAGGCCCCGTGAACCGGTAGCGAACAGCGCAACTGCGGCGTTCGCTACCAAATATCGCGAACGGGGCGCTGCGCACACCGATGACGTCATCGGTGGCGGTGCAGCGCAAATGCCTAACGCCACCATTAGCACCCCTGCTGAATATCGCAGGAGACGCAGCCAGTGGCGCTACAGCCACTGACTGCCTCTTTAGGCGCTAACAGGTGGCGCTACTCACCCAATTTCTCCCCCCAGAGGTCCTAAACGATATGGTACTCCACACTGGGTACTTGGTTGTAAGGTTTGTTTTAAATGTCATTTTCCTCACATTTACTCTCGGCCTGTATTTGCCTTCTACAGTCCATGCTGTCTTTGGCTTTTGTTAGAAGTGATATTAAGTAATATAGTAATGGTCCTCATTCCTCTTTGCCACACACCTTGTTTAAACTGTCAAAATGCACCCTCTGGAAAAACCCAAGTGTGAAGCCAATCAAGACTGAGAACATCAGTGTTCTTTCCACAAATCCAGAGTTCTAATATTGTAAGGCTTACTGAGTGGACCCATGGACATGTAACTTAATTTATATTTATACCCACATAAATCTGCATGTTAAAAACATAATTTCATGGGTCAGAGGACAAGGAATTGTCTCTCTCGTTTTCCAATCGGCCACTAAAATGTGCACAATTGTTGTCGGGGTAAATTGCTTTCAATTTCTGGAAGTGCTTTACTTCGACTTGGCACTTCTCCAGATGTCACAATGTCGGTAACCCGCATGTGATGCATCACAAGTTACAACATAGTAGTACATGACTTGGTTTTGCAACAACCAGCTGCACCACTGGCCCACTTCCTCACTTGGTTATATTAATTCTTAAATGATTCTTGGGATTATTGTTTAAGGGGCACATCAAACCATGCACCACCAGTTACAGAATTATTTAAAAAAGAAATAAAAATGCAAGTAGGTAAAACTTAATATTTCACTTGGATATGACCCATTTGGCATTTTTCATGAATTACTTGGAAAAAATTAAATATCCACTGGCGGATGTGCATTCTCATTACTTTAGCCAAATTTTTATTTTTGAAGATTGGTTTTATTCTTTGAGTCTTGATGCTAAGGCAGAATAATTTTAATGAAAAGTTAATTGTGAGAATTTTGTACATTTAAAAAGCTGAATTGTATTTTCTGAAATTTGCTCTGGTCATCAAATCTTTGTTCTTTTGTAGTTTTTTTTCTACTAGTAAACTTAATGGCCTAGAAATTCTTAAGTCATGTTTGAAGCATCAATTGGGCACAGGGAACAATCCCTGCACCCAAAGACAGAGGCCCAAGGATCGCAAGAAATTGGTCCTCAGGCCTCATATAAATACTCAGGACAGTCTGCCTCCACAGACAGCTTGAGTAAATCCCGGGGTAGGAAAGAACAGTGGGAAGGGGGCCGATCACAATTGGCAGTGGCCATCAAAAGTATACTCCAGCTCCTTTTGAATTGTTCACTTCTTTTCAGTGGTGGCCACTGGCAAGGCCACATCCAGATCCCCAAAATGTGAGTGAAGCAGGCTCAAGCCTGGTCCGCTCAGGGCAGCCCAATTCTGGGTCCTTTTTAAACAGACGTTGGGTCCCTCATTAGCATATGCAAGAGGCCTAACATATTTGCGCCCCAAAATTTATGCCTGTAAAATGGACGCAGTGAGGAACAATTTCTACCCTACTGTTTACAAATGTCAAACATTCATTCCTTAGGAAGTTCAATTCAATTCAATTTTATTTGTCATATATGCAGCAGATGTGTGTACTGCACAATGAAATGTTGATTATACAAAATAATGTTGAAGTTGATGTAATAATTATAATTTATTTTGGCTGCTTTATTAGCAGATCCTTGGAAGTACTTCAATACAGAATGTGAAGCTGGCTGGCTTGCATACAATGGCTTCTGCTTTTATATGCACAAGAAAGAGTTGAATTGGGATGATGCAAATAGCTCCTGTCAATCCAGTGAAAGTCAACTGATTAGCATACATTCATTGGCGGATGTGGAGCTGGTTGTTAGCAAGCTTCATGAAGGTAAGAGTAAGCGTAAACTTTTTTTTCCCTGGCAGCAAAAATAGTGTAACAAGCCTAGTTTAAATCTGAAAAAAATATGTCTCTCTCTCTCTCTCTGGAAAACTAGCAAAAGCTGACAGTCCCAATATTACAAGCCTATGATATGTGAAAACAATTATTTACATGGAAATTGTAACACAAATTTGTATAGAAAATGATTCTGTCTCCATAGGTACTGTCCTTCTCCCTTTCAAAACACCCTCCTCAGGAAAAAAATACGCCCCTACTCCAATCAGAGGACTCAATAAAGAGGGCCCCAATGTGTGCGGCATGGGGGGAGGGGTAGGTTGGGTGAGGGCGAACTCTCATTGGTGGTGGGGTGGGGTGGGGAGGATTGGGGCAGGGTCGGGTTTGGGGGAAGAGTAGGAGACTGGGCTGGGTCGGATGATGAGGAGGAGAGAGGGAGACTGGTGGTTAGTGGGAATTGGGGCTCTGGTGGCAGGGAGACTAAGGAATGTGGTGAGTGTGGGACCCAACATTTTCTGCAGAGCCGGGAGCAGCAGCGAGGGCAACATGGTGAACGGGGGCTGGTACTGTGGGTAAATAGTGGAAGGTTGTTTCCACTGGTAGGCGAATGGGGAACAAGCGGATGGAACTGAGAATACTCATTGGAAAAATCAAAAGGGAAGGGGGAAGGAAGGTTTTTGAACTGAATTGTCGCCCTTTTATGTGGTCACACTGGCTGAAGTTTAATCTTCTGGGCTAAGTATCACATTACTAAACCTGGTTGTGTTCAGTAATCTTACCAAAGAGTAAATTAGGAGAAGCTCTTTCAATCTGCTACCTTCTCGAGAATTACATTATAATTAAAAATCATGGCCTAGAAATTGAGTGGGCTTAGCGCCCAATTAGTGGCGCTAGAGGGCCTTGCGCCGGACTTATAGCCGTTTTGCAAATTGACTTGGGCCTTACCATCGGCATTAGCCGGTAGCGCTGCGCCGGCACCGATGACGTCATCGGTGTGCGCAGCGTCCCGGTTGCCGTGGTAACCCGGCCCCAAGCCCAAATTCAGTTGCGCCCGCCTCGCCCGTGGCAGGCGCAACTAACGAATGTGAAGTGTTCTTACACGCCTTTGCGCCGGCGCATAAAGGTGGAGCGGCGGCCGGCCGCGTTCCCGGCGGCCGCCTGCCCGCACCTCCCTTCCCGGACTCCTGCATCACCCCCCCCGCGGCCCTGATGAGTGTGTGCTGCGAGCCCGGCACTTCCCCGAGGTGCCGGGCTCAGATGTCGGGGGAATCCGCCGGACAGTTGTCGGCTGCAGGCAGCTCCTCCTTAACAGAAGGAGGAGGCCTGCAGTTCCCCAGCCTGCCGCACCGCATCGGGTGCCGCAGCGGGGGATTAGTGCCGGGAAACCCAATTCAACGCCCGTTTTCAGGCGCTAAAATCCTCCTTTAGCGCCTGGGGCCGGCGCAACCGAATTTTCGTCGGGCGCTGCCGCATTAACGCTGGCGCAAAATTTCTGGCGCTACAGCCCTGGCGAGCCCACAACCCAATTTCTAGGCCCATATATCTTGTACCTAGTTGAATACATAGTGCAGCTAATTGTCTTCCTTAGGAAAGTTTAAACCTCCTTTACTCTTCCCAAACTTGCCATTGATTGAGTCCGCACCATCAACATCCTGGGGTCACCATTGACCAGAAAGTCAACTGGACCAGCCGCATAAATGCCGTTGCTGATCGAGCAGGTCAAAGGCTGGGTATTCTCTGGCAAGTGACTCACCATTTGACTCCCCAACGCCTCTTCACCATCTACAAGGCACAAGTCAGGAGTGTGATGGAATACTTTCCATTTACCTGGATGCAGCTGCAACAACACTCGAGAAGCTTGACACCATCGCCGAAGCAGTTCACTTGAATCGGGGCTTCATCCGTTAGCCAACACATCCACCCGCTCCATTACTGGCTTACCGTGGCTGCAGTGTATATTATCTACAGGATGCACTGCAACAACTCGCCAAGGCTCCTTCAGCACTTCCCGCGACCATTTAAAAAGACCGGGGCAGCAGGTGCATGGGAACACGATCGTCTCCCAAGTTCTCATCCAAGTCACACGCCGTTCTGACTTGGACACATATTGCTGTTCTTGTATCGTTGCTGGGTCACAATCCTGGAACTTCCTACCTAACAGAATTGTAGGAGCACCATCACCACATGGACTGCTGCGGTTCCAGAAGGTGGTGCACCACTACCTTCTCGAGGGCAATTGGGGATGGGCAACATGCCAGCAATGCTCACAACTTGTGAATTAATTTTTTAAAAATCATCTGTTATCTCATTTTGGTAAATTGAGAACTCTTTGGTCTTTCACCGAATTCAACCTGAATACTTCTCAAATGAGCAGATTGTTTGAAAGGTTATATGTAGGCAGATTTTCTAATCTGTGATACTTCACTGTGTATGTATTCAAAACAAAATCCTGCCAGTTTACTTTAGAGGGTGTTAAATAACATTGGTGCAAGTGCATTAAGATTTCATACCAAAAAGATTGTGTCTTTGATTTTCTGTGTTGTCTCAATGATTTCCCAAGTCAAGATTTGTACCCCATTTAAATGTGGAGAAATTTTGGAGCACAGTTTACAGCCCTCAAATACCTTAAATCTTTATTAAGAAAATACTATTTATATCATTTTCTGCATAAATTGAAGCGATGAGCATCATCCCATTTTTGGCATTATTCACAAAATGTTTTCTCAAAACCACGATTGGTGTTGTGTTGACATAGTACAGATTTCTAAAATTAAATCTTTTTGATGGAAATATTTCATTACCAGCTATGTGCTGCAATGTTTCCAGGTTCAAGTCTGTGTAACTTCACTTGCAAATATCAAAATTCAGTTATGCAATTTGATGTACTATTGGTCCTATAAATTATTCCCAAGTTGGTGACTTTCTTTACAATATTAATCCCCATTGAATTTCCCTAGCTATTGTTAGGGAACTATTGCTCTCGAGTCAGTACAAAGAAGGTTCACTCGGTTAATCCCGGGGATGAGGGGATGGACATATGAGGAGAGGTTGAGTAGATTGGGACTCTACTCATTGGAGTTCAGAAGAATGAGAGGCGATCTTATTGAAACATATAAGATTGTGAAGGGGTTGGATCGGGTGGATGCGGGGAGGATGTTCCCGATGATGGGTGAAACTAGAACTAGGGGGCATAGTCTTAGAATAAGGGGCTGCTCTTTCAAAACTGAGATGAGGAGGAACTACTTCACTCAGAGGGTGGTAGGTCCATGGAATATGCTGCCCCAAAAAGCTGTAGAAGCTACATCATTACATAAATTTAAAACAGAAATAGACAGTTTCCTAGAAGTTAAGGGAATTAAGGGTTACGGGGAGCGGGCAGGAATTTGGACATGAGTCTAGGTTCGGATCGGTCATGGCCCTGTGGGTAGCGGAGCGGGCCCAGGGGCCGTGTAGCCTGATCCTGCTCCTATTTCGTGTGTCTAATTCTGTTAGATTCAGGAGATGGTTCTGTGATAGTAGATTGGCGGTTAGGATTAGATCAGCCATGATCTTATTGAATGGCGGAGCAGGCTCGAGGGGCCGATTGGCCTACTCCTGCTTCTAGTTCTTATGTTCTTATGTTACTTAAGTTGTTCTTTAGTTTACAGATACGAAATTTGGACCGGATTAATAAGTGATCAGTTCCCAGCCTTGTTCAAGTGGTCAGATGGATCTTCTGTGACCTTCACTTACTGGGACCAAGCTGAGCCTAATGTCCCCTACAACACCACAAAACACTGTGTATCCTATTCAGGAAAGGCAAGTTCTTTACTAATTCATTACTTCTACATTCTCTCTTCTATGAATGCATTTCTTTAGTTCATTAACAGATTGTTGAGCCTCAATTTTAACTCTGGGTGGGAATGAGACAGGTGGTCAACTGTCCTGACCTTGGCTGAGTGAGGCCTTGGAAATTTTAACTCCCCCAGCAGGGCCTCATCTGCACCACCCCCCCCTCTCCCACCCCCCCCCCCCGGACAGTTTCCTGCCTGAACCACCAAGCACAATTTTTCTTCCCCTCCCCTTCAGCATTGCGAAGGGGCTATTCCCTCCATGACAACATGGTCCACTTTTCGCTTGAGGCCTTCCGCAACTGGTGGGCACCGAAGGGCCTGGAGTGCGTAATAGGTAGTGGAAATAATACAGGAAACTTTCTGGTATCCGGCACAGATGGGACCGACGTGTTGCCGGTTCATCAACAATTCCGGATAACCGAACACTATAGTAAAAGATACGGAGCTCGGAGCTCCGTGTAAAGCAACAAACCCTGCAGCTTCAAAACAATCGGCACAAGTTGCAAGCGTCTCTGTAGCTTAGCAACAGCTTCAGCTACACCCTTGCACAGCAACAAATGGAGTTAAAAAAAAAGTAATAAAAGTAATCTGAACTGACTCCTGAATTTTGCCAGTGGATAGAGCGTTCTGGTTATTTAGGGGCTGGTTAATCGAAAGTTTCCTGTATTCAGTTTAAGTTTCCTTTTTTGTATGATTTTAGGATTCTATTAGTTGTGCCCCTCTAAAAAGGGGCACTTTTGTTAGATTTATTTTATTTGGGTTGATGACACTGGGTGGCTGGTCCAGAACAATTGCATTGTTTGTTTTTTGGTGCATTGTCTTCTGCATTACTTGCAGGAGCTGTGCTTGAAGATAGTAACACTTCTGGTTGTGCATGGATGTAATGGTCCACTTTCTTTTCCAGCTACTGTCTAATCCCTTGTGGTTTAGTTTTGTGCAGACAGTGCCAACCAGCAGATGGTGGTCCCTGAATAAAGCGCAGCCTATTTTAAGGGCAGGGATTTATTAGCAAGTGACAATGGGCTGCGGCTGGAGTTTGAGCAGTCCGGCAGCTCTGAACCACTCCTATATCGAGTGGCCCAACGACCTGCAGGACTCTATATAAGGAGGGTCCCAATGTGTGGGGTGGGTGGGGGCGGTAAAAGAGTCAGAGCGGCAGTGGCCCAGTCTGTTTTTATGGAGCCTGGAGGAGAAATCCTGCTCCTCCTAACCCCACAAAAATAGAGCATATTCCTCCTGAACATAAAGCATCATCTTTCTTAAAAACTTAAATGAAGCTAATTATTCATTACTTTGTTGATCATGTATTTTTAAGTCCACGTGTTGAATGTGACATCATTGTGGCTTGGAGTTTCCCCCACCAGCCATGGCTGTCGTTTCAAGTCTCACTCCAGACCAGAGCACAATATCCAAGCTGACACTCCAGTGCAGTACTGAGGGAGTGCAGTACTGTCAGAGGTGCCATCTTTCAGTTGAGACCTTAAATTCTCAAGTGGATGTGAAAGCTCCCATGGCACTATTCAAAGAAAAGCAGGGGAGTTCTCCCCAGTGTCTTGGACAATATTTATCCCTCAACCAACATCACTAAAAACAGATTATCTGGTCATGATCACGTTGCTGTTTGTGGGACCCTGCTATGTGCAAATTAGCTGCCGCATTTCCAACATTACAACAGTGACTACACTTCAAAGTACTTAATTGGCTGTAAAGCACTTTGGGATCTCCTGAGGTTATAAAAGGTGCTATGTAAATGCAAGTTCTTTCTTCATATGTATATACAGTATTTCACTTGGAGAATGTGAACTTATTGATTAAATTATTGATGGTAAAAATTTTAAACTTTATCTTGCAGTTGGGTCGATGGATGTTTGAAGACTGTGACCACAAGCTATTGTATGTATGTAAAAAACCAGGCCGGATTGGGAATGAAACGGGTCTGCCTGATTTAGGGTGCCCTCAGAATGAGGTAATTTTATTTTATTGTAACCCCTACAAAGTACATACTTGATGCTTATAAGTAAGTTAGTCTTGAAATGTTCAGTTTTCTTGCGCTTTTAAATATACACTGGTTGAATTGAAGTAAATTAATACACATTTTTAAAACATGTCAGCAACTGTTAGTATTATACAGTTTGCTTATTCTTATTAAGTTCAACTAACAATTAAATTTCATCCAGGTATTATTAATTCAGTATGTTCACTGAACAATGTTTCCAACATTGTCTTACTGGGTATCGCCTTTATTTTATTTTTAGCCCATTAGTATTTCTTGCAGTGCTGTTTCATTCCATGCATTTCTGTACCAGCATCCTGTGCTATGGACTGCTGAGACCAGAATTTGTGCCTGTAACTCCGTACTTGGCACGTTGTTGATCTCAGTTGTGTCACTTTAGACATGTTGGGTGGAGTCTTAGAACTCCCCATAGAGGGAGGTGAGTTGCACTAGGCTACTCTTCCACACCACCTAGCAGATGGTTGCAGCACAACATTGGCATAGACATAGCGAGCAGATGGGACGGGGGAGAAAATTACAAAAACCGAGGAATATGTTTTTTTATTTATTATAAATATGTTGAGGTTTATAGTAAATAACAAATGTTTGCTCTCCTGTAGCATTTTCCTGCTTTGGTTCATAATGCATCATAAATATAAACCAATAAGATTAAAAAAAAGACTATAATATGTTACATCTGTGACTCTTGAAGGTTGAAAACAATTCTAATTCTTATGTTCTCTCTAAGAACTGGAAAAGGCATGGAAACTACTGCTACAAACTTGTATCAGCAGAAGTAGCGTTCAACTCCGAATGTCATCTTGCAATACAAAGCAGGTACATAAAATCTTGAAATTTACTTTCCACTTTGAGGAGATGTTTACAGTTTAAGATCATTCTCATTCAAGCACAATATTTGTATGTGTCTAAAGTATGACTTTTGTAGCCATGGCATGAATTTGTGTTTCAACTGGTGGATATTGAGGAATGAACATTGTTATAATTCTGCTGCACTGTGACAGCTCCTCATGATTTCATATAATAAATTCTCTCTTTTCCTGTTCCCAATCATTAACATTTGGTATCCACTTGCACACAGTCTCCCCTGGTTCCTGTACTTCACCTTGGCACACCAGCTGAAACCTAATTTGGGAAGCAGTAATATGCTTTCAGACCCAGTTATGGAGCAAACAAAAAATTTGTAGAAATGTAAAGCAAATTGCTACATTGGTTTTCTTTCTGTTGAGCTCCTTATTTGCTATTTTTCCCTTGTAAAGCAAAGAACTAAAAGTCCAGTTGCACTGTTCTCAATTGAGAGAAGGAGTCAGCACAATTATAGAATTTAAATAATTAAAAATGCTGCACATTTCTCCCCCCCACCCCACCCCAATCACAAAAGTACAGGATGACATTGCCAATTTCAACATGACCACTGGAGCAGAGCAAAGATCCTGCTTCTGCACCTCCATTAAATTAACATGAGAATTTCCTGCTAGCATGGAAGAGTAAAAATATTGTCTATCCTTTTCTATACAAAATCAATGGCCGGAATTTTGTTCAGCGAGGTAGGTTGGGGGCAGGCGGGAATCCCAGGAGGCCGGGTTCCCCGCAGGCCCTGCTGATTTTTACTGGCAGGGCCTAATTTGAATGTGAGGCCTCGGTTTCCCTCTCAAACTGGCTGCGGGCGGGTAGGCCTCAGTTGTGAGGGCTCAGTCCGGGGGAGGGATAGAGGGGAGGGCAATCGGGTGGTGGTGGTGGTGGTGGTTACAGGATCAACAGACGATTGCGGGGAGGTTGGGGATCGCAGGGGATGGAACAGGTGCTGGCCACCAGAGGATCGTGGCTGACCTCATCATTGGGGGGCGGGTGGGAGGAGGCCGGGGGGTGGTTGGAGAAGAGGGAGAGACTTCGACGGGGGGGGGGGGGGGGGAGAAGCTTTGTGGGAGGGTCTCCAATCGCGGGGGGCTGGGTATGTTAGGAACCCTAGATTCAGCAGGTAGGTATAAATCCACTTCCCTCCTGAATACAGCAGCCCCCGCCTCGGTTTAACTGCCGGGTTTCACGAATTGTGTGAAACCCGTCCACAGGCAGTTAAATTCAAAATGGATGGGAAAAATAGAGGCTTCTAGCCTCATTTCAGTATTTAAATTGAGGTAACCCCCCCCCCCAGGTCGCCCACCCCCAGTCCCGCCTCCAGGAAAACCAGAAGTGGGCGGATTGGAGGCGGGATCAGGTTGGCATTCACATTTTTAACAATTTAACTGCCCCCACGCTCCAAACCCACCTTTTTTTAATGTGGGAAAATTCCGGCCAATGTCTTCACTCCATAAAAGTGGAAAATTTTGCATAGGGAGTTTTAGGGCGTATACAAGGCAAAATTTTAACCATTTGTCAGCAGGACATAACTGGCTCTTTTTGTATACTTTTACTAAAAGATATTTCAGTTGTGATTTGTTGATGTTTCATATAAAGTGTGACAGCTATAAAGTATGATGGATATATTAGATGCAAAACTTTAATTTTTGAGATAATTGTGCTTTAGTGCCTCTCAGTACCGTCAGTAATACATTTTGCTTTGTGCATAAATATTTTTGCACTCCCTTCGGGTTGTCTCACCAGGACTTGGGCATTGCTGCTGTTGTACTGACTTCTAAGAGATACACAAGTGTGTCGTAGAATGATTAATAGTCTAATTTTGCTTCACTTCCTGTGGTTGGGGGGAGGGGGGGTGCAAGTCGCACCCTCCACTCTCAAAGTGCAGTTAAGAGTGAGAACTTGTATAAACTGTTCACACAAACCCATGTCTTACCACGATATGGTGCATCACATTAGCACACAAATGCACTGCAACCCTATACTTTGATATATTCACTTATAAGTCCTGTACTACCAATAGAGTAGTTACTTTCTCTTAAGATTTGAAAGGTATTCATATTGTGCAGCATCTGCTCAATAGAGAAGAGCCATTGGTTTATTTCTGAAAAGTACATGCACATTTTCTCCAAACTGCAGGTTTGAGCAAGAATTTATCAATAGTCTGATTACAAAACATACCACAGAAAATGGCAAGTACTTCTGGACGAGCTTTCAGGATATAAATGGCACTGGAGAATACACATGGTTTACTACACATGAGAAGAAAGAACCTGTAATGTATACAAACTGGAATGCATATCAGCCAGGTAGGTAACTAAGAGTATCCCTGATAAAGACACTAACACTCTTGCATTTGTTATTGTCGAAACAAAAAAGTTCCAGGGCCTTCCCAGTAGCTTAATTGGTAAATGCTCTGCCTAATTTAGAACTGAACAATACAGAGCAAGAAGATCCCAGGTTCTATCCCTTGTCGGCACGGAGTTAGATCATCTTAACCAGGGTGGGGGTGGGGTGCTCCAATTGGCCTCAGTATCTTTTGAGCTATAGTAGGCTAAAACCAGTTAAGGTTTTTCCCTCTGATTGCTGTTCAGTGATCCCTCTCCCCAGATTGATGGAAAATGCTTGCAAATGGTCATCAGAAAAGGACAGGATTGGGTTTGATTATGATGCCTACGCAGTCAAACAGCTTGTTAACAGTCACCGCCCAGGCACCCTCTGGAGCAATAGCTACAAGAGCATGATTTAGTTCATTCAAGAGAGAAGGGGAGAAAACTTTGGAAAAAATAGGACAGTTCATATGTGACTATAGCCACCCAAGTGATATTTCTTTCTTTGGTAACGCTACATGTCATCAATGTGCAATTTAGCAAATTTGTTCAAATGGTATGCAAAAATATTTGATATACTTTGAGGAGAGCTCTTTTTCATGCAGATAATCATGGTTTTTAGTATATAACAAGATCTGGTATGCTAAGATGAAGTGCCATCTAGCCATAGTTTATATTATTCAGACCTCAATCAGGAAAAAAAAGGAGGCTTTTGGCAGATACAAAGGACTAAAAACAGTGGAAGCCCTAGAGGAGTATAGAAAGTGCAGGGGGGTACTTAAAAAAAGAAATTAGGAGAGCGAAGAGGGGGCATGAAAAAAACTGGCAGTCAAAATAAAGGAAAATTCTAAGGTGTTTTATAAGTATATTAAGGGCAAGAGGATAACCAGGGAAAGAGAAGGACCCATTAGGGACCAAAGTGGCAATCTGTGTGCAGAGCCAGAAGATGTAGGTGAGGTTTTAAATGCATATTTTGCACCTGTGTTCACTATGGAGAAGGACGATGTAGGCATAGAAATCAGGCACGGGGATTGTGATATACTTGAACAAATTAGTATTGAGAGGGAGGAGGTACTAGCAGTTTTAGCGGGCTTAAAAGTGGATAAATCCCCAGACCCAGACGAGATGTATCCCAGGCTGCTGTGTGAGGCAAGGGAGGAGATTGCAGGGGCTCTGACACAAATTTTCAGAACCTCTCTGGCCACAGGGGAGGTGCCAGAGGACTGGAGGACAGCTAATGTAGTACCATTATTCAAGAAGGGTAGTAGGGATAAACCAGGGAATTACAGGCCAGTGAGCTTAACATCAGTGGTAGGGAAATTATTGGAAAAATTCTGAGGGACAGAATTAGTCTCCACTTGGAGAGGCAAGGATTAATCAATGATAGTCAACATGGCTTTATCAGGGGGAGATCATGTCTAACCAATTTGATTGAATTTTTCGAGGGGGTGACTAGGTCTGTGGATGAGGGTAGTGCAGTTGATGTAGTCTACATGGACTTCAGTAAGGCTTTTGACACAGTCTCGCATGGGAGACTGGTCAAGAAGGTAAAAGCGCATGGGATCCTGGGCAATTTGGCACATTGGATCCAAAATTGGCTTAGTAGCAGGAGGCAGAGGGTGATGGTCGAAGGTTGTTTTTGCGACTGGAAGCCTGTGTCCAGTGGTGTACCGCAGGGATCGGTGCTGGGTCCTTTGCTGTTTGTAGTGTACATTAATGATTTAGATATGAATGCAGGAGGTATGATCAGTAAGTTTGCAGATGACACGAAAATTGGTGGAGTGATAAATAGCGAGGAGGGAAGCCTCAGGTTACAGGACAATATAGATGGGTTGGTTAGATGGGCAGAACAGTGGCAAATGGAATTTAACCCTGAAAAGTGTGAGGTGATGCATTTTGGGAGGACTAACAAGGCAAGGGAATACACAATGAATGGTAGGACCCTAGGAAGGACAGGATCAGAGGGACCTTGGTGTGCATGTATATAGATCCCTGAAGGCAGCAGGACAAGTAGATAAGGTGGTTAAAAAGACATATGGGATACTTGCCTTCATTAGCCGAGGCATAGAATATAAGAGCAGGGAGGTTATGATTGAGCTGTACAAAAGGCTAGCTAGGCCACAGCTGGAATACTGTGTGCAGTTCTGGTCACCACACTATAGGAAGGATGTGATTGCATTGGAGAGGGTGCAGAGGAGATTCACCAGGACGTTACCTGGGCTGGGGCGCTTCAGCTATGAAGAGAGACTGCACAGGCTGGGGTTGTTTTCCTTAGAGCAGAGAAGGCGGAGGGGGGACGGTGGCATAGTGGTTAGCACTGTTGCCTCACAGCGCCAGGGACCCGGGTTCGAATCCGGCCTCGGGTGACTGTCTGTGTGGAGTTTGCACATTCTCCCCGTGTTTGCGTGGGTTTTCTCCGGGTGCTCCGGTTTCCTCCCACAGTCCAAAGATGTGCGGGTTAGGTTGATTGGCTATGATAAATTGACCCTTAGTGTTCGGGGGATTAAATACGTGGGGTTACGGGGATAGGGTGAGATATGTGTTGGTGTAGGGGTTACGGGGATCGGGTAGGATATGTGTCGGTGCAGGCTCGATGGGCCAAAATGGCCTCTATCTGCACTGTGGGGTTTCTGTGTGATTCTTGTGTGTGTGATTGAGGTGTACAAAATTATGAGGGGGATAGATAGAAAGGAACGTTTCCACTTAGTAGAGGGGTCAATAACCAGGGGGCATAGTTTCAAGATAAGGGGCAGGAGGTTTAGAGGGGATTTGAGGAAAAACTTTTTCACCCAGAGGGTGGTTGGAGTCTGGAACTCACTGCCTGAAAGGGTGGTAGAGGCAGGAACCCTCAACATTCAAGAAGCATTTAGACGAGCACTTGAAACGCCATAGCATACAAGGCTACGGACCAAGTGCTGGAGAATGGGATTAGAATAGATGGGGCTTGATGGCCGGCTCAAACATGATGGGCCGAAGGGCCTCTTTCTGTGCTGTATGACTCTATGTTCAAATCAAACCTTTTCTGGATGTTTTTGACCACCATTGACCAGAAACTTAACTGGATCAGCCACATAAATACTGTGGTAACAAGAGCAGGTCAGAGGCTGGGTATTCTGTGGCGAGAGTCTCACCTCCTAACTCCCCAGAACCTTTCCACCATCTACAAGGCACACGTCAGGAGTGTGATGGAATACTCTCCACTTGCCTGGATGAGTGCAGCTCCAACAACACTCAAGAAGCTCGACACCATCCAGGGCAAAGCAGCCTGCTTGATTGGCACCCCATCCACCACCTTCAACATTCACTCCCTCCACCACCGGCACACCGTGGCTATAGCGTGTACCATCTATAAGATGCACTACAAGCAGCAACTCACCAAGACTTCTTCGGCAGCAACTCCCAAACCTGCAACCTCTACCACCTAGAAGGACAAGGGCAGCAGGTGCATGGGAACACCATCACCTGCAATTTCCCCTCCAAGTTACACACCATCCTGACTTGGAAATATATTGCCATTCCTTCATCATCGCTAGGTCAAAATCCTAGAACTCCCTCCCTAATAGCACTATGGGAGTACCTTCAGCACAAGGACTGCAGCGGTTCAAGAAGGTGGCTCACCACCACCTCCTCGAGGGCAATTAGGGATGGGCAATAAATGCTGGCCTTGCCAGTGACGCCCACATCCCGGAATGAATTTTTAAAAAATTGATATAACCACTAGTCAGCAAGACCTCTTCTTTCCCCTGCCGCCCCCTCCCCCTCCCAAATGTACTTCCAGACCCATTGATCCTCAGACCAGAAACACACTAGTTTTTTGAAATCCCTCGATATACATTGTTCCCAGCACATGCACAGTAACGATAAGAAACCTGCGTGCATCAGTGGACTATTTCTGCAAGTATCATGTAATCAAAATATACAAAGGCTTCATTAAAAGTATATATACACTTTTGTGAGCTCAATTTAAAATAAGTGGAAAATAAAAAGAATTACAACATTACAACATTGAAACAAATTACGGAATCTCTTTACTTGTTCCAGCATCTCCTGGTGGATGTGTTGTTATGGCCTCAGGAAAAGCTCTTGGAAGATGGGAGGTCAGAAACTGTAAGAACTTCAAAGCAATGTCCATTTGTAAGAAGAGCATCGGCAATATCACAGAAACTGAGGACTCACTCCCAACAGGTTCTTGCCCTCCAGGTTGGCAGACTAATGCAGACCTTCATCACTGCTACAAGGTGAGAATAACTGAGAGGTGACTTTATTTGATGTGTACATGTCAAAAAACAAAATTAGTGCATTTAAAGTTGATACTTTTGGGCAGCAAGTAATAATATAATATGGTCTGAGAATTAAAGAGTGAAATAGGCAAATATACTACCATACTTTAAAAACGTTTATGAGAAGGGATTTGGCAACATGCTCCTTTGGGGAAAATACCCAAAAAATCAGAAAACAAAGTGCATGACTTGCATTTTGGTTGGATACGTCCAGAGATTTTTTTTTCTCTATATGCAAACATTTAGGCAATATGCATGTCCTCACAGCAAAAATTTCCTGGAACTGTGAGCTCAATGTAGCATTGATTAATTTACCATATTTTAAGATACAAAGTAGAACAGGGAGGGGGAAATCGGGTAGCATCCCTATTTCTGATTACTCCAGCTGGAAGTGTATGCATGTGTGGACCTTTTTAGAAGAGGGCAGGATTTGGCTCAATCGTGATGGCACCCATGATTAAATTGTTTGGCAACACTCGCTTTCTTGTATTTAGGTATTGAAGAGCATTACTGCCTATAGAATGGTACCCTTTCAGGAGAGGAGGGAAGGGAAGAATATAGCTGGAAGGACAAAAAAAGCAAAACTCTTGTGGGGCATGTCTGGATATAATATTAGTGAGGGGCTAAGGTCATGGCAATCGGGAGAAAGCAAATTATTTTTTTCCCCCTTCCTAACCCAGGGGTGCTGAGGCTAATTGTAGCAGCCTCATCGCTGCCCAGATCAGGATTTATTATAGTGTTACATTGCGCTCTATACCAGCCACTGTCTTGGAATAAATATTTAAGTTTCTAATGACTAATCATGGCATTGCTACATGTAAATATGTGATGCACTGCTCTGTAACACAGGAGTGCCAAGTCCCAAAGGCAACCCTTGCTTCCGCTCCCAGCAAAGCCACAGATCAGTGACTTGAGTGCTATTAACAGAAAACACATAAGCAGATGACATGAACAGCTGTCTGGGGAATCCACGTTATTGTAGGTGCTTTCAAATCTGTTTGTGCTGAAACTTGTTATGTTTAGCACATCAGTAGCAGCAGAGATTGTGGGCATTTGAACAGCGATTTGTGTGTGCATTGTGCAGGTTGGCTATGAGAGTTGGCCTCTGGGTAAGGTTTAGTGTGGCTACAAGTTTGGAAACGTTTGCATGGAGTGGAGTGTGTAAAGAGGGCCAGGCTGTAAGTGAGGCCAGGCTGTGTTTAGGGCATCAGTCATGGCCATTTTTTGTGGGTTTTTTCCAGTGCTGGATCAATCAAAGTCAACAGATGGGGAACGTGGGTGGTGCAGCTAGTTAGACTGGTTTTTCACTCACTTATATTTGATGGACTGAAGGCCTGTCTCTGTGTCATAACATTCTATGATTCATTTCTGGGTCTTGTGATCAAATTCAGCCCAGACCTCCTGGGAGCAGAATTTGAACTCGACTGTCTGTTTTGCACCTAAAATATGGGTGACCCGCAATTGAAAATGAGTGTGTGGTGGGGTGGTACCTTGGCTGCCCTTTGACGCCCAAGGAGCACTTGATGTGATATTCAGGCGGGCCTGTAAATTGGTGAACAACTTCAGGCGCCTGAAATAGTCATAAGGCTGCTTAAATATGAAAGTCCAGGTCCTATGCCAGTTGCAAAATTCGGATACAAGTGAGGGGAGTTTGAGATTGCTGCACCACCGTGTTGTATTAGATGTTGAGTGACCTAACCAGCCTAACTCCTTAAAGAGACCGCTGGAGGCCACTCAACGGCCAAAGAAATTCTTAATTTTTATTTTTGTGGTTGCACAAGGAAACTCTGGCCTGCTGCTGGTGCTTTTGAGGCCCCACCCAACCCAACCAGATAGCCACCTCCACGTGACTGCCGGCCGATTAGCTGCCCTTACCGACCGACATGCTGCAGGCGCCCATTTTGCACCTGCAGCTCGCTGGTGGCACTTAAATGAAGAATGCCATCCCTCTGCCAACTTTGTGCCCATACTGGACGCAAGTCGACTTTCTCAACCATGCAATTAAAGTCTTTTCTGTCTCCTTGGTGTAGGGTCTCATGTGAAATGGGTTTGTGCAGTCTCAATCTAGTTCCTCGTAAGCAAGGGCTCTAGCACAAAACTGCCAATTTGGTACAAATTGGCCACTTCATTAAGACCGGCCTAAGAATACCTGTAGTTGGTATGCAAAATGGAAGAAAGTGCCACACTAGTGAAATAAGGTTGCAGTTGATGTACATGTTGGGACACATTAGAGGAAGCTTTGTTCTGCATCTGCCTTTGCACTTAACTGACAGGGGAGTGCTTAATACTGAAACTGCCTGAAATGGAAAATGATCCATTCCCCAGCACTACCATTCCTCATCTTGACGAGTCCAAAAATCAAAACCAGATCAGTTCATACAGACAGAAAACATTTCATTCTATATATCCACTTTTAACAAGCAACACAAGTCAAAAGAATAATGGTTATCCAATTTAAATTTGTAGGTCTTTCATCATGAGAGGGTGGTAAGAAAGAGAACGTGGGAGGAGGCTGAACGATTCTGTGAGGCATTGGGAGCCCACTTGCCAAGTTTCAGTCACAACGATGAGATGTTGTATCTTCACAGCTTGCTGAGAAAAACAATTACGTAAGTAAAGCCTGCAAAAGGAAGTGTACAGTTTCACTTTGTTCATGCTTCTATGCTTGGTTTTGCATAATTTGCAAACTGTAATTTAAAACTGCCCATTTAATTCACTGAATGCCAGATACTTTCTGTTTGTAGCTAATTGGGTTATTCTGTGTATATCACGAGCAGTTCAAGGGTTAAACAGAGGAGATGACATTCGCCAGATCACCAACCACAATATAGTACCTGATGATAATTTATGATTGCACATGACTTCGGGGTGGGAAGCTCTTACTAAAATGAAATTCTTGTCTGTTTTCAGTATTATGATGAAATTCAGATGAATGGTAATGAATGCGCATGGAATTTTCAATATTGCAAAGTGCATTCATCCCATCCATATAAAACAGGCATTTCAGGTTGCTAGGTTTTGTGCCAATGGGAAGTACGCATTTAAAGGGGAGAAGACATTTATTAACTTGAATTTTTGGAGGCTGCTGGAGCGGAATATTGTATTTTTTTTGTGGGGTATTTATTTTGGCCCGATTTTGTTTTCATAGAGTTTGTGCAAAGTGTTCTAACATTGCCATTTTTAGGTGTAGCGATTTAAATTTGGTCCATAGATTTCCGATCAGAACAGCTTTACAATCTACTCCTGAATTCAAATTAGCTTAATTAAAATTATTTAGTTACATTTTTAAAAATTAAATTGCAACTTTGATGTGATACTTATGTTGCTTCATTCAAATTATTTGGTAATTCAAATTAGCAGGAGCAGACTATATTTGTTATTCAGAAAAAGAGGAGCAAAGGAGGGGTGAGAGGCAGATGAGCTGGCACCAGAGGTAGACAGCTCACACCCACTGTTAGCCTGGAATACCAATATACCGGCAAAGGTACATTTAACCTGGATTTGTCAGAGGAACTCTTGTCTTTGTGGACTGCACTTGACTGGATAGACTGACAGAGTTGTGCTGAATGCTAAAACTCCACCATAGGCATGGCACAACCAGTGGTTAGCAAGGTTACCACAGCATTCAATTTCTGCATGTGGTTCATTCCAAGGTGCTGCAGAGGACATTAATAATATAAGTCAATCTGCAGTGATTAGATGTAGCATGCAGGTGTTACACTTGTTTGTCAGAGCAAGCAACTGTGTCAAATTTCCCATGGACATCTAGCAACGGCATGAGACGGAGTTGCACCTTTTTAATAATGTAAGGATTTCCAAATGCAGGACATCATTGATGTTGGCCCCAAGGTCTCCTGCACACAATACTGCCCATTATGCCTTGCACTACCAACATGCAGTTTGTCGGTGATGGTCAGCACAGGATTATGCAGGTCAATATCTGCTTCCCAGGCAGCAGCTGAGTCATTATTTTAAGGCAATCCATCCTGCCACCATTATTTGATGTGCAGTGTAGAGTATGAAGTTGGCTCCTAGGAAATCAAGGCTATTCTTTTCAGCCTTGGTTCCTGACCCCTCTGTGATGGCCTTGAACAGTGGTTGAGCACCGACATAATCAAGTATATGCAGCGACCAGGATCATTTTTGAACATGCCATAGGCATCTTGAAATAGTGCTTCAAATTTTTGACACACATGGGGACATTCTACAATACAGCTCATTCAAAGTGTCCATGATCATCATAGTCTGCTGTAGACTTTGTTTTCCATGCAACAAGGCATAACCATGGAGCACCTGTAAAAGGAGGATGAGGGAGTTCTGTTATGTGGAGAGATTGGAGAAGCTGGGATTGTTCTCCTCAGCAGAGAAGATTAAGGGGAGACCTAATAGAGGTATTCTAAATTTATGAGGGGTTTTGATAGAGCAAGTAGGAGAAACTGTTTCCACTGGCAACTGGGTCGGTAACCAGAGGTCATAGATTTAAAATAATTGGCAAAGGAACTAGAGGAGAAATGAGGGAGGAAAAATTTCTTTAAACAGAGGGTTGTTAAGAGGGAAGAGGTTTAGAAAGTTGCCAAAAAGAGTAGTAAGCCTGGGGATTGGGAGTATTTTAGAATTCCACAAAGGAGGACCAAGAAATTGATGAGGAAAGAGAAAAAAGAATGAGAGTAAATTAGCAAGAGACATAAAAACAGATTGTGAATATTTCTATAGGTATGTAAATAGGAAGAGATTAGTGAATGTAAATGTGGGCCCATTTGAGGCAGAGACAGGAGAAATTATAATGGACAATAAGGAAATGTCAGAAACATTAAACAAATACTTTTGTATCTGTCTTCACAGTAGAAGACACAAAACACATTCCGGAAATAATGGGGAACCAAGGGTTTGGAGAAAATGAGGAACTTAAAGAAATCAGTATAAGTAAAGACATCGTACTGGAGAAATTAATGGGACTAAGTGGTGACAAATCCCCTGGACCTGATGACCTGCATCCTAGGGTTTTAAAAGAGGGAGCTGCAGAGATAGTGGATGCACTGGTATTAATCTTCCAGAATTCCCTAGATTCTAGAACAGTCCCCAAGGATTGGAAGGTAGCAAACATAACCCTGCTATTTAAGAAAGGAGGAAGAGAAAAAACAGAACCATAGGCCAGTTAGCCTGACATCAGTAGTAGGCGAAATGCTAGAATTTATTATTAGGGACGTGGTAACAGGGCACTTAGAAAATCATCATATAATTAGGCAGATTCAACATGGTTTTATGAAAGGGAAATCGTGTTTGACAAATCTTTTTTGAAGATGTAACTAGTAAGATGGATAAGGGGGAACCAATGGATGTAGTATATTTGGATTTTCAAAAAGCATTCGATAAGATGCCGTAATGTATCCAAGTTTGCTGATGATACAAAGTTAGGTGGGAAAGTAATCAGTGAGGAGGACGCAAAGAGGCTGCAGAGAGATATAGACAGGTTGACTGAGTGGGCAAGAACACGGCAAATGGAATACAATGTGAGGAAGTGTGAAATTATCCACTTTGGTAGGAAAAACAAAAAAGCAGAATATATTTTGAATGGTGAGAGACTGGGAAATGTTTGCATTCAGAGGGACCTGGGTGTCCTTGTACATGAATCACAAAATGTTAACATGCAGGTACAGCAAGCAATTAGGAAAGCAAATGGTATGTTAGCTTTTGTTACAAAGGGATTAGAGTATAAGAGTAAAGAAGTTTTACTACAATTATACAGGGCATTGGTGAGGCCATACCTGGAGTACTGTGTACAGTTCTGGTCTCCTTACCTAAGGAAAGACATACTCGCCTTAGAGGGAGTGCAACGAAGGCTCACTCGACGGGTTCCTGGGATGAGGGGATTGTCCTATGAGGAGAGATTGAGTAGACTAGACCTATATTCCTTAGAGTTTAGAAGAATGAGAGGTGATCTCATTGAAATATATAAAAAATTTAAGTGGCTTGACCGAGTTAATGCTGGGAAAATGTTTCCCCTGGCTGGGGAATCTAGAACATGGGGTCACAGTCACAGAATAAGGGGTAGGCCATTTACGACTGAGATGAGGAGAAATTTCTTCACTCAAAGGGTTGTTAATCTTTGGAATTCTCTACCCCAGAGAGCTGTGGATGCTCAGTTGTTGAGTATATTCAAGACAGAAGTCGATTAAATTTTGGGGAACGAAGGGAATTAAGAGATATGGGAATAGTGCGGGAAGATGGAGTTGAGGTAGAAGTTCAGCCATGATCTTGTTGAATGGCAGAGCAGGCTTGAAGGGCCAAATGGCCTACTCCAGCTCCTATTTCTTATGTTAAGCAACACAGGGAGTAGTTGAAGCGAATAGTATAGATGCATTTAAGGAGAAGCTAGATAAGCGCTAGAGGATTATGCTGATAGATTTAGATGAGGAAGGATGGCAGGAAGCTCAAGTGGAACATAGATGCCCGAATGGCCTGTTTCTGTGCTGTATATTCTATGTAATATGCAAGATCAGTCTAGGCAACTGGCAAAAACATAAGAAATAGGAGCAGGAGTAGGCCATACGGCCCCTCGGGCCTGCTCCACCATTCAATAGGATCATGGCTGATCTGAATCTAGACTCATGTCCACTTCCCTGCCCTCTCCCCGTAACCCCTAATTCCCTTATCTGCTAGGAAAATGTCTATCTCCATTTTAAATTTATTTAATGTTGCAGCTTCCACAGCTCTCTGGGGTAGCAAATTCCATAGATTTACTACCCTCTGAGTGAAGAAGTTTCTCCTCATCTCAGTTTTGAAAGGGCAGCACCTTATTCTAAGATTATGCCCCCTAGTTCTAGTCTCACCCATCAGTGGAAACATCCTCACCGCATCCACCCGATCAAGCCCCCTCACAATCTTATATGTTTCGATAAGATCGCCTCTCATTCTTCTGAACTCCAATGAGTAGAGTCCCAACCTACTCAACCTTTCCTCATACGTCAACCCCCTCATTTCTGGAATCAACCGAGTGAACCTTCTCTGAACCGCCTCGAGAGCAAGTATATCTTTTCTTAAATATGGAAACCAAAACTGCACGCAGTATTCCAGGTGTGGCCTCACCAATACCCTGTATAACTGCAGCAAGACTTCCCTGTTTTTATACTCCATCCCCCTTGCAATAAAAGCCAAGATTCCATTGGCCTTCCTGATCACCTGTTGCACCTGCATACTAACTTTTTGTGTTTCATGCACCAGGACCCCCAGATCCCTTTGCAGTTTCTCTCCATTTAGATAATAACCTGCTCTTTGATTTTTTCTGCCAAAGTGCATAACCTCACACTTTCCAACATTATATTGCATCTGCCAAATCTCTGCCCGCTCACTTAGCCTGTCTATGTCCTTTTGCAGGTTTTTTATGTCCTCCTCACTCATTGCTTTTGCTTTCCCTCCCATCTTTGTATCGTCGGCAAACTTGGATATGTTGCACTCGGTCCCTTCCTCCAAATCATTAATATAGATTGTAAAGAGTTGGGGTCCCAGCACTGACCCCTGCGGAACACCACTAGTTACTGATTGCCAGCCCGAGAACGAACCATTTATCCCAACTCTTTGTTTTCTGTTAGATAGCCAATCTTCCACCCATGCCAGTATATTACCCCCAATCCCGTGATTTTTTATCTTGATCAGTAATCTTTTGTGTGGAACCTTGTCAAATGCCTTTTGGAAGTCCAAATACACTACATCCACTGGTTCCCCTTTATCCACCCTGTATGTTACATCCTCAAAGAATTCGAGCAAATTTGTCAAACATGACTTCCCCTTCGTAAAACCATGCTGACTCTGTCCTATTAAATTATGTTTATCCAAATGCCCTGTTACTGTTTC
This sequence comes from Somniosus microcephalus, assembly GCF_052327205.1. Taxonomy (NCBI): domain Eukaryota; kingdom Metazoa; phylum Chordata; class Chondrichthyes; order Squaliformes; family Somniosidae; genus Somniosus; species Somniosus microcephalus. Next base: position 267,532,619 of record NC_140990.1, on the reverse strand, counting down.
CTTAATAATGGACTCCAACATTTTGCCAACCACAGATGTTAGGCTAACTGGTCTATAGTTTCCAGCTTTTTGTCTACTTCCTTTCTTAAATAAGGGTGTTACATTAGCAGTTTTCCAATCTGCCAGGACCTTTCCTGAGTCCAGGGAGTTCTGGAAAATGATCACCAATGCATCCACAATCCCTACCGCCACTTCTCTCAAGACCCTAGGATGTAGGCCATCAGGTCCGGGGGATTTATCCGCCTTAAGTCCCATTATTTTACTGAGTACCATCTCCTTAGTGATTTTAATCGTGTTTAGCTCCTCCCCCCCCCCCCCCCCATTGCCCCCTGTTTATCCAGTGTTGGGATATTTTTAGTGTCCTCTACTGTAAAGACTGATACAAAATATTTGTTCAGCGTCTTTGCCATCTCCATGTTCCCCACCACTAGTTTCCCAGTCCCATCCTCTAAGGGACCAACGTTCACTTTAGCCACCCTTTTTCTTTTTATATAGCTGTAGAAACTCTTGCTATCTGTTTTTATATTTTTTGCTAGTTTACTTTCATAATCTATCTTCCCTTTCTTAATTAATCTTTTAGTTATTGTTTGCTGGCTTTTAAATGCTTCTCAATCTTCTATCCTCCCACTAGATTTGGCTAATTTATATGCCCTTGTTTTCAGTCGAATACTATCCTTTATTACTTTACTAAGCCACGGATGGCTGTCTTTTCTTTTACTCCCCTTTTTCCTCGGTGGAATATATTCATCTTGAAAGATGTGAAATATCTCCTTGAATGTAGACCACTGCTCTTGTACCGTCTTACACTTTAATCTGTTTTCCCAGTCCACTTTAGTCAATTCTACTCTCATACCTTCGTAGTCTCCTTTATTTAAGCTTAGTACGCTGGTTTGAGATCCAACTCTCACCCTCAAACTGAATTTGGAATTCAACCATATTATGGTCACTCATTCCAAGGGGATCCTTTACTAGGACATTTTTTATTAATCCTGTCTCATTACACAGGACTAGATCTAAGATTGCCTGCCCCCTGGTTGGTTCAGTTACATACTGTTCAATGAACCCGTCCCTAATACACTCTATGAACTCGTCCTCAATGCTGCCATGCCCAATTTGATTAGTCCAGTCAATATGAAAGTTAAAATCCCCCATAATTATAGCTGTTCCCTTATTACAAGCCCCAACTATTTCCTGATTTATACTCCGTCCAACAGAGTTGCAACTGTTAGGAGGCCTATAGACTACACCCACTAGTGACTTTTTCCCCTTATTATTCCTTATCTCCACCCAAACTGTTTCACTATCCTGATCCTTTGACCCAATATCATTTCTGACTATTGCAGTGATTCCATCCTTGATTAACATAGCAACCCCACCTCCCTTTCCTTCCTGTCTGTCCTTCCTAATTGTCAAATACCCTTGTATGTTTAGTTCCCAGTCATGATTATCTTGCAGCCATGTTTCCGTAATGGCCACCAGATCATACCCATGTCATAGAGTCATAGAGTTTTACAGCACAGAAAGAGGCCCTTCGGCCCATCGTGTCTGCGCCGCCCATCCATCCCTGTCCAGTCTAATCCCATTTTCCAGCATTTGGTCCATAGCCTTGTATGCAATGGCATTTCAAGTGCTCATCCAAATGCTTCTTGAATGTTGTGAGGGTTCCTGCCTCTACCACCCTTTTAGGCATTGAGTTCCACATTCCAACCACCCTCTGGGTGAAAAAGTTCCTCCTCAAATCCCCTCTAAATCTCCTGCCCCTTACCCTGAATCTATGCCCCCTTGTTATTGACCCCCCTACTAAGGGGAAAAGTTCCTCTTTGTCTACCCTATCTATGCCCCTCATCATTTTGTACACCTCAATCAGGTCCCCCCTCAGCCTTCTTTGCTCCAAGGAAAACAACCCCAGCCTGTTTAGTCTTTCTTCATAGCTGAGGCGCTCCATCCCAGGTAACATCCTGGTGAATCTTCTCTGCACCCTCTCCAAAGCAATCACATCCTTCCTATAGTGAGGCGACCAGAACTGCACACAGTACTCCAGCTGTGGCCTCACCAGCGTTTTGTACAGCTCCATCATAACCTCCCTGCTCTTATATTCTATGCCTCGGCTAATGAAGGCAAGTATCCCATATGCCTTTTTAACCACCTTATCTACCTGTTCCGCTGCCTTCAGGGATCTATGTACACATACACCAAGGTCCCTCTGACCCTCTGTACTTCCTAGGGTCCTACCACTCATTGTGTATTCCCTTGCCTTATTTGTCCGTCCAAAATGCATCACCTCGCACTTTTCAGGGTTAAATTCCATTTGCCACTTTTGCGCCCAACTGACCAACCCGTCTATATCGTCCTGTAGCCTGAGGCTTTCCTCCTTGCAATTTACCACCCCACCAATTTTCGTGTCCTCTGCAAACTTACTGATCATCCCTTTTACATTCTCATCCAAATCATTTATGTAGATCACAAACAACAAGGGACCCAGCACCGATCCCTGAGGTACCCCACTGGACACAGGCTTCCAGTCACAAAAGCAACCTTCGACCATCACCCTCTGCCTCCTGCCACTCAGCCAGTTTAGGATCCAAGGCACCCTGGATCCCATGGGCTCTTACCTTCTTGACCAGTCTCCTATGCGGGACTTTGTCAAAAGCTTTACTGAAGTCCATGTAAACCACATCCACAGCATTTTCCCTCATCCACCTCCCTAGTCACCCCCTCGAAAAATTCAATCAGATTTGTCAGACATGATTTACCCTTGACAAAGCCATGCTGACTATCCCCAATTAATCCTTGCCTCTCCAAGTGGAGACTAATTTTGTCCCTCAGAATTTTTTCCAATAATTTCCCTACCACAGATGTTAGGCTCACTGGCCTGTAATTCCCTGGTTTATCCCTGCTACCCTTCTTGTATAATGGTACTACATTAGCTGTTCTCCAGTCCTCTGGTACATCCCCTGTGGCCAGAGAGGTTCTGAAAATTTGTGTCAGAGCCCCTGCAATCTCCTCCTTTGCCTCCCACAGCAGCCTGGGATACATCTCGTCCGGGCCTGGGGATTTATCCACTTTTTGGCCCGCTAAAACCGCTAGCACCTCCTCCCTCTCGATGCTAATATGTTCAAGTATGTCACAGTCCCCTTGCCCGATTTCTATGTCTGCATCGTCTTTCTCCATAGTGAACACAGATGCAAAAAATTCATTTAAAACCCCGCCTACATCATCTGGCTCTACACACAGATTGCCACTTTGGTCCCTAATGGGCCCTACCCTTTCCCTGGTTATCCTCTTGCCCTTAATATACTTATAAAACATCTTAGGATTTTCCTTTATTTTGCTCGCCAGTGTTATTTCATGGCCCCTCCTCGCCCTCCTAATTTCTTTTTTAAGTATGCCCCTGCACTTTTTATACTCCTCTAGGGCTTCTTCCGTCTTTAGTCTTTTGTAACTGCCAAAAGCCCCCCTTTTATTTCTAATGCATTTTTGTATCTCCCTTGTCATCCAAGGTTCCCTTTGCTTGTTGGTGTAGTTATTTGCACCGTCAACTCGTCAATTTTGCTACGAATGCTGCGTGCATTCAGATAAAGAACTTTCAAATATGTTTCCTGACAATTTATTCCTGCTTTTACCCCTTTTACTACTTTACCTTTATCATTATACATTCTGTCCCTTCCTGACACGCTCTGGTTTTTAATTCTCCCACTGCTACCTTGCTCTATTGCCTTCTCCGCTGTCATTTTTATTTTTCGCTCTCTTAAAACCTCCCCCCCCACTAATTAGTTTAAAGCCCTCTCTACAGCCCTAGGCAGGAACAGACATTCCTGATACAGAAGCTGCTAGAGCCACACTAGGTTTCTATGGTAGCAGTCTGCACAGGAATGAGCGATGCCAAGATGCCATGACTAGCCTCTGCGGGGGGTGGGGGGCGGTGGGGTTCTGCTGTGGATTTCCCTAGAGTTCCCACACTCCCCAGGAAGACTGTGGTACTGCAAAACCATCATTAATCACTGTAGGAGGCGAGTAGTAGACTCCTCCATAGCCCTCATCTGTTGTAACTAGGTTGGTTATGTCTTCAATTACTGGTATCCATGTTCAGTCTTCAAAAACATCCTTCTTTCAAATCCTGAGGCTCAGTTAGAGAATAGAAGGAACATTTATTCAAATACTATCATTACAACTCTTCAATTATAGCTTGCATGACAATGTGTCATATTATTGAGCTTCATTATAAGCTTTGATGCCAAGTGGTGAGTGAGTCATGAGGGGAAAAAATGAGCTTGGTAAGAAAATGAGAAGGATGGTACCATCGCTATAGTTGGGGAGGCCTCCTACTTCTGCATCCCTCACTCTCTCAAAGCCTAGGTTGTCAAATATTTAGAGTAGTTAATTCAAAATCTATCTGTGCTTGGAAGTTCATGTGACTCCACTCATCCGGGTTTCATCACACCTGTTATTTGTGCTGCAACCACAAAATAATATGTGAAGTTCCAATTATCTGAAGCATACAGTGACAGCCCTGTTGTGCCCATAGTCAGTAACATCACGTGTGCATGCAATTTGTAGCCACAGAGATGATTGGAATCCCACTAAGGATATGAATTATACTTCACACGAGACTCCTCCCACTCTGTATTTACTAGTGTGAAAGAGTTCATTTGCACTCACCTACATTGGCCACTCTGCTATCTGTAGCTATAGAGTGCATGTGTTTGTGCACTGCTGAGATCTGATCCTTCTAATACCTTAAGATAAAAATATATTAAGAAACTTGAAATTACCATGTTTATTGGGCTTATTTTCAGCTAGTTAAACAACATAATAGTGGGCTACTTTTGCGCTATTATTCAGTTAACTTTGGGTTACAAACATATTTAAATTTCTGGAAACCTGGATACCAAGGGGAAGTAAAGCAACAGAAGATTGCAAAAGGAGTTGAACGCTGTCCTACACTGTACAACAGCGTACAGGGAGACGGTGCTTTTGAGTTAAGTTTAATCTGACTCACTGAAGCGCTGTAGTGCACGCATATTCTTTATTTTTATAATGGTATGCAATCAGAAGTTGTACTGATTGTGGCTTTTGTTACACTCAGTGGTTTTATCTACTGTAGAATAAAGCATCTTCTGAATCAAATTGAATGTCGTTTCACCTAGTGTGATAGTGGGATCCAAGAGCTTAACAATGAAACTCCCTTGTGTACTGCATCGTGTCTCTATGTCTTATGCACGTGTTCTCCTTAAATGTCTTTGATGGCAGATCAAGTTAGCACTCGACAAGACGGTGTTAAGATTTTTTTTCCCACATTTTAAAAATAAACATGCAGAACACACTCTGGGTTTCTGGGATCGTATTTTGGAGGGAGAGAGTGGCTGCCATGTGTAAAGAGGGACTGGGAGCCCATGAAACTGAGGGGCCAGGTTGCTTTTGCTGCTTTTCCTATGCTTGTTGCTGTGGTGCACCTTGTTCGTAGTATGCATGGTTGACTGTACATTATTTAAATGCAGGAAATGTTACCACGGCAGATGGAATTCAATGTGGGGAAGTTTGAGGTCATCCACTTTGGGTCTGAGAAAGATAAATCAGAGTATTTTCTTAATGGTGAGATTAGGAGCTGTGGAGAAGCAAAGGGATTTAGTTGTCCATGTACACATCACTAAAAGTTAATACACCGGTTCAAATTCACCAAGATAATATCCGGGCTTAAAGGGTTAAAATGAGGACAGGTGGCATAAACCTTAGATTCTCTTGCATTTAGAAGGTTTAGGGGTCATTTAGGTAATTAAAATGATTAAGTGATTTGATAAGGTAGATACAGAGAAACTATTTCCGGGGATAGGCTATTGACTAATATCCACTATAAGTCCATTGACTCCCACAGCTACCTTGCCTACCCTTCTTCCCACCCCACTTCCTGTAAGGACTCTATTCCATTCTCCCAGTTTCTCCGTCGCAACTGTTCAAACACTGCCACCTTCCATCCCAGTGCTTCAGATATGTCTTCCTTTCTCCTCCACGGTAGTTGACGGGGCCCTTGACTGTGTCCTTCCATTTTCTGCACTTCTGCCCTCACCACTTCTCCTGGCTCCCAGAACCACAGTAGGGTTCTCTTTGTTCTCACTTCCCACCCCACCAATCTCCACATTCAACGTATCATCCTCCGCCATTTCTGACACCTCCAGTGTGATCCCACCACCAAACACATCTTCCCCCCCTCACCTTTCAGCATTCCAAAGGAACCGTTCCCTCCGCAACATCCTGGTCCACTCCTCTTGTTCTTTCAATTTAGTATACTGTATTCGCTGCTCATGATGTGGGTTCCTCTACATTGGGTAGACCAAACGCAGATTGGGTGACCGCTTTGCGGAACACCTATGTTCAGTCCACAAGCGTGACCCCGAGCTTCCGGTCGTCTGTCATTTAAATTTTGCGCCCCACTCTGTCCTCTGCCGGCCTCTTGCACTGTTCCATGAAGCTCAACGTAAGCGCAAGGAACAGCACCTCATCTTTCGATTAGACACTTTACAGCCTTCCGGACTAGTTCAACAATTTCAGATCATAACCTCTGCTCCCATTTTTTCAGACGGCAGCTGTTGATGATTCTGCTATTCCCATTTACACCTCCTCCAGACCCATCTTTTGTTTCTTTCCTTGTCCATTCACTATCTCCTTTCACTTTACACCATCATCCCTTTTGTCATTTAATCTCTCCTGCCTTTCTCCCTATCACAGACCTTCCCTTTTTTGTTCTTTCCTCCCCTCCCCACTTTCCCAGCCTCTGTACTTGATTAAAACCTGTTACATCTCTAACCTTTTCCAGTTCTGATGAAAGGTTATCAAGCTGAAACGTTAACTCGGTTTCTCTCTCCACAGATGCTGCCTGAACTGCTGAGTATTTTCTGTTTTTATTTCAGATTTCCAGCATCTGCAGTATTTAGCTTTTGTACAAATAAACGATATCCTCTGGTAGGGGATACCAGAACAAGAGGGCATAATCTTGAGTTTAGAGCTAGGCCATTTAAGAGTGAAATCAGGAAGCACTTTTTTCACACACAGGGTAGTGGAAATCTGGAACTCAAAAGACTCCTGGATGCTGTAACAATTGAAATTTTGAAAACATAGATTTTTGTTAAATAATGGTATCGAGGGTTATGGAATATAGATGGATAAATGTAGTTGAGGTGCAGATCAGCCACAATCTAATAGAATACTAACAGGCTTGAGGGGCTGAATGGCCTACTCCTGCTCCTATATTGCTAACCCTGTTGTGCTGTTCATTTCTCCCTTTACAGTGATGAACGTTGGTTTTGGGTTGGATTAAACAAGAGAAATCCAGATTCCGAAGGCTCTTGGGAATGGAGTGACAGCAGGCCGGTAAATTTTTATCTCTAACAAATTTCCTATATGTTAATAAAATCTAATTAGAAGTCCAGTGTCACACCAAACTGTTTCAGCTTCAGAGGTTTTGCTTTGTAAGTATGTTCTGATGTTTTACTCCCACTGTGATTTGTTAATTTTGCCTTTTCATCTGGGACTCTTGAAAATTCAGAGTTTTGTCAGTGCTGGGGCCAACTTCATTCATTTCAATGTCTGAGTCTAATCTTGGAACTGGGGCCACATGTATTTGGTAAATGGTATTTAGTATTTTTCACAATATTGTGGAGTGTTGTCTACATTGTGACAAAACAATTTAACTTCTGTTGTAAAATAACAATAGTGATGGCAGTTTCGATTCAGCACTGATTACCACTGAAGCTGAATTTTAAAAAAAATTGCAGGTTAGAAATGTATCACTGGGAATATAAAGAGGTAGGATTGAGAAAAGGCTTCAGCTCTTCTAGATTCCTCAGTTATCCAGTGTGCTTTTCTGGACTCAAACAATCCATAGAGTCTGTATACTTCTGTTCTTTGTTGAATTGGCATTTTGTTCACCTTTTTAAAATTCTCCATTAATTCACCATTCGCTGCACATAAGAAATAGGAGCAGGAATAGATCACTTGACCCCTTGAGCCTGCTCCGCCATTCAATAAGGTCATGGCTGATCTTGGGCTCAAAGCCACTTCCCTGCCAGCTCCCCATAACCCTTCATAGAAACATAGAAGATAGGAGCAGGAGTAGGCCATTCAGCCCCTCGAACCTGCTCCGCCATTCAATGAGATCGTGGCTGATCATCCAAATTCAGTACCCTGTCCCTGCCTTCTCCCCATATCCCTTGATCCCTTTAGCCTTAAGAAATATATCTAACTCTGATATACCTATCAATTCGTCCAATGAAAAGCGACGAGTTAAGAAAGTAACTATAGGTTTTTATTGGCTAAATAACAGAGCCCACCCTCGTGGGTGATCGGATACAACAAGGAGGAATGCCAGCCAGTCGACTACCTTTATACCTGGGCAGGTAGGTGGAGTCATGGGCGGAGTCAGCAGTGGTCAGCCCAGGTATAGCAGCGTGACAAGAGGCGACCTCGTATAGTGATACAACAGTGTGAACAGTGATAACCATAGAGTAACGATATAACAGTGATAACTATAGTGTAACGATAGTGAACGATAAAAGTGGTTTACCACATTCACCCCTTGTTTAGATTTGAGTCCGGCGGGGTGAAGTGTACTACCAGTTCTGGTATGTCAGTCTGTCCGGAGGCCTCGCAAGCCTTTCTGATCGTCGCAGCGGCGGTGTTGCATTATCCGGTGTTAATGCTGGTGTCTGCGTGGTCGGCGAAGGCTCGTGGGGTTCTGGCATGCCGTCTACCTGGGCTGGAATTGGGGGGGTGGTGGGGGGGGGTGAAGGTGGTGTCTCCGGAGTGCCCGAGGGTGCGAGGTCTCGTAAGGAGACTGTGTCCTCCCGCCCGTCTGGGTATGCCACATAGGCGTACTGGGGGTTGGCGTGCAGGAGGTCCACCCTCTCGACCAGGGGGTCCGTTTTATGGGCCCTCACGTGCTTTCGCAGCAAGACGGGCCCCGGAGAGGTCAGCCAGGTTGGTAGCGTGGTTCCCGTAGTCGACTTCCTGGGGAAAGCAAACATTCGTCCATGGGGGGTGGCATTGATGGCAGTGCAAAGTAGTGACCGGGTGGAATGCAGCGCTGCCGGGAGGACTTCCTGCCAGCGGGAGGCCCTTAGACTTTAAGGCTAAGAGGACGGCCTTCCATACCGTCGCATTCTCTCTTTCCACCTGGCCGTTCCCTCGGGGGTTGTAGCTGGTGGTCCTGCTTGCAGCAATACCTCTCGCTAGTAGGAACTGATGGAGTTCCTCGCTCATGAAGGAGGAGCCCCGGTCACTATGTATATAGTTTGGGAACCCGAACAAGGCGAAGAGGTCGTTCAGGCATTTAATGACCGTGGTACTGGTCATGTCTGGGCAGGGGAAGGCAAAGGGGAAACGGGAGTACTCATCAACAATGTTGAGGAAGTACACATTACGGTCAGAGGACGGGAGGGGCCCCTTAAAGTCGATGCTCAGGCGCTCGAAGGGGCGGGTGGCCTTGATCAGGCTTGCTCTGTCCGGCCTAAAGAAGTGCGGTTTGCACTCTGCACAGGTCTGGCAGTTCCTGGTCATGGTCCTGACCTCCTCGATGGAGTAGGGCAGGTTGCGGGCCTTACTGAAGTGGTAAAGTCTGGTGACCCCGGGGTGGCAGAGGTCGTTGTGGAGGGTCTGAAGTCTATCACTTTGCGCGCTGGCGCATGTAATTCGTGACAGAGCATCGGAGGGTTCGTTCAGCTTACCTGGCCGGTACAAGATATCATAATCATAGGTGGAGAGCTCGATTCTCCACCTCAAGATCTTGTCATTCCTGATTTTGCCCCTCAGCTTGTTATTAAACATAAAAGCGACCGAACGTTGGTCGGTAAGGAGGGTAAATCGTTTGCCTGCCAGGTAGTGCCTCCAGCGTCGTACCGCCTCCACAATCGCCTGGGCCTCCTTCTCGACCGACGAGTGTCGGATCTCAGGGCCCTGTAGGGTCCTTGAGAAGAAGGCCACCGGTCTCCCCTCCTGGTTAAGGGTGGCGGCTAGGGCGAAGTCGGATGCATCGCTCTCGACTTGGAAGGGGATGGACTCATCCACTGTGTGCATTGTGGCCTTGGCAATGTCTCCCTTAATGAGGGAGAAGGCTGCGCACGCTTCCTCCGTAAGGGGGAAGGATGTGGACTTCATGAGGGGTCTGGCTTTGTCCGCATAATTGGGCACCCATTGGGCATAGTAGGCGAAGAGCCCCAGGGTTCTCTTCAGTGCCTTTGGACAGTGGGGGAGGGGTAGCTCCATGAGGGGGCGCATTCTTTCGGGGTCGGGGCCAATGACTCCGTTCTCTACTACACAGCCGAGGATGGCAAGGCGCGAGGTGTTAAACACACATTTATCCTTATTGTAGGTGAGGCTCAGCCGTTGGGCCATACGGAGGAATCTCTCCAGATTAACATCGTGGTCCTGCCGGTCGCGGCCGCAGATGGTGATGTTATCTAGATAGGGGAACGTGGCGTGCAGCCCGTTCTGGTCAACCATCCGGTCCATCTCCCTTTGGAAGACCGAAACCCCGTTGGTGACGCCGAAGGGAACCCTAAGGAAGTGGTAGAGGCGGCCGTTTGCCTCGAAGGCTGTATACTGGCGGTCCTCAGGGCGGATAGGGAGTTGGTGATAGGCCGACTTAAGGTCGATGGTGGAAAATACCCGGTACTGCGCAATCTGATTGACCATATCAGATATGCGGGGAAGGGGGTATGCGTCCAGCTGGGTGTACCTGTTTATGGTCTGGCTGTAGTCGATGACCAGGCGGTTTTTATTGCCGGTCTTAACGACCACGACCTGGGCACGCCAGGGGCTGGTGCTCCCCTCGATGATGCCCTCCTTCAGGAGACGCTGCACCTCAGAGCTAATGAAAGCTCTGTCCCCGGCGCTGTACCGCCTGCTCTTGGTAGCGACGGGTTTGCAGTCGGGGGTGAGGTTAGCGAACAGGGAAGGTGGCGGGACCTTGAGGGTGGATAGGCCGCAGGTGTTACGTGGTGGGCGGTTTAAAATCTGCTGGTTGTCGACTGTGAGTGGGGGGAGGGGTCCGCCGTATGCTAGCGTGACGCTTTGGAGGTGGGATTGGAAGTCTAGGCCTAGTAGGACAGCAGCGCATAGCTGGGGCAGGACGAGGAGTTTAAAATTTTTATACCCCGTACCCTTAACCGACAGGGTCACAACACAGTAGCCGCTGATGTCTGTGGCGTGTGACCTCGATGCCATCGAGATCCGGTTGCGTGTTGGCAGGACAGGGAGGGAGTAGTGGCTCACCGTGTCTGGGTGGATGAAGCTCTCCGTGCTTCCGCTGTCGAACAGGCAGGTCGTGGCGTGGCCGTTTACTTTGATGTCCATCATCGACTTGGACAGGTGATGCAGGCGGGCCTGGTCCAGTGTGACGGAGGCTAGTGCATAGCTGAGCGAGTTGTTGTAGTTTGCGGTTGAGGCGGTAGTCGGGTCTAGAGGCACGGTGGCGGTCGGGCGTGGTGGGTAAAATGGCGTCTCCCACGAGGTTGGACAAAATGGCGGAGAAGATGGCTGCCCCCATAACTCACATGAGGCACTGCTGGTGTCGGTTGCCTGTATCAAAGATGGCCGCCCCATGACTCACATGTGGGGATGCTGGCCTCTGTTGCCTTGAAGGAAGATGGCCGCCCCCACAGCTCGCATGAGGCACTGCTGGCCTCTGATGATCCACCTCTGCAGGCCTTAGCGAAGTGGCCTTTCTTCATGCAGTTTGAGCAGGTAGAGTTCCTGGCTGGGCAGCGCGACCTCGGGTGTTTCGCCTGGCCGCAGAAGAAGCAGCCGGCGGCCCGATCGCGGGGGTCCGATGTCGGAGCCGGTACCGGGGGTGGCGGTCTCGATCGGGTCCGGGACGCCGACGCTGAGGTAGGTCCCAGGGGGGTTGCTGCGGGGGGTATCGCGGTCGGTCCCAAGTCCCAGGGTCGCGAGTTACAGTACCTTGAGTATGCCTCGAGGTCCCGATGGGCCACCTCTAGAGAGAGAGCGAGGGCTGCAGCTTTGTCCAGGTCGAGGTCCCTTGCTTCCAGTAGTCTTTGCCGTGAGTAGTCGGACCGCAGGCCTTTCACGAAGGCATCGCGGACATTGTCTTCAGTATTTTCTGCCGCCGTTACCGCTTTAAAGTTACAGTCTCTGCCGAGTGCTTGTAGCATCCGTAAAAATTCCTCCATGGGCTCTCCTGGCTGTTGCGGGCGGGATCTTAGGAGGTGTCTGGCATACATGGAATTTACCGGGGTTTGGTACTGTCTTTTCAGCCGGTTGATGGCGTCCTCGTATGTTTTAAGGTCCCGGATGAGTGCGAATACTTTAGGGCTCACTTGGGCGTTCAGAACTCTTAGCATGGATTTCTGAGGCACGCCGGATTCTCCCAGGTAGGCTTCGAAGCAGCTCAGCCAGTGTTCGAAGTCGAGGGCTGAGTTTGCTGCCTGTGGGTTTCGGTCCAGGTACGGTGGTCTGAGGGCTCGCAGCCAGGCCGGCTGCTGTGGCTGTTGTAGCTGGGCGTCTGGCTGGTCGTTTGGCTGGTCGTTTGACTGCTCAAGTGTCGACATTTTAAAATTTAGCCAATAAAATTGATATACCTATCAATTCGTCCAATGAAAAGCGACGAGTTAAGAAAGTAACTATAGGTTTTTATTGGCTAAATAACAGAGCCCACCCTCGTGGGTGATCGGATACAACAAGGAGGAATGCCAGCCAGTCGACTACCTTTATACCTGGGCAGGTAGGTGGAGTCATGGGCGGAGTCAGCAGTGGTCAGCCCAGGTATAGCAGCGTGACAAGAGGCGACCTCGTATAGTGATACAACAGTGTGAACAGTGATAACCATAGAGTAACGATATAACAGTGATAACTATAGTGTAACGATAGTGAACGATAAAAGTGGTTTACCACAAACTCCTTCTTGAATATTTAATGAATTGGCCTCAACTGTCTTCTATGGTAGAGAATTCCACAGGTTCAGCACTCTCTGGGTGAAGAAATTCCTCCTCCTCCCTGTCCTAAGGGGTAAGCCATTTATCTTTAGACTGTGACCCTTGGTTCTGGACTCCCCCGCCATCGGGAACATCCTTCCTGCATCTAGTCTGTCTAATCCTATTAGAATTTTATAAGTTTCAATGAGATCCCCTCTCATTCTTCTAAACTCCAGCGAGTGTAAGCCCAATCGACCCAATCTCTCCTCATGCGTCATTCCTACCATCCCAGGTATCAGTCTGGTGAATCTTCGCTGCACTCCCTCCATGGCAAGAACATCCTTCCTTAGATAAGGCGACCAAAACTGCACGCAATACTCAAGGTGTGGTCTCACCAAGGCCCTGCACAACTGCAGTAAGACATCCTTGTTCCTGTACTCAAACCCTCTCGCTACGAAGGCCAACATACCATTTGCCTTCTTAACCGCCTGCTGCACCTGCATGCTTAGCTTCAGTGACTGGTGCACAAGGACACCCAGGTCTCGTTGCACTTCCCCTTCTCCCAATCTATTGCCGTTCAGATAATCTGCCTTCCTGTTTTTGCCACCAAAGTGGATAACCTCGCATTTATCCACATTGGGCAGATGCATGGCAGATGCAGTATAATCACCCAACCTGTCCAAATCATACTGGAGTTTCTCTGCATCCTCCTCACAGCACACACGCCCACCCAGCTTTGTGTTATCTGCAACCTTGGAGATATTACATCTAGTTCCCTTGTCTAGATCATTAATATATATTGTGAATAGCTGGGGTCCTAGGACCGATCCCTGCGGTACCCCATTAGTCACTGCCTGCCACTCGGAAAAAGACCCGTTTATTCCAACTCTTTGCTTCCTGTCTGCCAACCAGTTCTCTATCCATGTCAGTACCTTGCCCCCAATCCCATGTGCCTTAACTTTACACGCTAATCTCTTATGCGGGACCTTATCGAAAGCCTTCTGAAAGTCCAAATACACCACATCCACTGGTTCTCCCTTATCTATTTTATCAGTTACATCCTCAAAAAATTCCAGTAGATTAGTCAAGCACGATTTACCTTTTGTAAATCCATGTTGACTTTGTCACTGTTTTCCAAGTGCTCTGCTATTACATCTTTTATAATGGACTCTAGCATTTTCCCCACTACCGATGTCAGGCTTACCGGTCTGTAATTCCCCGTTTTCTCTCTACCACCTTTTTTGAACAGTGGGGTAACATTAGCTACCCTCCAATCCATGAGAACTGTTCCAGAGTCTATAGAATTTTGGAAGATGACCAGCAATTCATCTACTATTTCTAGGGTCACTTCCTTAAGTACCCTAGGATGTAGATTATCAGGCCCTGGGGATTTATCGGCCTTCAATCCCGTCAATTTCCCTAACACCATTTCCCTACAAATAATTATTTCATTCAGTTCCTCCCTCTCATTAGACCTTATGTTCCCCGACATCTCTGGGAGGTTATTTGTGCCCACCTTTGTGAAGACAGAACCAAAGTATGTATTTAATTTGTTTCCCATTATAAATTCCCCTGATTCTGACTGCAAGGGACCTACGCTTGACTTCACCAATCTTTTTCTCTTCACATATCTATAAAAGCTTTTACAGTCAGTTTTGATGTTCCCTGCAAGCTTACTCTCATATTCTATTTCCCCCCTCTTAATTAATCCCTTTGTCCTCCTTTGCTGAATCCTAAACTGCTCCCAATCCTCAGGTTTACTGCTTTTTTTGGCCCATTTATATGTCCTCTCCTTGGATCTTATGCTATCCCTAATTTCCCTTGTTAGCCACGGTTGAGTCACTTTTTTATGCCAAACAGGGATGAACAAATTCTGTAGTTCATCCATGCGATCTTTAAATGTTTGCCATTGCCTATCCACCGTCAACCCTTTGAGTAACACTCCCTTCACTCCCTTATCTTGAAAAAATCTGTCTATCTCCACCTTAAATGTATTTAATGACCCAGCCTCCATGGCTCTCTGGGGCAGAGAATTCCACAGATTTACGACCCTCTGAGAGAAGAAATTCCTCCTCATCTCAGTTCTAAAAGGGAAACCCTTTATTCTGAAACTATGCCCCCGAGTTCTAGATTTCCCCACGAGGGGAAACATCCTCTCTGCATCTACCTTGTCGAGCCCCCTCAATATCTTATATGTTTCAATAAGATCACCTCTCATTCTTCTAAATTTCAATGAGCATAGGCCCAACCTGCTCAACCTTTCTTCATAAGTCAACCCCCTCATCTCTGGAATTAACCTAGTGAATCGTCTCTGAACTGCCTCCAATGCAAGTATATACTTCCTTAAATAAGGAGACCAAAACTGTACACAGTACTCAAGGTGTGGTCTCACCAATACCCTGTACAGTTGTAGTAGGACTTCCCTGCTTTTATACTCCCACCCCTTTGAAATAAAGGCCAACATTCCATTTGCCTTTTTGATTACTTGCTGTACCTGCATGCTAACTTTTTGTGTTTCATGCACAAGGACCCCAGGTTCCTCTGAACTGTAACATTTTGTAAAATCTCCATTTTAAATAATAATTTGCTTTTTTATTTTTCCTGCCAAAGTGGATAACATTGCACTTTCCCACATTATACTCCATCTGCCAAATGTTTGCCCACTCACTTAACCTGTCTATATCCCTTTGCAGATTCTTTGAGCCCTCTGCACAACTTGCTTTCCCACCCATCTTTGTATCATCCGCAAACTTGGCTACATTACACTCGGTCCCTTCATCCAAGTCATTAATGTAGAATGTAAATAGTTGAGGCCCCAGCACCGATCCCTGCGGCTCCCCACTAGTTATCATTTGCCAACCAGAAAATGACCCATTTATCCTGACACTTTGCTTTCTGTTAGTTAGCCAATTCTCTATCCATGCTAATATATTACCCCCAACTCCGTGAGCTCTTATCTTATGCAGTAACCTTTTATGTGGCACCTTATCGAATGCCTTCTGGAAATCCAAATACACCACATCCACTGGTTTACCTTTGTGCACCCTGCTCGTTACATCCTCAAAGAACTCCAGCAAATTTGTTGAACATGATTTCCCTTTCATAAAACCATGCTGACTTTGCTTGACTGCATTATGATTTTCCAAATGCCCTGCTACTGCTTCCTTAATGAAGGACTCCAGCATTTTCCGAACGATAGATGTTAGGCTAACTGGTCTATAGTTTCCTGCTTTCAGTCTCCCTCCTTTCTTAAATAGGGGTGTTACAATTGCGGTTTTCCAATCCGCTGGAACCTCTCCAGAGTCCAGGGAATGTTGGTATATTGCAGCCAATGCATCCACTATCTCTGCAGCCACTTCTTTTAAGACCCTGGGATGCAGCCCATCCAGTCCAGGGGACTTGTCATCTTTTAGTCCCATTATTTTACCAAGTACTTTTTCCTTATTGATAGTGATTGTCTTTAGTTCCCCCCTCCCTGTGGCACGTGCAAGTGCCAACTTGTTCCAATAGTTCACAAATTGAAGATTAAAATATACCACTTGTGCACCTGTACACAGGACCCAGGGCAGAATCCAGTTACCACCAGTGTAACTGCATACTAAATACAACCAGTGTGTCTTTTCATGGTATATTTTTGACTTACTTAGCAACCATCAGTCCCTAGAGGTTTAGAAGAATGAGAGGTGATCTCATTGAAACATAAAAACTACTTAAGAGGCTTGACTAAGTAGATGCTGGGGAGTCTAGAACCAGGGGTCACTCAGAGTAAGGGGTCGGCCATTTAGGACTGAGATGAAGAGAAATTGCTTCACTCAAAGGGTTGTGAACCTTTGGAATTCTCTACCCCAGAGGGCTGTGAATGCTCAGTCATTGAGTATATTCGAGACAGAGATCGATAGATTTTTGGATATTAAGGGAATCGAGGGATATGGGGATAGTGCAGGAAAGTGGATTTGAGGTAGAAGATCAGGCATGCTGTTATTGAATGGCAGAGCAGGCTCGAAGGGCTGAATGGCCTACTCCTGCTCCTATTTCTTATGTTCGTACTTATTTATTGTACTTATTCGAGGTAATTGTGCAAACCAAACAGGGAGCCACTCGCAGTTAGTGGGTTGGAGACTCCTGTCACCGTTCTGGCCTCCATATGATTGTAGCTGCCTACTGGGATCACAGAATTACCCGTATAATCTTTGCCAGATATGTTCTAATCTTTTATCTTTGACAGGTTTCCTTGGTGGTCTTACCCTTTGAGTTTAAAGAAGATGATTATGCTGTCAGAGATTGTGGTGCATTTCAGGTGAGATTCCAACACTTTTTTTCTAGAATTGAACACTTTTTTATTTGTTCATGAGATGTTATGCTAGCAAAGGCATATTTATTGCCCATCCCTATTTGCCCTGAGAAGGTGGTGGTGAACCTTCAATTGTTGTAGTCTTTATGCTGATAATGTTCCCATGATGGTACTCGGTAGGGAATTCCAGAATTTTGACCAAGCAACAATGTAGGAACAGCAGTATAGATTCGCCTCAGGATAGTGTGTGATTTGGAAGTGAACTTCGAGATGATGGTGTTCCTGTAATCTTGCTGCTATTCTCCTTCTCGGCAGTAAAGGTCATAAGACTGGGAGGTGCTCTCTAAGTAAGCTTGGTGTGTTACTGCAGAACATTCTATACCTAGTTCATACCAGAGTGCACTAATGATCAAGGGGATGGATATGAGTTCAGTGACTGAGGCACCGATCAAGCACACTGCTTTGTCCTTAATGGTGTTGAGTTTCTTGAACGTTGTTGCAGCTGCACCCATCCAGGCGAGTAATGAATATTCCTTTACACTCCTGACTTGATTTTGGAGAGGCTTTGAGGAGTCATAAGGTGAGCTACTGGTTGCAGAGTACTCGGCCTCTACCCTGCTTTTGTAGCCATATATTAACGTGGTTGGTCCAGTTCCGCACCTGGTCAGTGGTGATCTCCTGGATATTTTTGAACAGGGTCTTGACGATGATACTATTTTGAAGGTCAAGAGGAGATGGTTAGGCCTTCACTTGTTCGAGATGGTTATTGTCTGGCACTGTGTCGCGTGAATATTACCTGCTATTTTCAACCCAAGCTTGGGTGTTATCCAGCTCACGCTAATGTGGGCTGTTTCATCATTGGAGGAGTTGAAAATGATGTTGACCATTGTAGAACAGTTAGCCAAAAGCCTTCAGACAGAAGAAAGGTAATTGAAGCTACTGAAGATTATTTGGCCAAGAACACTTCCCTGGGGAACTCCTGAAGAGATGTTGTGGGCTGTGATGATTAGTCTCTGACAATCACAGCTACCTTCCTGTGTCAGGTAGGACTCCAGCCACTGCAAAGTATTCCTCTTGACTGCAGATGACCTCCATTTTGCTCGGGCTCCTTAATGCCATACTCTGTTAAATGGTGCCTTGATGTCAATTGTTTTTGTCTTTTTGGGTTCCTGATTGTTGCAATACTTCCTTTCTTTGCACTACAGTACATTTTTCCCTACTTTTTTTTCCACACAACAGTCTTGCTGCCAACTACAGTTTCATTTGCAGCAAACAAATGCTGGTGATGAGAAGTCTTTTGAGGATTTTACTGACACTCCTAGAATTGGAGGAGGAAGAAATGTGTGAAGAAAGCAAGCAACAGCCAGAAGGATTAGTGTGCCAGTCACTGACAGCACATTTACAGAAGTTACTAATCCAAGCCCTGTCCAAGTAGTTCTATCCAATTGTGCATGATATAGTGGCCCAATAAACACCAATGTCTCCATTACCATCTACTGTATGTTAAATAGTATGCATGGCCATCGTCCCATTTGATGCTAACTTAATATGCCTTTCTTCACGTGAACTGTCAGGGCAACAAGTACAACCATTTTTATTCCTTCCTGCTGTATGTTCAGTGTGGTACTAATGTTTTGCCAGTGGGAAGCAGGGGGAAAACTCTCCACTGGCTGGAGTCCTACCTAGCTCAAAGGAAGATGGTGTGGTTGTTGGTCAATTGTCTCAGTCCCAGGACATTGCTGCAGGTGTTCCTCCGGGCAGTGTCCTAGGCCCAACCATCTTCAGCTGCTTCATCAATGACCTTCCCTCCATCATAAGGTCAGAAGTGGAGATGTTCGCAACTCCTCCATTAAAGCAGTCCATGCCCGCATGCAGCAAGACCTGGATGACAGGGCTTGGGCTGATAAGTGGCAAGTAACAATCGCACCACACAAGTGCCAAACAATGACTACCTCCAACAAGCGAAAGTCTAACCACTGCCACTTGAAATTCAACAGCATTACCATCGCCAAATCCCCCACCATCAACATCCTGGGGTCACCATTGACCAGAAACTTAACTGGACCAGCCACATAAATACTGTGGCAACAAGAGCAGGTCAGAGGCTAGGTATTCTGCGCCAAGTGTCTCAACTCTTGACTCCCCAAAGCCTTTCCACCATCTACAAGGCACAAGTCAGGAGTGTGATGGGATACTCTCCACTTGCCTGGATGAATGCAGCTCCAACAACACTCAAGCAGCGCGACAGCATCCAAGACAAAGCAGCCCGCTTGATTGGCACCCCATCCACCACCTTAAACATTCACTCTCTCCACCACCAGCATACCATGACTGCAGCGTGTACCATCTATAAGATGCACTGCAGCAACTCGCCAAGGCTTCTTTGGCAGCACCGCCCAAACCCGCGACCTCTACCACCTAGAAGGACAAGGGCAGCAGGCGCATGGGAACACCATCACCTGCAAATTACACACCATCCTGACTTGGAAATATATCGCCATTCCTTCATCGTCACTGGGTCAAAATCCTGGAACTGCCTCCTTAACAGCACTATGGCAGTACCTTCACTACATGGACTGCAGCGGTTCAAGAAGGCAGCTCACCACCACCTTCTCGAGGGCAATTGGGGATGGGCAATAATGCTGGCCTCGACAGCGACGCCCACATCCTAGAAACGAATGGAAAAATTGTTATGCCTCCAGCTTATTCTTCGCTAACGTTGCAGTATCAGCTAATGTGCTGTCCACATACGTTTCAAACGGGTGACGGATGAATTAGTCATGGCCAACATTTTAATTATTTTTCCCAATAATAACTTAAAAATAACTTTTACCATCTTTCCCAATAACAACAACATATCACTCCTTTAACGTAGTAAAACGCCCCAAGGCACTTTACAGGGGCATGTGACACCGAGCCACATGAGATATTGGGAAAAGTGACCAAAAACTTGGTCAAAGAGGTAGATTTCAATGAGCGTCTTCAGGGGAGAGAGAGGCGGAGAGGTTAAGGGAGGGAATTCCAGAGCTTAGCAACTGAAGGCATGGTCGCCAGTGGTGGAACAATAAAATTCGGGGATGCCCAAGAGGCTAGAATTGGAGGAGTGCAGACAGCCTCCCAATGTGATGACACTACTGCATCTCCCAAACTGCAAGAGGTCATTAATGCCAGCCATCCAAGCAATAGGTTCCTGCCCATGCTTTACATTAACACTTGTTCCTCTTCACCTATGCACTCTGTCTCAACCTTCTCGAGGTGTTAACTGTATTCTCCAGGAGGTGTGTTGCTGGGTTCGTATTTGGAAACTTCAGAGAGAGAGAGAGAGAAAGACGGGGGCTGCTGTGTGCTGCTGCTTCCCTCTGGGACACTGACAGACTGCTCTTTCAGGCCTGCAGTGACAGAAAAGGGACTACTGTTAGAACGCTGGCTGCAAGAAATATCTTCAGATAGACTTGACATCGCAATATGCTGTGTATGATCTTATGTTAGTGGTCATGTATACCTGTATGGGGGTGACTGAGAAAAGAGATGATGTAAGAGTAGGCTAGTACAAGGCCTGATCTTGATAGAAATCTGCTGCTTCACCTTTCCCGAGTCCCTCTATTTTGTGTCCGCATATCCAGAGTGACCTTGTCCAAGGGAATCAAGGGCCTATGATTTGTGAGCCTTTCTCAACTTGGGAGCCAATCCCTTGAATGTTGTACCATACAAACAGAAAGATAAAGTTAAGATATGAAATGAAGGGAGTACCTGCACAGTGCCAGCCATAAGCTCAGCCTGTAGATCAACTTGTGTATCAGTAAATGATCAGTTAGCACGGTTGCATTGCAGTGATCTGGTGTATAAAGATTTAGAAGATTTTAACATGACACAGCTATGAATTGTACATTGCATCTTTAATGTGTGCCCTGCTGAAGTGTCGGTATGCATGAGATGCACTGAAAGAGCTGTAAAGTTGTGTGGGAGTAAATGTGAAACAAGTTGCACTTTGTGATGCATTCTTGGGACTTGGACTTGGTTGCCAAGTGGCACGGTTGGGGGATCTTGCCTTGGCACAATTCTTCAAGTGTGCTGTCTATTCATTCTGTTCCCAAGTCCTGCAAATACAATGACTTGTGGTATCGCCTCCTGACGGGCAAGGTACCTGGTCATCCAGATAGGCACGGTGCAATGCTGTCCTCTGGGGAGGTTCCTTGGAGATCAACCACTGCTAGCCTTTATACCCACCACATGCAGCTGCACATCCACTTTATCACCATCAAAAAGGGTCTAATGATGTACCACTTGTCAATGACTGCATTTCAGGCCTCCGCGTTCAGTTTCCTTTCATTTCATTTTTACTCTGCACTTGTTTACTGGGGGTTCATGCTAATTATTTAAATGATTTGACCATAGAAAATTTCGAGCTCTGCGGGCTTTTGGTTAGAAACATAGAAGAAACATAGAAGATAGGAGCAGGAGTAGGCCATTTGGCCCCTCGAGCCCGCTCCGCCATTTAATGAGATCATGGCTGATCATTCAAATTCAGTACCCTGTCCCTGCTTTCTCCCCATATCCCTTGATCCCTTTAGCATCAAGAAATATATCCAACTCCTTCTTGAATATATTTAATGAATTGGCCTCAACTGCCCTGTGTGGCAGAGAATTCCCCAGGTTCACCACTCACTGGGTGAAGAAATACCTCCTCATCTCAGTCCTAAATGGCTTACCCCTTATCCTTAGACTGTGACCCCTGGTTCTGGACTCCCTGACCATCGGGAACATCTTTCCTGCATCTAGTCTGTCTAGTCCTGTTAGAATTTTATAAGTTTCAATGAGATCTCCTCTCATTCTTCTAAATTCTAGCGAATATAAGCCTAGCGAATATAAGCCTAATCGACCCAATCTCTCCTCATACGTCATTCCTGCCATCCCAGGTATCAGTCTAGTGAATCTTCGCTGCACTCTCTCCATGGCAAGAACATCCCTCCTCAGATAAGGTGACCAAAACTGCACACAATACTCAAGGTGTGGTCTCACCAAGGCCTTGTACAACTGCAGCAAGACATCCTTGCTCCTGTACTCGAACCCTCTCGCTACGAAGGCCAACATACCATTTGCCGCCTTAACCGCTGCTGCACCTGCATGCTTACCTTCAGTGACTGGTACACAAGGACACCCAGGTCTCGTTGTACTTCCCCTTTTCCCACTCTATTACCGTTCAGATAATCTATATTCCTGTTTTTGCCACCGAAGTGGATAACCTCGCATTTATCCACATTGGGCAGATGCATGGCAAATGCAGTATAATCACCCAACCTGTCCAAATCATACTGGAGTTTCTCTGCATCCTCCTCACAGCACACACGCCCACCCAGCTTTGTGTCGTCTGCAAACTTGGAGATATTACATCTAGTTCCCTTGTCTAGATCATTTAACTTTGTGCTAGCAGCTAAGATTTGCTAAGATCGCAAAATTGGCCCTCAATGTTTTGGGAGAGAAAATGGGAACTTTTGACTTCCGCTCATGTGAAGTTGGTGGAGCGGCCTCGCTGCCTGCCAGAAGCCAGCATTGTGAGGCTATTTTCCGGTTTGGGCTTCAGTTAAATACAGCCAGCGAACAGGTGCTTCACTGCAGCTTGTTGGTTGTGGGAGGTCTGGAAATTGACTGGTTCCTACGCTGGCGCTTTCGGGGGGCAGTGGTTCTTGAGGAGGGTAGGTACAGTCAGCAGCGGGCCACAGTATTTTTCTGGTGCTAGGAGGTGCTCTTTTTGTGGAGCAGCCATGCTTTGCCCATTTGTACTCCAAAATTGCAATTAGAATCCTACAACTGATGCAGGACTCCAATTTGCATATTTAAACAGCCTCATGCCTGAAATGGGCGGTATCTTGTTTGCATCTTTACAAGCCTGGCTGAAAATTGAATCTGGTGAGCCTTGGGCAGCCAAGGGGTAGGCAAAGTGTTTCTCGCCACCCCTGTACGGATAACCGTAGCTGTCGTAAAGACAGCGGGGTTTGATTGACAGCTGGTTGACGGCTGACGTCATATCCAGGGGCGGGATCTGACGCCATCTTGGCCATGCTTGCAGTACTGTACTACGAGGCACAGAGTCAGGACTGAATAAATGGCACTCCGCTACAACTGCTTGGGAGACTCGTAATTACGTTATTAAGATAACATTACATGGTACCAGGATTTATAGAACTCACGATAAGGACATACTACAACAATGGAAGGAATAAAACCTCCGGCTAGCCTGCAACTAGAAGGAAATGTGGATGAAAATTGGCGTGTCTTCAAGCAACGCTTTCTTCTCTACCTCACGGCGATTGACGCTTTGACTAGCTCTGGAACACGTAAAGTAGCTTTGTTGCTAATAGTGGCTGGCTCGCAGGCAATCGAGCTGTTTAATACATAATTGGGTCGTTCTACAGAAACGGTGGCATTTGGAATTGCAAGATGTCTTGAAATGTATTTCATTTTACATAATCAAAACTTATTGTACAATATTAATTAACCTCTTAACTTTATCAATCCACAAAAATGAAAGCTTAATGTATTTTAATTATTTTTATACATTCACTCAAAGAATGCTTGTGCCGTCTTTTTGTCATTGGTGTTACTTATACCTTAAACAAAATTAAAGGCTTATCAGAATGCTATTTCTCAATTCAATCTGCACATATACTGAAAGACAGAGTAGGTTGATAATAATTTAAAGAAAAGTTTTGATTATTTATTTATTTATTATAATCGGGTATGTGTAAAGTTACATTGAGTGACATTTTTTCATTTGCGCCATCATGTTTTTGCTATAATATCAACAATAACTGAAGGACAGTCATCAAAATTGAATGATACTATCTGTAAACTGCTAACTCATGAATAAAGCAACAATCAACAAACACAAAATTATTATAAAGTCAAAAATGACACCTTTGCTATCATATCACTGAAAAAAACATGCAGTAACACCAGTGACACAATACAACACCAATGACTTGACCCCAGACTATTTCAAACAACTCAATGAATTTATTACATTTCATCTAACTAATGTGCCATTTTTTTCAGTTAACTCATTTACAGCACTGAGAGATTCATATAATTTGAGTAATAACATAAAAAAACTTAGCCAAAGCACTTTAAGACCAAAGAGGAGCACATTAAAGAGAGCACATCAAGACCAAGAATGATTGTGTCTGAACATTGTCATCAACATCGTAGTCAACATCACCATTTTCATAGAAACTCATAAAACATGTAGCCTAGTTCTATCCTGATTGAGCCAGATATAAAACATACTCATTAGAACACAAGTAAACAAAGTAATCTGTCTTTACATCAACTTTAGGCTTCCAGCAACTGGTTTTTGACTTGTGGTCACACATCCAACTGCCCCTTCAAATATGTCCAGATCTTCTGGTCAACCTGAACTGATCGTTTGTTCACAGGAACTGGCTCTGGCATGAAACACATTATCTGGTCGTCCCCATACCAGTTTACGTCATCTCTTGGGCTTGGCCAGAAAAACCTGTTCATGCCATTCCTGTGCATGCACTTGACTTTTATGTTGTGCTCTTCCACCTCCAGTATAATGCCAGGGTATGGCTGGTCATCATACCTCACAATACACCACTGCCCGCTATGGTGAGTCTCAATGACATCAGGTCGGTGTGGTTGTTGTGGAGCAGAGTGGTCACGTCCTGTAGGCGGCACAGCTCCTACAATGATTTCTTGGAGACTGTAACATGGGCAATCCCACACACCCTCTGCTGCGTGGCAGAAACAACTGATGTCTCTGTATTTGAGGATGCCAGGTGTGATGCTCAAAACTTGATGCATTTTCATGGTCCCCTTTATTGCCACAAGAGGCACCTCCAGCATTTTCTGTGCTTTAGTCTCAACATCTTCCTCGCTTACATAGAACAGTTTCACCTGCGTTCCAGAGTCCTTTAACTCCTGGAAGAAAGAGAGTGCATCTGGGATATCCCTTCCCTGACGGACCAAGATGTCGGCTGACCTCTTTAATGCACCCCCCACCCCATCCGGAGCACCCTTCCCATGGCTTGCCTCGAAGAAGTTCCAAGTGGTTTTGGGGAAGCTCTTCTGGTGAGGTTCTGAGCAAATCATGTAGAAATTGCCCTTCTGCTTGTATTGGGTGGCAGGGCCATCGCTGAAGAAATGAAGGTTCTGGACTTCAGGGCACCGATTTTTCACCATCTCCAGGATGGGGTCAAGATGAGCCCATATAGCCACTGGGTCGTGCCTTCTACTTGGGGAGATCGTACTAAAGGGCATGGGGGGCTGGTCCTGCACATAGAGAACACCAGTGTGGAGGGTCACTTGTTGATGTGACCCCCCAAAGTGCACAGACTGGATTTCATTTGCATACTTGCAAGTGTAGTTTTCACTAAAATCTATCTATGTGTATAAGGCAGTCCTTGGAGGTCAGGTTCTCTCATAGATTTCTGTAAGCATTATACTGCCAACGGATGTTGAAGATGTGTCTGCGGAACTTAAAGAGCCTATCTTGAAAATGGGTAGCAAGCTCATCCTCTGTTATTGGCACATCTTTCTTGACAGTGATTGTTCTTCTCTTCTCAGACTCTTCACCTGGTTTGGAATGGTCAATCTTCTCCAGACACCACTGGGTTAAAGTTACCAGTGTATTTGATGTTGATTCGGTTAGGGGATATGAGGTGCGTTCACATTCTTGGCATTCACCATAGGCACATGACTTTGAGTTGTTGCAGACGGTGCTGTCAGCCATTTCATCCAGGTTTTTACACTCTGAGAGCCCAAGTTTGTACAGTGTATCTGCCATAAACTGAACATTTTCATGAGTCTTTCACTGACATGTTTCTCTGTCCCGCTCATTTGGTGTCACAACCCAAAAGGGTCTCTGCCTGCAGAAGAAGGCATAAGAAATCTGTTCTCCATGCTCCGCAACAAATCTCTTGTGGAGGTTGAGCAGGGAGTCACAGAGTAACCTCCTCTGTTTCTTCACCTTCTGGAGAGTGATTGTGTTCTTCTTTCCTGTGGTCAGTCTGCTGACATCATCTCTTAGGTAGAACTGTCTCACAGTCTTCCTCTTGTTTGTGGTGGTTTCTCGAGAGCCGATCTTTGGTTTTCTCCAAGCTTTGTATGAGAAGCCAATGCTCTTCTGGCACAGCAGCTGGAATTTGTATTTTCTGATCAGCTTTCCCATCAGTATGTTTGCAAAAACCTGTTTGGATTTTGTTTCTTTGCCTGCATTGTACTTTTCCTTGAAATCTCCCACAAGAGCAAAGTGGAATTTCAGAGCTTTCTTGACTGGAGAGTGGACTGTGTAACCTTGGAGGATCTCTTTTGTCTTTGTTCCTGGGCTTTCGGAATTTGCAACTCCACCCCGCAGACGGAAATAACGTTTCTTACACATGTTGCATTGTCGTTTGCTTTCCTCAAGCTTATCTTCCAACTTCTGAATTTTCCTCTGGCTCCTTTGTGCATCTCTCCTGCGCGCTCTCCTCCCTTGTCGTAGTTGTCTGTCAAATATATTGGTGTAATATGTCAGAATAGTTATCCAATCATGTCTTCAATTATATTAAAATCATTCAAATATCTAATTTAATCAGTTTCTATGATCAATTTCTCATTTCCCTTCCTATGAAATGACTAACACCAATGTCTTCAGTTCTACCTTGAGATGCTGGGTGAACTCTCTGGAGATGATGGGGGGGTCAAGACTGTCTCTCCTGTTCTCATATCTTGCCTGTGTCTTGCCTGGTTGACTCGCCATGCCTTGCGCTGACCTCTCTTTGCCCTTTCACTGAGATCATTTATTTTCTATTTTTTTTTGTTGCTATATCATTGGCATAACCCTGACGCCTTTCTTCTAAGTACTTTGCTCGACGTGTAGGGTCTGCATCCCTGCGCTGTCTGTAAAGCCTCTGCTTCTCAGCTGCACTCAATTTCGCCATACCTGACAAAAGGAACAATAACAATAGGAAGTTATGAAAATGAAACAGTATGTGCTATTTTGCCCTAATAACTTTTGTTGAAGCTTTTATAAAAGCTCATTTACACAAAAACGTCACTGGTGTTACTGAATGTCATTGGTGTTACCAGGAGGAGTAGTAACACCAATGACGGTAACACCAATGACAATTTGCAGAAAAAATGTTTTTTACAAAATGGACGCCACCGTACCTCAGACCACATGTCTTCAATCATATTAAAATCATTCAAATATCTAATTTAATCAATTTCTATGATCAATTTCTCATTTCCCTTCCTATGAAATGACTAACACCAATGACATACTTAAAAGCCTCGCATTAAATTATCAACTAAATCATCAAATTTATAACAAATGAAGAGACAGCAGACTCACCAGGTGCCTCTGTTGGTCGCACTTCCTCCAATGACCTCTTGAACCAGGAAGTACTTCCAAAAGTCATTGCATTTTTTCAAAATAGTGTGTTTTGTGAAGCAGTAACACCAATGACATAACATGGGGTTACCGCTATTACCGTTATTATTTATAATATTTAGTTGGTATTTTAGTTTTTTTAGGTTTCCATTCCATAAATGTGACATTTGTGTTTACTTAATGACATTTAAAGTAGGAGAAAAATATTTTTTTTAACTCAGAATATGTCTCTAAACTTCCATACATGATCTGAGTGACAAGCAAATTGCTTGCACTTGGTATTTTATATAAATTATAAAAAACAAGCATTGCTCATTACATGACTCAAATATGTTTTATTATTAAAAGAACAGTGTATAGCTATCAAAAATATATATTACATGTGATCATTAAGTTCATTTAAAGTATTTTGCTTGCTGCAAAGGTGAGAGACAGGAATGCCACCGTTTCTGTAGAATGACTCATTTACGTTTGCAGCCAAAGATGATAAAAATGATCTGGACAAGGTGATAGAACGGTTCGACGAATACTGCACTCCAAAAAAGAATGAAACGTATGAGAGATTCGTGTTTCGCTCCCGCGTGCAAAAGCAAGGAGAATCCTTTGAATTTTTTTGACGGACTTGAAAATAAAAGCACAAACATGCAACTTTAGCGACCTGAAGGAATCGATGATATGCGATCAAGTCGTTTTTGGAATACTCGACAAGGTGAGGGAGAGAATGCTTAGAGACAATGACCTAAATTTGGATGCAGCAGTGAAAATATGTCATGCTAGTGAACTCTCAGCCATGCACACGAAAACTTTCGAAGGGAGCAGCACAGCAGCAGGCGGGAGCGCCCTGGGGCTGAAAAACCTGCCGGTGGATGTGGTATACAAAAGGGACACGAGGGCCCACAGAGTTCAAGACGATGACGCCTTACGAATGCAGACGGTGCGGTAATAAACACGTAGCCAGACAGTGTCCTGCTTATGGGAAGAACTGTGCAAAATGTAAAGGCAGGAATCACTTTGCCAAGATGTGTTTTTGGGAAGAGAAAACTGAAGGTAAAAAGACAGTGCATGCTATTGAGACTGAAGAGACAGGAGCAGAGACTTTGTTTGTTGGAATGGTGCAAAATGAGTCAAAACAGGGCAAAAATGCTAATGAAGTGCACTCTGTAGGACCAAAGACTGAAGTTTGGAAAGCTCCCTTACTGGTAAATGGCACCATTGTTCCCTTTAAGCTAGATACAGGTGCTAAGGCAAACCTCATAAGTTGGAGTGATGCACGGAATCTCAAAGTGCGACCTAAAATACTGAACAAGACAGTGTCTTTGAAGGCATACAGTGGACAAAGCATTGAAACAAAAGGAACGTGTAGGCTGAATGTTAAGGTAAAAAATCACATTCACCCTTTGACTTTTGTTATAGTGCCTGAAGGACATGAGTCACTGTTGGGGGATAAGGCCTGTGTGGATTTGGGCTTGGTAAAATGAGTCTATACTATCAATGAACTGAACTGTGTGCAGAGTGCCCCCCAAGATAGTACAAATCTGACTCATGAGGCTATAGCACACAAAAATATGCAGATGTATTTCAGGGTTTTGGAGCACTGCCCTTTACATACTCCATCAAACTGAGAGAGGATGCACAACCTGTGATTCACACACCCAGGAGAGTTCCAGTGGCTCTCCGTGAAAAACTGACTGGGTAAATTCCATGGTCTGCGTCAATTCAAAGAAAACTGATAAATTGCGTGTCTGCATGGATCCCAAGGACCTTAACGCCAGTATCAAAAGAGAGCACTACCAAATTCCAAAGAGAGAGGAAATAGTCAGCGAAATGACAGAAGCGAAAGTCTTCTCCAAGATGGATGCCTCGCATGGTTTCTGGCAGTTGAAACTTGATGAAGAAAGTGCTAAGCTGTGCATTTTTAACACCCCGTTTAGTCGATACTCCTACCAGCGTCTGCCCTTTGGTATTAGCTCCGCCCCAGAAATCTTTCACAGAGCAATGGAGCAAATCATCGAGGGCCTGGGGGGAGTGCGGGTGTACGTGGATGATCTGGTAGTATGGGGCTCCACTCGGGGAGCACGACACCAGACTGGAGAAAACACTTCAGAGAATACAGGAGTATGGACTCAAACTAAATAAAGACAAATGTCAGTTCAGTGTCAATGAAATCACATTCCTCGGAGACAAGATCTCTACAGAGGGGATTCAGCCAGACAAGTCAAAGGTAAAGGCTATACATGACATGGAGAAACCAAAGGACAAGAAAGGGGTTCAGCGGGCCCTTGGCATGGTTAACTACCTAGGAAAATTCATTCCAAATCTAGCAGTGAAAACTGTTCATCTGAGAAAACTGCTACACCAAGAGACAGAGTTCCAATGGGGACATGAACATGAGAGAGAATGGAAGGGGCTGCTACACATTCTAGCAAGTGAACCCTTACTGAAGTTCTTCTGCCCTAAAAAGAGGACAAAAGTGTCCACAGATGCCTCTAAGAATGGATATGGGGCTGTCCTTCTACAGGAAGATGAAGGAGAATGGCGACCAGTGGCGTATGCGTCACGCTCCATGACGGCTACAGAGTGCCAGAACGCGCAAATCGAGAAGGAGTGCCTTGGCTTGGCATTTGGGTGTGAAAAATTTCATACCTACATCTATGGTCTTCCTAAGGTTATCCTAGAAACGGACCATAAGCCACTGCTAGGGATCGCAAAGAAGAATCTGTGTGACATGTCACCATGGATACAACGCCTAATGATGAGACTTCAACGTTACGATTTTGAGCTAACATATGTGCCAGGGACACAAATGTTCATTGCAGACACACTATCCAGGGCTGCGCCTTACGCCACACAAAACAGTGAATCAGAAGAGGATGTGGCTCTTCATGTGGATATGGCCTATGCAGCATTGCCCGCCACACAGGAACAACTATCAGTGATAGTCACAGAGACATCAAAGGACCCAGTCCTGAGTAAAGTAATGAGAAATCTTCAAGAGGGCTGGAAGAAAGGGTCATGTAAACAATATTCTCACATTCAGTCTGACCTCTCTGTGGTCAATGGACTACTGCTTAAGTATGACAGGATAGTAGTGCCCAACTCTATGCGATGAGAAATGCTCAACAGGATACATGAAGGGCACCTGGGTGCAGAAAAGTCAAAAAGGAGGGCACGTGAGGCACTCTACTGGCCAAACATGAACTCTGATGTTGACCAGTTGATCAGCGAGTGTGCTACATGTCAGGAGTATCACTACAAGCAAACAAAAGAGCCCCTCATTACCACAGAGCTCCCATCACAACCTTGGGAAAAAGTCGGAACTGATATATTTCACTGAAGGAAAAGACTATTTGTTAGTTATTGATTATTATTCCAATTATCCGAAGATGGCTCTCTTGTCCAGTACCACAAGAGCTGTGATAACTCACCTGAAGTCAGTCTTTACCAGGCAGGGCATCCCTCTAACCCTGGTCTCTGATAATGGCCCTCCCTATGCCAGTCATGAGTTTCAATCATTTGCTTCAGAGTATGAGTTTAATCATGTAACCTCCAGTCCGCTCTATCCTCAGGCTAATGGAAAAGCGGAGAAGGGGGTACAGATTGTGAAAAGACTATTAAAGAAAGCAGCACACAGCAACACTGACCCATATCTGGCCCTGATGTTGTACAGGGCGGGCCCGCTAGCAAGTGGCAAGTCTCCAGCTGAGCTCTTACTGGGTCGGGAAATCCGTACACGGCTTCCCAGTTATGTCACACCTGACCACAGAGATGAGGTGTGGGCAGACAAGGCTCGGAAACTACAACAGAAACAAAAAACACTTCATGACCGCACAGCCACTACACTAGTGCCTCTACAGGAGAAGGATATAGTTCGCATTGAAGACCTGAGTCATGGCCTAAAAGAGCCACCGTTCTACAACAGGTCTCCCCCAGGTCATAGTGTCATGACAGAGAACAGCAATGTGTTTCGCAGAAACAGGAGGCACCTACTGAACCACAGAGACCTTTCAGCCTCAGGAGGACAGAGAGGATGATGAGATGAGGGAAATGCCACAAAGTGACGAAGGACACAGTAGTGATAATGTGACAAGGGACCTGTGTGGTACAGACATGAACTTAAGGGATACAACTGGGGTGGTTCAGCAAACACCCATTCAGCCACGCAGGTCACAGCGCACCAGAAAGCCTGTAGTTAAACTTGACCTGTAGACAGGGATTGATAAGACTGTAAACAGTTAATGGACTCCTGGGTGTGGGTAAGGTTTATACCTACCTGCAATTAGTTCAACGGTGTAGTTACACTGACTTTGTTTCTATATGATGTTAACACGTGTTCTATGTGTTATGTTATGTTATGTTGTTACTGTGTTATGTCTTCATTGAAGGGGGAAGATGTATGGATAACCGTAGCTGTCGTAAAGACAGCGGGGTTTGATTGACAGCTGGTTGACGGCTGACGTCATATCTGGGGGCGGGATCCGACGCCATCTTGGCCATGCTTGCAGTACTGTACTACGAGGCACAGAGTCAGGACTGAATAAATGGCACTCCACTACAACTGCTTGGGAGACCCATAATTACGTTATTAAGATAACATTACATCCCCCCCCCCTTCCATTTTCACCTGCCGGCCGCTGAATTTTCAGGAGAGAAACTGTGGACATCAGTTGAAAATCACTCCCAACGTATAGATGGTTGAAAGTATTAGTTAAAATGTTTCTGATCATGGAATTGGTCACAGAGATTTGTAAAGTTAAAAATCAAGAACACTTGTTTTTAGGAGTTATTATGAGAAAAATATGTAGTTAAGCAGTTGTAGCAATTTTGACTTGGAGGAGTACAAGCACAGATCTGTGAATTAGTCTACAACATAGTCAGCAGTAAAGTGCCCCCATTTCATAGCTCCTTTGCAGCTGGAAGCATCAAACTTATAATGTAAATCTTTTAGATTAAATGGAACAGTGCCTTAAAGTTTCCTTTTTGTATTTCCACAGACCCAGAAGCCTTTGTGGCATCATTTTATGATGTTGGATATCAGAAGGAAATTTGACTATCACTTAATGCCCTTCCACTGTGATATTAAACTTGAGTGGGTGTGTCAGATACCTAAAGGTAATTTATAGTTTATCTGTATTAACTATAATTGTTCGCAAAACATTAATCAACTTTGTTGCCACAATTATTATTGCATCGCTCATTTAACTAAATATTCAGTGTTGTATTTTTCAATCTCTAAATTCATTACATTATAAAAGAAATGGCACCAGGAAACATGTTAATAATGCTAAGCTTTATTTGTTTTAATTGACTAGAAGCAGAAAGTTAATATGAAGCAAGTTTATGATTTATTGTTTAATGATTTTTAATTTTTGATTTTATTGTTTGTATATTTTCACGAGCCAAAGACCCAAGATGGGAGAAGTGAATCACAACAAGCTTAATTTGTTACACTAATAAAACAAGCTAAAGTTAGAAAAGCCGCGGGGTGCATTTCCATAGGTTTCTCCCCATATCTTGTTGTAACTTCGGGAGAAGATCGGCGGAATCCCAATAGAAACTGCATAAATGGCCGTATATAGCCATTTACACAGTTTCTCCAGGAATGTTGCCGCAGTTACAACAGGCGATCGGGAGAACCTCCATGGAAATTCCAGGTGACAATTCATTTAGTGATACCTTTTAAAATTTATTTTAATCATAAGTTTTATCATTTGCCTGAGTAATTAGTTTACACTTTTTTTGTTTGGCAGGGACTAAATTGAGGACACCTGAGTGGTACGTTCCTGGTAAGTCAATGTACAAAGACTAGCCTCGGTTTGAATTGTACTGAGTATAGGTTTAAGTACCAAAATAAAAAATAGCTGCATGGTGTTTCCTACATTACTCTGAACAAGACAGATAAGTACAGTAAGCCTAGAAAATTTAGCTACACCCAACTGGGTTCCTGAGCACACATCAGCACTGATTGATGTTCAGGAAACATAGGCACCATGCAGTGCCAAGAATACAACAATTTCAGTCAATGCAGGAGACTTTTCTGCATTAGATGATACCGATACTGCAATATCCGAAAAGACTTATGTTCTTCAGTTCTGAGACTTTTTCAGCACTGAGAAAGCACCGACAATGATGGGAGGGAGAGAGGTCTAGGGAGGAAGTTTCAGAGGGAAGGACCTACACGATTGTAGATCTGTCACTAACTGCGGAATGACGAGGGGAGGCTGGAGTTAGAGGCCTGTAGAGCATGGACTCGAAGGTAGGCTGGGGTAAGGCTTTGGAGGAATTTGTGAACAAGGACAAAGATTTTGAATTTAGTGCTTTGAGGGACAAGAAGCCAAAGTAGATCAGTGAGGATATGGGGGGTAGGTGACTGGGTGTGGGACAGGGTGAAGGCAGTAGAGCTTTGGAAGAGGTGGAGTTTTGGACAAGTTGGCTCTTGTATATAGTTGAGCTTGGGAAGCCAGTGAGAATTTTGGAGAAATCCAGTTTAGAGATAACAAAAGAATGCGGAGACGTGCAATATTGCAGAGGTGGAAGTATGCAGTTTTGTGATACTAAGAGATGGGTCAAAAGTTTCCGCTTTGGGCGCAATCAACAATCCGGGCGCAAATTGCGTTCGTTTTCCGAATTGAATTTTTTGCTTAAGTTTCCACTCACTCATTTGCATGTCGTTGGATGTAAAATGATCATGAACCAACGCAATTGGGCAGCATTTTGGAACGTAACTTAATATTTTTTAATGCAAAATTATTTTCTTGATCTATTTAAGAGTGGTAATCTGGTGCAGTTTTATTAATACAGTTGTAATTAGTGGAAACATGCCATGGTGATTAATTTGATCTGGGGGCGTGGCCAGATTTATGGGCAATTGTTTTTTTAAACTACAGGAAACTCTATTTGCGCTGGACGTAATTTGCACTTTAAATTCCTCAATCTTTTGCGGTGGTTTGGCCGACTTAGAGCAAATTGCACTTTGGGGGGGGAAAAAAACCCACGCAAGCTAGCAGAAACTCCAGGCCACGGGGTTTGAAGGTCACCTCAGGACGCCCGACAGTGCACTGTGTGAGCAAGCTGCACCTCCTGGTGGCTGTTTCACAGATATCACTAGCAAGCTCGTTTGTGCATACTTGCTGGCATAAAAGTTACATTTCTTTTACTGCTTGCTAGGGTGGCTGTATGCATGAAATTTGAACATGGAGCCAGGGTGTAGAGTAGAAAAACCCTCAGTGTAGGTGATTAGCAGAATCTCACTGAAGGAAAGAATGAGGTACTGAGTCATTTCAAACTTCAAGTTGAGTGCCTGTAAATGTAGAATTAATCAATTAATTTAAAGCTCTATTTTTGTTATGAGTGGTGGATACCTGTTTATTTCTGTGGCCAGCTGATCAATTTAAAAAAATTATAAAGGAATGGGTTTGGTACTATACGTTTGTTTAATGCACTTTTGTATTTGCACTTAAAACTGCATCTTGTTTTGGGATGAGTCATGTCTGTGTGCTGCACTTTTACATTTGGGAAGCCAGTCTGTGGACTTGCTGCACTTCGCCATTTATATAGAGACTCCGAGGAAGCAAACATGGGTGAATGATTATTGTACATTCAACAACAGACTTTTTTTCAACAGTGCTTTAACTGAGTAGCAAACAGGAAAGGAGAGTCTTTTTGTTTACTTGGCAGCTATAGATTTTCAGTAAATTGACGAGTCTGGTTCACTTTTACAATTATAATGGGGAAAAATTTGGATCCTTAGATATTGGGGATAATTTAATCACAGATAAAAAACCGGCCTGAGTGAATTGTCAGTTATTTTAGCAAATATACTTTAAAATGCTATGGAAATTCTGAAGAGTTAATAGAATGGAGCAAATGGATTATTTTGGTATATGTTGTATATAATAAGCTTAACCCCAATTTAAACTAGGACCATTAAAAGTGCTGTAGTCTAGAGACGACTGTTGATGATATCGGTGAATGAGCATTTGACACATTCTTACGTTCCTCTGTCTACTGTTTTAATTGTTATCCCAATTAGTATAAACAGATTAATGCCTCAGTTAAAATAGCAGAGAGAGGTGTATTGTATGAACATGTAAAGCATTCGTCCACTAATGTCACCAACAGCTATTTCCAGAATATATGGCCGCTATTTCCGGAATATATGGCCTATATTTTCCGATCGGCGGCTTCCTGCATGCGGAGGCCTCCGATCTGGAAATAATCTACGCCCTTAGCTGAGGCCTCCGGATGTCCGGACATTTCCACTCCTGGGCCTCTGCTCTACGAAATGCGCAGGGCCCAGGTATCCATGGGGTGCAGGTGGTTCACAAGTGTCCCTGGGATCACATGGGCCATGGGGAACCAATGGGAGAAGGGAATCCCCCTTCATACTTTTGACAGGTCTCTCCGCTTAGACCCGTCAAAAGTATGACTGTGGATCACTCAAAAAACACATCAAAACATTAAATAATTTTTTTAAATCACATTTTGAAAATTACTTAATTACATCAAAAAATTAATTTTGTTTAAAATATTTTTAAAGAAAAAATTATAGTTTTTTACGGGGCTAAAAATAAACTTACCTTTTTTTAAAGTATTTTTATTAAATTATAAATGAGTGGGGGGAAAAAATATTTTTAAACATTTTTAAACTCTTTTATGCTGGTAAAAGCAGGCCTTTTTTAAAGAGATTTCAGCGGGCAGAGGTTCTGCAGAAAGCGGAACTCTTTTCTCCCCCCCCACAGAGGCCCTTCTCCAGGGCAGGCAGAGGATCTGTCAAGAGGATTCTTGACGGATCGGAAGTGCCAGTTTTCAGCGCATGCACTTCGCATGCCTGAAACCAGCACTTGCGAGGTCCCTACGGGTGTGTACACAGCTCGTACACACCCATAGGGATCGGAAAATACGGGCCAATATCTATGTAAAGCAGATTTGAGGAAGTAATAGAGAACAACTTGGAGCACCTTGTGAAAGATGTATAAATGCCATTTTTATTTCAGAAATTCATTTGTCAATTTGGGATGTGTCATATGATCAAGCTATAAGCAAAGTGGATTTAAGATATATTTTAAAAGTTATTTTGCTCCAGAGCTTCAGAAATTTTGTTTTAACAAAGTTAGATGTTCCTATTCCTCAAACCAACCCCATATGTGTGGTTGAAATGGAATCAGTATATGAAACACCTTTGCCCTTCAAAGAATCTCTGCTTTAAGTTGGAATCAAATGTTAACTGGGGTTTTGATCCAGATGCAGCATCTATGGCAGCCATTACAGTTTTGAAAACAATTGCTTAGACACCATCTTGTGCTGACAAATACACTCAAAATAGTATACATTAAATAAAAGCTATGGGGTGAAATTCAGCTTCGGTGGGATTGCAAAGCAGATGGTAGTAGATCAGCCACCCGTTATACACATGCCTGATTTTCTTTTCCATTGACTGCAGTGGAAAGGAAGATTGGGTGAGGTGGCTGATCCAGTACTACCTGTTCTGCAACCCCACTGAGATTGAATTTCAGCCCCTACATGTCTAATGGGGCAAAATGCATCAGACACATTTATGGTCGATGCAGGAGCCATTCAAGAGTGACTATTTTGGGGGTAGGAAGATGGGTACACTTTCTGAAAAGAAGGATAACAATAATAGGACACATCTATAGGCAAGTATTTAATATTATAACATTTGCCTCCAAGTTACTTGCCTAGATTGTCCTCTTCAGCAGTATGCCCACCCATGACTCTTGACTCTGATCCCAGTGGGTTTTCCTGGAGTTGATTTTAATAATTGTTAGAGGGCTGCCAGTGGGATTTCCAGCAGTACTGGGGGGCCTGATGAGGGGGAGGAATGTCATTGCTACAGGCCTCAGACACCTGGAAAAATGTACAAAATATTTTCTAATTTTACTTTTGTCATGCAGGCCAAGCACTTGACATGCACATCATTTAAAAGGTCAACCCCCACCATTTCCTTGGCAACATTGGAATGTAATGACATTTCTGACATCCAATATTAAGGCATTAGTGAAGGAAGATACATTGGATGATGTATTTTCTTCATTAACATTGCCATTTTCAGCATCTGCCATCAGTTCCAGAGGAAGATCCCAGAAGTAAGGGGTGACTGGTGGGGAAACAGAACAATCCTCTGGCCAATGTCCCTCCCCCATCTGTCCCAATACCACCCAAAAATGTGGCAAATGATGAAACAAAATCTAGCCCACTGTCTCTCTTAACTTGAAACATTATAATTACATGGTATTTACAGGGTAATCCAGCATTTTGAAGGGCTAACACACCATGGCACAAACTGATGGAATGTTGGTATGTGCTTGTACGTTTCTCCCCTCCACCCCGCCCTTTATTTATTGGGCTTCCAATCGCAGCCAAGATACACCGAAGCCACACACTTCTGGATGGGGAGGGAGACAAAAATCGGTAAACATTATTCCCAACTCCCACACGCATCCTAACGGGCAGTTGGGAATGCCATTGGCGGAAGCCTGAGAGCAAGCTCACCACAGATGGCACAGGAAAGTAAAATAAGTTGAAAAGTATCCTCACAGAAAATAATATGTTTTTTCCTCAAGAAAAGCTATAAACTCTTCTAACACTGACATTGTTTCATTTTCTTAACTGTCAGCATTTTCCTGTGCACATTTCTTTAGATGGAGAGAGTATTCATGGACCCACAGTTGTTATTGATGGTGATGAGTATTGGTTTGTGAACAATACTATGTTAACTTACCAAGAAGCTGATCTATATTGTGCAAGGAATGAGAGCAAATTGGCTTCTGTAACATCCAGACCGGCAATAAAAATGATTAAAACTCATCTACAAAAGGTGCGTCTTATATATCAGTTTTTATGGGGGTTTTTTTTGTCTGTGTTCACAGTATTGATGACTGAAATATTTTTTCAGTTTTTGCTCTGTGATGGTGTCAAGCACACCCAGTGACTTTGTGCTGCTTATGGGGTGCACCACATGACCAGAGTATGGAAAATCATGTGCAGGATGCACTCGCATTTCTGATGTGCACTTCCAGCAGGTGAGGCTTCCCACTATGAGCACAAAATTAGAAAGTTGTATCTCCAGTGAGGCTGTGCTACACAATCTCTTTCTTAATGGAAAACCTGGTGGCAACATTCTGCCGTGGGCTCCTCAACCAAGAGCTCGACTATTATCCAGAACCTCAGATCATACAGGAGAAAGGAAAAGTCTTTCCTGTCCACTGTCAAGAGATACAGTTGGAATACAATGTGCTACATAGTCCCATGTGCATGAGCTTTCAAGTTCTATTAAAGTATTGGCTATAAAACTGGGGTATCCAACCTTTTTGTATTTGTGGGCCTCACGGATATGCAATATGATGTCGTTGAGATGAAAAATGTTATATATGTGTCTATTATACTGCAAGTAGTTGATACTAGCAGTCCTTGGTGATTTAGAGTCTATCTACCAATGACACACAGCATTGTTAAGAGCAGCCTTTTTAAACCTCCAGGCATACGAAATTCAAATAGCTCAAACCAATAAGGACTGAGTTGCCCAGATCGTGGTGGCCACAGCTTGGACACCATTGATATAAAATAGTAATTGAAATTCAAAAAATATATAGCCTAAATGCATCTCTTGACGGGCCTGGGAAAAGCACCATTTGCTGACATTTGCAACCAGATTGCCTTTGAGGTCAGCAGGTTATAAGGAATAGCACCGAATAGCTAAAATCCTGGACCAAAGTAAAGGAGGGAGCTTCCCCATAATTACAGAAATATCCCAGCAACCAAGTCAGATACAGCAATGATGATGGCCAGAGACAGGCCAGATTATCCAAACTTGGAAGGAGCACCTGTGTGCAAAGTTCTTTTTGGCAAAGAGGGAAATAAAATTGGAAGATATTAACATTATAGTTCACGAATTTAATTTGAGCCCAACTTGAAACTGCATTTCAAAAAATAACAACTGATTTTTTGTCTTTCCTCTTTCTCCCCCCCCCACCCCCATCCCCCCCCCAACAGCACTTCCCTTCATTGCCAAAATGGTGGGTAAAGACAGTTGATTACAATATGATGGGCAGTCCATTGTAAGTATAAAATATGATTAATAACATAGCAAATATATTTTTCAAATTTACTACTCCTATGCTTCTGTTAATTTTCTTATCCTGTTTTCACAATGTAATGGAAATCTGTTCCTTCCAGCTCCAAGGATGTATCCTTTTGTAGTGTGGTACCATTAACTGTGAAATTAATGAAAACTGTTCACTTTTTTTATCTATAAATTATTAGATTATTTTTTTTTTATGGATTGTCATTCTAAATGCAATGCAAGTATTTTGTGTTGGTATTAATTACAGTAAGGTTACACTCCTACTAAGTAAAGGATTGACAATTTCAGTATGGAAATCCATCATTTATTGTACTGCTTAACAGCTTAATTAGGTATTTTACTACATAAGAGACCACAAAATTCCCAAAATTCTTCATATGTGAGCCTGACAGTGTTAGTAGATTAAGTCCTCACCTAACATCTGTACACATGTACTTCCAGCAACGGGTTGTTGGATAATGATCAGGAGTGGAAACCTGGCCAATTTTCCTCATCCTAATCCCAATTATTTTCAGTTAGGTCACCATGGATTGAGGTGAGGGAACCATTTACGATGTCCGATAGTATGAGTTCACTGTCCCCATTCCTTTCAAAATGGCCATTGTTACGCCCCTCCAAGAAACCGCACCCAACACCTCTTTAGTTTCAATCTACTGTCCTATCTCTAACCTACCTTTCCTTTCCAAGGTTTTGAACATGTCATTGCTCCCCAGATCCGTAACCAACTTTCTTGACGACTCCGTTTGAATCTCTCCAATCGGATTTCCACCCCTCCCACAGCAGTGAAATGACTCCAACCAAAGTTATGAACAACATTATTTGGGACTGTGATGCATAATTTCTTCTCGTGCCCCTTGACCTCTCCGCAGCCTTTGACACGGTTGACCACAACATCTTTATCCAACACCTCTCCCTGTTCTCCAGCTCAGTGGGACTTCCTTTGCTTGGTTCCACTCTTGCCTATCTGATCGTAGCTAGAGCATCTCTATCAATGGTTTCTCTTCCCATCCCCCATGCTGTCATCTTAGGAGCCCCCCAAGGATTTATTCTTGCCCCCCCCCCCCCCCCCCCCCAGCCTCCTCTTCATCTACATGCTGCTCATTGGTTACATCATCCACAGATATAGTGTTAGCTTCCAAATGTAAACTGATGACACCCAGCTCTACCTCTCTTGACCCCTCCACTGTGTCTGTGCTATCACACTGCTTCTGACATCCAGCCTTGGTGAGCCACAACTTTCTTCAGCTAAACATTCGGAAGACCGAAGCCATGGCTTTTAACCCCAGCCACAAACTCTACCCTTGCCACCGATTCCATCCCCTTCCCTGGCTGTCTCGAGCTGAACCAGATTGTTTTCAACCTCTACAACCTGTTCCACCTTGAGCTGAGTTTCCAACCCCATACCCTCTCCTTTTCAAAGGCTGGCAACTTCCACCTATAATATTGCGCACCTCTACCCCTGCCTCAGCCTATCTGGCACTGAAACTCTCTACCATT
This sequence comes from Somniosus microcephalus, assembly GCF_052327205.1. Classification (NCBI taxonomy): domain Eukaryota; kingdom Metazoa; phylum Chordata; class Chondrichthyes; order Squaliformes; family Somniosidae; genus Somniosus; species Somniosus microcephalus. The sequence goes on along the minus strand of NC_140990.1, from coordinate 267,491,418 downwards.
CTTTTGTCACCTCCAGACATGACTAGTCCAATGCTCTCCAGGCTAGCTTCCAATCCTCCACCCTCCATAAACTTCAGCACATCCAAACCAGGGCAGCATTAGGACCATGCAACCCATGCAATTACACGGAGCTCCGAGCCAGTCGGGTACCCCAGGCAGATCAGGTGATAAGTTTATAATAGCAAAATACTGCGGATGCTGGAAATCTGAAACAGCAACAGAAAATGCTGGAAATACTCAGCAGGCCAGGCAGCATCCGTGGAGAGAGAAACAGAGTTAACGTTTCAGGTCTGGGACCCTTCATCAGAACTGGAAAAAGCTGGAGATGTAACAGATATTAAGCAGGTGCAGAGACAAGAGGGGGGTTTAGGAGGGGAGGAAGGAATAGACAGAACACCCTGTACTTTTGTAAGAACTCTGTTTCTCTCTCCACGGATGCTGCCTGGCCTGCTGAGTATTTCCAGCATTTTCTGTTGTTATTTCAGGTGATAAGTTTGTCTAGTAAAATATAGGGACCCAAACCGAACCATTCACAAGGCAAACATCGCCCCTGAATCCGAACTCTGCTGTCTGTATCTTATCCCACACCAAGTCCCTGCCCTCACTGACCTATATTGCCTCCTAAATCCCCAGCTCCCCAAATTTAAAATTTTCATCCTCATGTTTAAATTCCCCCATCTCTCTAACATCCTTCAGCAATACAACTACGCCAAAGTTCTCCGTTTCTCCAGCTCTTGGGCATCCTTCCCTCCCTTTGCCCCATAATTGTCAGCTGTGCCAGCAGCCACATTGGTCCCATGCTCTGGAATTGCTTTCTAAATCCCTCTGCCTCTCCACCACCACCTCCTTTTAAGACCCTCCTTAAAATCCACATCTTTGACCAAGCTTTTGGTCACCCCTTTTAATATCTCCTCCTTTGGCTGCATGGCCATTTTTTTTTCTCATGCCTCTGCATAGCCTTGGGACATTTTTGTACATTAAAAACATTATATAAATCAAGTTGTTATTCATTGCCTCAGGAAATATGGGGACAATTTTAAGCAGAAGCAGACTTCTATTTAATTAAATATATATACTTATATATTTGATTGTACTATGACCTATTTTAATTTTTTCCTTTTTTTTTAGTTTGGGTCCATATTACATTTACCACCGATTTCACTCCTTCCATAACCGGTATAGGAATTGTTGGTTTATAACCCCTTATTCCGTCAGGTGGAGTGGTAAGTAATTTGTGTATTAAGGTTTATTTTGTATTTGAGTTACAGATTCATTGATCTCATTGCCATAAGATTTTTTTTTTGCAATTGTGCTGTGGCGGAAGTCTCTGTTTCAGGTTGAATAGGTTATCCTCTTCAACTGATTTCCCCCTCCTTTTTTTCACCTGTTCCCTCACCACACTTCTTCCTTTCCTGAAGACAATTAATTATTTTTGGGGGGCCTTTGATACCTCACCCAAGTGAATTGCTCTTCATGTGTGGGCCCAGAGAGAGCGAGCATTCAAATATGTGTGCTATTTAACTGTAGGAACCAAATGTTAGTTTGTCGATGTGCCAAACTGACACTGTCCTATCTACAAGTAAACTTCATCCCAACATGGGACAGCTGACTTGAACTTTTGGACTCTCCACTATTGTCTCCTCCCTATCCTCCGTTTATAACCAGGACATGTCTATCCTAATTTTTGCCAGGCCTATGCAACCTGAATTTCCTCTGTGTCCATTCACTTGTGCATTTTGGCTGCTGCTCTGTCTTCCTTTTTCTTTCTCTTTGTTGTACTCCTCTTGGGCCCTTCTCTTCTGCCACATCCCCTTCCTGTTACCAACAACAACAACTTGTATTTATATAGCGCCTTTAACATAGTAAAACTTCCCAAGCTGCTTCAGAGTGTTATCAAACAAAATTTGACACCGAGCCACCTGAAATATTAGGGCAGATGAGGTAGGTTTTAAGAAGCATCTTAAAGGAGGAAAGAGAGGTGGCGAGCTTTAGGGAGGGAATTCCAGAGCTTCAGGCCTTGGCAGCTGAAGGCACGGCCGCCAATGGTGGAGCGATTAAAATCGGGGATGCTCAAGATGCCAGAATTGGAGGAGCACCGATATCTCTGAGGGTTATGGGGCTGAAGGTTACAGATATAGGGAGGGGTCAGGCCACGGAGGGATTTGAAACAAGGATGAGAATTTTAAAATTGAGGCTTTGCTTAACCGGGAGCCAATGTAGGTCAGCGTGCACAGGGATGTTGGGTGAACGGGACTTGGTGCGAGTTAGGACATGGGCAGCAGAGTTTTAGATGACCAAGTTTATGGAGGCTAGAACGTGGGCGGCCAACCAGGAGTGCATTGGAATAGTCAAGTCTAGAGGTAACAAAAGCAAGGATGAGGATTTCAGCAGCAGGTGAGCTGAAACATGGGCGGAGTCAGGCAATGTTACGGAGGTGGAAATAGGCATGCCTCCTTTCATTTCTCTCCCCTCTGGTACTTTGCCCACCCAAATCCTTACCCCAACCTTCACTATTCCTTGACCTTCCTACTCCTACTGTCGTCCCAGGCTCGAATAACTTTTGCATCGGCCCACAGGTTACCTCTGTGCCTCTCATGGAATTCTCCGAAGGGCCCATCAAAGCACATCGCTGCCTCCTTATGTGCAACAACCCCAACTGTCCCATTCTCCTCTCTCACTGACCTTACTATCCAGCGCACCCGCTGGGGGCTAATTTTGCCAACTTCCTTTCCATCCCATTCACCCCTCCCACTGCTGACCCTTTGGAGTTAGCAGGCGGATCAAAAATCACCGCCCCTCTCCACATCTCTCTCCTGGATGTCTGTTCACTTGCGAACAGGGCCCTTGCCATCCACGATGTTATTGTGGAAGACATCGTGGCCTTGACGGAAACTTGGATCAAGGGTAACGACACCTCGCCCCCTTGCTGAAGTCTCCATGCCTGGCTATACAATTCACCACCTACTCCACCCAAACCGCTGTGGTTGTGCTGTGGCCCTTATCACCAAATCTTACCTCAGTCTGCCCCCCTACTCTAGCATCTCCTCCTTTGAACACCTCCACTTGTTCCACCGCTCTCTCTTTAAAATCCTCATTCTCTGCTACCCACCCAAGCCCCATGACTACCCCCTAGACCTTGGCCTCTATTCCCATCATGGACAAGGCCATCTCTGATCATTTCCTTGTATCCCTTACCAGTCACATCCCACTTCCAACCCCACTTCCTTCTGCGTCCATCCCTGGAAAAAACTATTTCCCCAAGTCATTAACAATGGCACTTTCAATTATCTAGTCTTTAGCCCTCCATTCGCCATGACACTTCTGCAGCTGTTGATCTGCTCAATCACCTCATCACCTCCGCCTTTGATACCCTTGTCACCAGTAAAACGCTTACTCTCTCCCACCTGTTCTTTTCTCCCAGTACAGCCCCCACTCTTCGCTCCCTGTGGCACAGACGTTAATGTGTATGGCATTGTTCCTTCAATATCGCTGGAAGTTCCTACCTGCCATCACTGTGGGAGTACCTTCACCATATAAACTCAGCGGTTCAAGAAGAAGGCTCACCACCTTCTCAAGGGCAACTAGGGATGGACGCTCATACCCTGAGAATTTTTTTTTTTTTTAAAGCAACTGGTTTAGCCATTCTTCACCAGATCTGGCTGGACCACATCAAGCACCATCGGGCCCTGCTCGCTGCCAAAACTGTTTGCTACTCCAGGATCATCCTAGAATGCAAAGATAACCCCTGGCTTCTTCTTCTCCACTATCAACTGTCTCCTTGAACCCCTCTCCCCTGCACCCTCCACCCTCCCCTCCAACAAGTGCAAGGAGCTCATGGATTTCTTTGTCCCTAACATTGAGTCCTTCTGTGCAGCTGCCTCTGCCACATCCCTCCCTTCACCTTGACTACCAAGCCAAGCTTCCCCCAAAGTTCCCCCATGCCTTATCCATGAACACGCATCTTTCTCTAGTTTCTCTCCTAGCCCCTTATGCCCAATCCGAGCTCATGTTGTCCATGAGACTCGCCTCCAGCTCTCTCTACCCTATTCCCACTAAATGGCTGAACTGCGACTTCCCTTCCTAACCCCCATGCTAGCAGATATTCTAAATGGTTCCCTCTCATCAGGTACTGTCCCTATCCCTTTCAAATCTGCTGTCATCACACCCCTCAAAAAAAAAAAAAAAAAAAAAAAAATCCACCCTTGACCCCTCTGTCCTTGCAAACTACTGCCCTATCTTCAACTTCCTTTTCCTCTCCACAGTCCATGATCGTGTTGTCCCCTCTCATGTTTGAGCCTGCCCAATCAGGTTTCTGCCCCTGCTACAGCAGCTGTCTGACATCCAGTCCTGGATAAGTGGTCATTTCCTCCAATTATACAGTGGGAAGACCGAAGGCAGTGGCTTCGGTCACAGACACAATTTCCATTACCTCGCCACCCCACTCCCTGGCCATTGTCTCGGGCTGATCTAAACTGTTCACAACTCAATGTCCTATTTGACCCAGAGCTGAGATCCTCTCCATCACAAAGACTGCCTACTTCTACCTCCGTAACATCACCACCTCTCCCTCCTTCATTAAGACCCTCCTGAAAATCTACCACTTTGACCAAGCTTTCAATCACCCCTCCTAATCTCTCCTTTGGCTCCGTGTCATATTTCATCTGATTATGCTCCTGTGAAGCGCCTTTGGAATTTTTCATGTGTTAAAAACAGCTATATAAATGAAAGTTGTTATTGACAGACGGCATTAAAAGGAATGTGATAGCTTGGATAGGAAGTTGGCTGAAAGACAGAAAACAGAATAGTGGTTAATAGGTTTTTTTTGGACTGGAGAAACCCTCAGATTTCAATGGTAGGACCATTGAACTAGACTTGGATGTAAGGGGCACAATATCAAATTTGCAAACACAAAAATAAGAGTCACTTACTATAAAGAAGACTGTAAGCCACTTCAAGAGGACAAAGATGGGCGAGTAGATTGGGCAGATAGATGTCAGATGAAATTTAAAGCGGAGAATTGTGGGGTGATACATTTTTGGGAAGAAGGATAAGGAAAGGATGTGTACACGGGTAAAACTTCAAAAAGAGTTGAGCAGCAGAGGCATTTAGAGTTTCAGGATCTTCAAAAATGGGAGGACATGTTGATGAGGTTTTGAGGAGAGAAAACATATGGGATCTTCAGTTTTATAAATAAGGGCATCAATTACAAAAGTGAAGTGGTAATGCTAAGCCTAAGCAAACCATTAGTTAGGCTCCAGTTAGAGAACTGTGTCCAGTGTGGATGCCTTCCTTTAGGAAGGATATCAAAGCAATAGAAAGAGTGCAGAAGAGATTCACAGATTATGCCAGGAATGAGAGGCTTAAGAGACATTAGAGAAACATGGGCTTTCTTCATTGGAACAAGGAAGGTTAAGTGGTGATCTAATTCAAAATTATGAAGGGTTTTGATGAGGCAAATAGGAAAAACTATTTCCATTAGTCAGTGAGTCCATAATTAGAGGGCATTTAATTTAAGGTCATTACCAAAAGAACGAAGGAAGAGGCTAAGTGAAATTCTTTTTACACAGAGGGTTGTTGGGACATTGAATGCTCTATTAGAAATAGTGGTGTAAGCAAAATCTATAATGGCTGTTAAGGGAAGTGAGTAAATATTTGAAAACTTAAAAAGGTTTGAAAACTTAGAGTGGGGTAATGTGACTAGTGGATAGCTCTTTTAGAAAGCCATTGTGGGCTATATGGGGCCAAATGGCCTCCTTCAGTGCTACAAAATTCTCTGATTTATATATGTCGTCAGTTGCCATTTTTAAAATGTAAGAGCACCTAATCAGTGGGCTTGGTGGAATTGGTCGAGTTCCAGAGCATATTATGTCCTTGGATCTAGAACTTGTGAAACTTGTGAGGCTCTTTCACCATCTAAAACATAACAGTTGCATTTGTGAATAAAATAATATATTAAAGAAGTGGCTTTTTGTAGTACAATTCGGATAAGTTATTTGATGGCCTTTCTAGGCAATACTTCTATCTGTTTCAAGAAAGAAATAATTTGCAAAGTACTTCACAGGGTAGATGCTGAGAAGTTGTTTCCCCTGGCTGGAGAGTCTAGAACTAGGGGGCATAGTCTCAGGATAAAGGGTCAGCCATTTAGGACTGAGATGAGAAATTTCTTCACTGAGGGTTGTGAATCTTTGGAATTCTCTACCCTAGAGGGCTGTGGATGCTGAGTCAGAGTATATTCAAGGCTGAGATCGATAGATTTTTGGACTCTAAGTGAATAAAGGGCTATGGGGATTGGGTGGGAAAATGGAGTTGAGGTCACAGATTAGCCATGATCTTATTGAATAGCGGAGCAGGCTCGAGGGGCCGTATGGCCAGCTCCTGCTCCTATTTCTTATGTTCACAATCAATTTAGTATGTTTGAAGTTTAATCACTGTTTTAATGTATATGAAAATACAGCAGCAATTTGGACATAGCATGGCTCCACTAACGGCAATGAGATAAATGATGATGATTGAGTGATAAATTTTGGCCAAGATCCCAGGAGAATTCCTCTGCTCTTTGAATAGTGCCATGAGATCTTTTACATCCACCTGAGAAGGGCAGATGGAGCTTCAATAACCTCTCATGTGAAAGACAGCACCTCTAACAATAGAGTACTGCGCAGAAATGTTAACCTAAATTATGTGCTCAAGTGTCTGGAGTGGGGCTTGAAACCATGACCTTCTGACTCTGACAAGAGTGTTACCACTGAGCTAGATCTGACACTAAGTAAATCAGTTTGCCAGTTGATTTTTGTGGGGACATGCCGTGTTCAATGTTCCCGTTAAGCTGCATGGTCATAATGTTAGTGAGGAACACTGCACTGGGATGTGCTGAAATTGTGACCCACAAAACTGAAAAACGTGATGTATGGAAGAGAGATTAAATTCCTGATACAATATTGATGACTGCAGCATCTATATAAAAGAGCGGCACTTAAATAGTAGAATGTTAACTGACAGACTGGAGGTTCTAAACCTGGTGCAAAGTTAAATATCCTAGTGCTTTAATGTATTTGATTTTTTTCTCCAGAGTATCATGAACACGTGGACTGCTTCAGACATCTTCCCTTCATTTGTCAAAAGTTAAATATATCATCACTGGAGCCATGGTCTCCTGAAACCAATGTATCGGGTATCCCGTGTACTGATGATTGGATCCCCTTTGGAGATAATGTAAGAGTAAAGAAGTGTTTTTCTATTTGTCACTTTTTATTTAAAAGCACAATAGCTACATAAGCTTTGGGAATATTTGTAAGGATTTGTGATGAAATCTTTTTCAATGGAAGTTCTTGTTAATTGGGAAAGGTACTGAAAGACGATGACGTGAGATTATGAATCATAAGATACAGAGCTAATTAAGGATGAGGAAGGTTATTTGGCCTATTGTCGTTCATCCATCCAGAATGACCCCTCCATTTTACCTCCATTATCCGGAGTGCATTCCATGGGGTTGATTTTGTTGAAACTGTCTGGAAGAAGGCAGGACTTCCCCTTTCGGGTTTCTGACCCGCCTACTTCGACGTCCGGCCAATCCGCGCGATTTTCCCTTGATTGACCTTGTTGAGCCCGCCCAGTGGGCTCAGCAGGCCAATTAAGGGCCACCCGGCAACAGGTGACGTCACAGACTGCAATTTCATCTGTCAAGATTTCTGACAAATGAAATATCAGTGTTTCACAGCTGTTTGAAGCTGTCAAACACTGACAGTCTGATTTCTAAGATGAGTCCTTCTGCACAGACTCATTTAGAAATCTCAGCAGCACTAAAAGCTGAAGGCTGTCACTTTTGACAGATCGCATCCGTTCAGCTTTCAGTTCCGGCTGAGTGCTGCGCTCCCGACGGCTAGAGGAAGAAAGGCTGTTAAGGTAAGTAAAGGTGAGTAAAAGTTCTTTAAACACTTTAGACACACAAACACACTTACCTTTACACTCATGCACCCATCACTCACCTGAGCACCGACATCGCGACCCCTCCAACTCATTCAACCCGACGGCCCGCCTGCTCTAACCTGGCGTGGTTTGGAGCCATCGGGGAAACCCGTACGAAACCCCTCAAAATGGGGATTAGGCTAAAAACTACCTGTTAACAGGCAGTTAATTGGCACTAATCCCTTCCCGCCTGGTTTCGGCGGATCCCAGTGCGGGGCGGGTACCCGCCGCCCCTGAAACTTACGTGGAGCGGGATGGTGTCGGGACCCCCAAAGTCGGGATTTCCCCCCCCCCCCCCCCCACACACGCCTGAAACCCCGCCTGACGGCTCCCCGAAAATCTAGTCCCATGTGTTCAATACTCTGTGTGAAGAAAGGCTTCAGGATATTGGTCCTAAATTTGCTTATTATTAGTTTGAATCTGTGGCCTTTTGTTTAACTTTTGCAGTTTAAAGTAATTTTCCAGATTTACTTTATCCATACTGTCCACAGTCGTGTATACCTTAACAAGATCACTTCTCAGGCATATCCTTTCAAAGCTGAAAAGCCCAGGTTTTTCCAGTCTTTCTTGGTGTCTCAGATCTTAATGATCAGAGATCAGCCTGGGGCTGTTTCCTACACTGCTTCTAACATTTGAATGAACATATTAAAAGGGCCTACCACCTAGCTCAGGTGGGCATTCCAGCCATCCAGTGGCAGGCCTTTGGGAAGATATCAGCCATGCTGTTGGTGGGAACGGGACATTAAGCCATACGCATCCATTTTCAGGAGTCCACTACCCATTTCCACTTGGTGGGAGGCCTAAAAATCTCTCTCATAGTGCCCACTTGACAGGAAAACAATTTTTTTCACAATTGAAAGGCATTTTATTATCCTGCTCATTTTTTTTTTTTTTTATATCTACTTAACACCATTAATGAAATACACATTAATCAAATTGCTCACAGATAGATATTTATCATTTGATTTATTTGAGGTTTTGATGCTAGGATTACAAAGAACTTGATTACAGAACTGGTGTTTCTTTGTGAAATAAGTTCTTTTCCAAAGCACAAACAACTTTGAATCATAATATCCACTTCCAAAAAATATAAGTAGGAAACAATGGTATGTACAAGTAGTAGAAAATGCATTGATATGAGCCATATTTCATCTGTTTTAGTGCTATAACTTTGTAAAACAACGATTCCTTTCATGGGAAGCTGGAGAACGTTTCTGTCAGAGCCTAGGTGGGAACTTGCCAACTATCGCCAATTCTGTGGAGCAAGGTATGTTGTTAGTGGAACCACAGTGTAAAATAAGATCCAAATCCAAATATGTTCCATTTTATATTGTTTGTTTAAGTAGATTTACAATGGGGTTTTTTAAATAAAAAGGAATATCTTTGATTTGGAAGTATGGCCTAGAGATTAGCTGGCACTTTCCTGTTTTTTGGGCACTAAATGGGTGCTTAAGTTTCCAATATGGCAGGCAGGAAGCGTGCATTCATTATGAGCTGGAAGTCCGCCGCCCGCCATCTTGGAGTAGGCAAAAAAATAGGCAGCCAGGGCCCACGTCTGATACCTTTGCATATTCAAATAAGGGGCAGAATGCCTGTTTGACGCTCCCTCTGCAAGATTGAGTTTCCCTGAGCACTGCATTCAGGAAAGCCAGGTCTACATGCAGCCTAACCGGCGGTCCTTAAAGAGATTGCTGCAGGCCGCAACCAACAAAGTAAATGTTTAAAGTTTACTTACCTGAATGTGGAGCTGGGAGGAGCAGTAGTGAAGCATGCATGGTGTAGTGGGGTTCCAAAAAACTGCTTTGGAAAGGTGTGACTCATATAAATGGAGACAGCAAGACTTGCATTTATACTTGCTATTTTGGTCGGGTCATTGAACCTCTTTCTGCACTGAACCCAGGATAATGCTGCGAGCACTCGCCACCTCCACAGCCTCCTTCTAGGCCTGCTGCTGCATTTGTTTTGGTACCCTTGTGCCATCTTTTGGGAAGAGGACCTGCTCCACTACCGCACCTTCTGCAGCAGTGCCTCCACTACGGCATCACTGAATCCAAGAGCTTGAGTCTTTGACATTCTGCATATGCTGCAAGCAAGTGGAGAAACAGCAGAATTTGCTCTTCTCTGGGCCACTGAACGAAAAATCTCACAATTAAAAAAAAAAAAAACAGAACTTTCAATTCTAGGGGCCACTGAAACAGTAACAATTGCTGATAAATCAATCTCGGCCAGCAGGCAACATTCTTGACAGGGTGTCTCAACACGTCTCTTTTTAAGAGGTGCATTGACCCTTTTAAATAGTGCTGGTGTCGGGCATCAATACTACCTCCCAATTGGGTGGGCTGCCGATCGGTGATCCCAACGCCTGGGCATCCTGCTAAATGCTGTACAAATAAGGCTTGGTTAGTGCCTCAAAACCACTCCAGGTGAAAATCTACCCCATTATTGTCTTCATGAGAGATGGGTGGGACAGAAGAGGAGGGAAGAAAACTGCCAACCACCCTTATTGTCTTTGTTTCCGTATTGATTGGTGTTGACTTAAATCTATTTGCATCTTTCTATTCAACAGATTTTATTGTATCTCATTTACCTTTGCTGCCGCACAAAATTTGGCTTGGTATGCAAGCCGCAAATAGAATTGGAAACAACAAATGGGTAACGGGAAGACCAGTTGATTACACAAATTGGCAGCCATCATTTGAGATGGAACTGGATATACTAGATATTGATGTAAGTTAAATTTTTATATCGTTTATTTTTTTAATTCTGTGGCGTTAAAATGTTGATTTATTTTTGTGTCTAGCCATGAGCGCATTTGGATTGCATTGCAGACCTTTGCCAATTCTTTTATAAGATGAGAGTGAAGATGTGCCTTTTCCTCCAATATTCTATTCTCTTTGGGTAGTTGGGCCTGAAAGGTACCAGATTTCATCTCTTGAGTTATGCCAAGTTAACTGATCTTTTCCCCTCAAGCCTTTCTGACAAATATCCTTGTACTGTTAACACACAATCATAAGAACATTAAAAAATAGGAGCAGGAGTAGGTCATATGGCCCCTCTAGCCTGTTCCGCCATTCAGTAAGATCATAGTTGAACTTCTACATCAGCTCCACTTTCTTGCCCTTTTCCCCCATATCCCTTGTTTCCCTTGGTGCCCAAAAATTTATTGATCTCCGTCTTGAATCTACTCATCAGCTGAGCATCCACAGCCCTCTGGGGCAGAGAATTCCAAAGATTCACAACCCTGAGTGAAGAAATTGCTCCTCATCTCCGTCCTAAATGGCTGACCCCTTATCCTGCGACTATGACCTCTAGTTCTGGACTCTCCAGCCAAGGGAAATAGCCTCTCGGCATGTACCCTGTCAAGCCCTGTAAGAATTTTATATGTTTCAATGAGATCACACCTCATTCTTCTAAACTCCAGAGAATATAAGCCATTCTACTCAATCTCTCCTCATAGGAGAGCCCTCTCATCCCAGGAATCAATCTCTTGAACCTTTTGTTGCACCACCTCTAAGGCAAGTATATCCTTCCTTAGGCAAGGAGACCAAAATTGTACACAGCACTCCAGGTGTGGTCTCACCAAAGCCCTATATAATTGCAGTAAGACTTCCTTATTCTTGTACTATTTGAAACCTTACAATGTCTATGCTGAATCTGCACATACAACACCACAGATTTGGCATGAAATAGTAGAGACGTACTTAATCTCTCCAATACGTTACAATCTCCACTGAGCCCCACCCATAATAATGGGCTACTGTTGTGTGCCATGTGCATAGCATACCTACCTAGTGGTATGAAAGTGACTCTTCAGTCCACTAGACTCATGTCAGTAAGTAGATATCAAACATGTGCAATCCATACATGCCTGTGATAACCAGTGGTGCTTCAGGCTTTCGAGAAAATAAGAACATCCCATGTGTGCAGCAAATTGCTCTGTTATTTTGTGTACTTCAATTGTGGCAGCTAGGTAATTGCAACGGAAGCACAAGATGCTGACTAGTTATCAGTGCGAGCTGACCTGGTACTCTATGGTGATTGGCAAAAATTCATACACGGAACTTAAATAAAAAGGGAACATGCTGGAAATACACAGCAGTTCTTTTCAGTGTCTGTGAAGAGAAAAGGCAGTGTAATGTTTCAGATGTGGAGCCTTCATCGGCACTTTGTTTTTATTTCAGATTTTGAGCATTTGTAGGTTTTTTTCTTTTATTGCAGTATTTGGTATAAGGCTAGTTTAATAAATATTGGGCTGTTGCAAAAGAAAATCCTGCTAAAGAGTTCAAACCAGTGAATTACTTTACAGCAGAAGATCAGATATTGCATCTTTTCTTAATTCTGAAAAGTTATATTCTTTTAATGTGTTTTGTTTTTAGTTCTTTAATTTAGAAAAACGATGTGCTATTCTACTAAATGACCCAAGCACACCATTTGTTGGAAAATGGGATTTTGTAGCTTGCGATGATTCGCAGTTCGTTCTAGTGTGCCAGAAACATCGAGGTAATAGCTCAAATCTTTTTATAAACTTTTATTTCTGATCTAGTTCTAACCTCTTATATACAGTAGTATCAAATCTGATAGAAGAGTACATTATTTTTCAACAACATACTCTCCATTTCATGCAAAAAGACCACACACTTTTTTTCCAGTGACTCCTACTAGTTTGTATATTGGCCCAGAAATTCGGGTCGGGGGCTTCCCGCGGGTGCAAGCCCCTGACCTGCACTTACCTTGCACACCGGCCGTTGAGCTGTAGGGCCCTGTGGAATTCCGCTCCGGGGCCTGGCCCAGCTGCTGGCGCGCTGTGCTTGCGTGTCCCAGGGGCGCAGTTAGTGCGATGCGTCCCCTGGGATCATGTGAGCCATGGGCAGCCAATCGGAGGAGGGAAAAGCCCATTCATAAGATTGACAGGACGACCTGTCAAAACTTATAAATACTACGGGCCCCAAAATAGCAGTAAACCTTCAAATAATTTTTTTTTAAATCACACTTTTTAAATAAACTATAAATTACATTAAATAACTTTTAAACAATAATTTAAATTTTTGAAAAAAATAATTTTATATTCTAACGGGGCTAAAAATAAACTTACCTTGCTTTAAAGTATTTAAAAATAATAAACCTGTGGAAAAAATGTTGTAATTTTAATTAATTGATCACTTACCTTGTAAAAAGCAGGTCTTACGCCTGCTTTTTAAATGTGTAAATCCTGCAGGCTTACCCTCCCGGGAAAACCTGCAAAAAAAACCTAAGTTCAAAGCGCACGCGCAGCCTCTCCTGCGCGCGCGTTTGACCTCTGAACCCCTTCGTTCAGCGGAACGGAAGTGCCAGTTTCCCGCGCATGCGCAGTGCATGCAGAAAACCGGCACTTCCATTCGGCCTACGGGTGAGTACCCCGTGCGTACTCACCCGTGGAGACCCGAATTTCTGGGCTGTGTTTGTGGGGAGAATTGGGATTAGTTTCCTTCCAGATAGTCTCAGTCGGCCCATTTACAGTCAAAGCTCAAAGCGCAAGCAATAATTGGTCACAAACCTGCTTAAATTTCTACCTCTGTAACTTACTGGAACTGTAAACATTATAAAATGTAAATTGTATGACCTGCAATTTCCTCCATCTAAACATTGAGAAGATTGGATCCATAGTCATTAGTCCCCACTACAGACTCCATACGCTCCCCACTGATATTATCCCCCTCCCCGGCCACTATTTCAGGCTGAGCCAGACTGTTTGCAACCTTGGTGTCCTATTGGACCCCAAGCTGAGTGTGCATCCCTATATTCTCTCCATCACAAAGACCACCTAACAACACCTGCCTCTGCCCCTACCTCAGCCTATCTGCCACTGAAACCTTCAGCCATACCTTTGTAACCTCCAAACCTAATTATTCCAATACTTTCCAGGCCAGCTCCCCATCTTCCACCCTCTGTTAACTTCAGATCATCCAAAACTCTGTTGCCTGTATTCGTTCCTGCGCCAAGTCCTGCTCGTCCATCACCTCTTTCCTCACTGACAGACATTGGCTCCCCACCCCTCACTGCCTCAAATTAAAATTCCCATCCTCATGTTTAAATCCCTTCATGTCCTCACTCCTCCCTATTTTTGTCACCTCCTCTATGCCAACTCCCCTTTGAACATACAATGGGTGGATGATCCACTCTTCCAGGTTACCACCCAGGCAGCAAAGTTTAAAGTTACTCTATGGTCTCTGCCTTCAAATAGTCTAATTCTGGACCTGAGAAGGGAGGAAAGAAGTAAACAGGAAAATGGAAATGCTAGAAAGGGAAGAGCAGATGAGCATTTGAAGCAAAGGAAGATACATGGCTATGGGGGAGAGAATAAAGCATTGGGATTAGTATTGTATTCTAGAAAAGAGTTAGCACAGACACTGTGGGCCAAATGGCCTCTTTCTGTGCTGATAGCTTCTATAGTTCTAGATAATTAAATGTATTCATAGAATTATAGAATGGTTACAGCACAGAAGGAGGCCATTCGGCCCATCGAGCCCATGCTGTGTCTCTGCAAGAGCACGTCCGCTAGTCCCACCCCCCCGCCCTTTCCCCGTAGCCCTGCAATTTTTTTCCTTCAGGTACTTATCAAATTCTCTTTGAAAGCCACGATTGCGTCTGCCTCCACCACCCTTTCTGCTCAAACGTGCTGCTGTCTGTTATGTGATGTGCCCTTTTAAGGACTAGTTGTTCTATCTGCAGTCACTTAGAGGTTAATTATTCTTGATAAGATTTTAAATTCAATTAAAAGTCAGAATAACCAACAGAAAATGTCTTGGATGTTTTAAAAGTGTGAGTCCTAAGGTCACTTAGTAGGCTTTTCTGTTGGGGAAGTTTCTGTACAGATTGGCTATCTTTTCTCCTTTTTTGTACTTTTTTTTAAAGCATGACACAGAAATGTGCATGTTGCACCTTAAATGTGATAAATATATCTTGAAACTATAATATAGATGAATAAAGACTCTAATTGGGATGAATCATTGTCAAAATAAATTGCACCTTCAACATGTTGGAGTTTTTTTCATCAGGGTCCGGCACATCAAATCATACTTTTCAAGGTGATTTCTGAAAGCTTAAACCATCCTCTGCTAGTTGTGGCAGCACGGTGGCATAGTGGTTAACACTGTTGCCTCACAGCGCCAGGGACCCGGGTTCAAATCCGGCCTCGGGTGACACTGTGGAGTTTGCACATTCTCCCCGTGTTTGCGTGGGTTTCCTCCGGGTGCTCCGGTTTCCTCCCACAGTCCAAAGATGTGCGGGTTAGGTTGATTGGCCATGATAAAAAAATTGACCCTTAGTGTTAGAGGGGATTAAATATGTGGGGTTACGGGGATAGGGTTTGGGTGGGATGGCTGTCGGTGTAGGGACCGGGTGCTAGGGTTTGGATGATCAGCCATGATCTCGTTGAATGGCGGAGCAGGCTCGAAGGGCCGAATGGCCTACTCCTCCTATCTTCTATGTTTCTATGTTGTAAGCTCCACTGCCAATGTTGTTAACGTATTACCTTGAGCAGTTTTGTAATCTATGCATTAACTATTTATCTGAGCAGTCACTAACAATTTTTTCCATATATTTTTCTTTAGAACATTCTATCAATGATACAGTCACACAGCCTTTAAATGACACCTTGAATTTTCTAAGCCATACCTATGTAATAATCAAGAAGAACCTAACTTGGGAAGAAGCACTAACTGAGTGCCAGAAGAATGGTAAAGAATTGGTTAGCATCACTGAACCCTACCACCAGGCTTTCCTCACAGTTACTGTCAACACTCTAGGGTATCCGGTCTGGATTGGACTCTACAGCCAAGATGTATGTTCCTCTCATAATTTCTACTAATTCTTTCTATGGGAATGGGGAAGGTGGTTTACTGGAGGACCTGATTTTTAATGGAGCTAGAGAAAAGTATATTGAATACTCATTGCAATCTATTTCTTGTTGAATTGATAAAGGTCATAGGACTCAAACAAATAAAGAGCAAAACCAACCTAATAGAGATATAAATTTGTATATATAGCTGTGATATCAGCAGATGTTGTGACTCACTATTGATACGATGATTAATCCAAATATGAAGCACTACATCGCAAATCTAAAGTTCCCAAGAAAAGTTTAAATCATTTTCATACTTTTTTGGCTTCTGTCATTATGATAATACATTGGTTTCTTGTATTTTCTAAGTGTGTGTGTGTGTGTGTGTGTGTGTAAAAAAAAAAACTCGCTTTGACATCAGACCTGTTTGTATCTGTGCAAAGTATCCTTCACCATGATGCGCCCATATATATATTGCTGCTAATCACTGGAGCCCTGTTTACAAGCAGTGTTGTAAGACCAGTTTGTAAGCAGCAGTACTTTAGGTAGTTACATTCAGCTTTGAGGACAATGGGTTTATTAATGTAAATGTAAAAAGTAGTTGTTACACATACTGCAGTACATCCAGTGTGGGTGAAACATAGTCCATGATGCCTCCACATATATCACTATGGTATTCACAATCATTTCATTTAGCACATTCTGAAAGATATTAACAAGAAAATACACTTGCATTGACTTTAATCTGTTAGCATAAATGAAGGCATGATCCAAGTGTGACTTATGATGCTAGTTGAGAGAATTGTACGTTATTATATGGAATGTGCAATATGGTTCAAGTTCATTGAACCCATTCTCCCTGCCCCACATAATTGGCTTGTTTCTTAATCAACTAACCTAAAACATTTAAAGCTATTTTAAACAGATCTTCACATCTCATCTCCCATTTTCCACATGGTGGTAAGTTCATATGAAAGTCAGCAAGGCAGGATATTGCCCCCTAAACTGGCACACTCAATTAGCCAGGCCAGAGATGGAAAATGGAAATTTCACTGGCTTAGTAAGATGTGTTTTTTTGTGTTTGGAGCTGGGGTAGAATAAAAGGAAATTTACTGTGTATCTGGGAGTGCATGATGCCCAAAGTAATGTTCTCCTAAGCACAAGCTCACTAAAATGTAGTTAATGAACCAAAAAACTAATGTCATGATTTTGGATAGCTTTATGGTTCAACACAATAGTAGTTGTCTGACAATGCCAGACAAATATTACATGGGTCGCCCCTGCACATGATGAATTCCCAAGCTCAGCTAGGCTGTTTGGGAGGGTAGCTATAAGGCAAGCTTCTTGAAGAGGTTGTGATGAAACTGAAGCACAAGTGAACCCTCAACACTTCCATATCTCCTGTACTCCCCGTGGAGAGCTGCCATCAAAGGGATAGTGTTTGGATCTATGGCTACAATGCTGTAGTGCCAATTTTCAACCCGCATTCTCTTGAGTTCAGGCTCCCTGCTGAAGGCTTGGGATTGGTTCATTTATTCCCTACTGTTTAGTGAACCATGAAGTCCAATTATTGATTTGCTTTTCCAGAATTGAGGAAAATAACCACTCAGCTACTGCTTAAGTGTGAATTGTGTGCGTAGGCCACTTTTCTGATTTCTGTAGATGTCTTGAGGTGCCTGTGTAAACCAATGTGACTGTGCATGTGTTTAATATCTGTTCATTTGTAATGTTTTGTTTTCAATATCAGGACGGGTTACACTTTCGCTGGTCAGATGGAAGACACACAGTATATAGTCACTGGAGCACATATGCTTCTGCGCCTACTGATAATTGTGTGTACATGAATGTTAATGGGTTCTGGAAAACCTTGGGCTGTGATTCAGCTTTAGAAGGAGCTATTTGCCATATTCAACAAAGTAAGTAACCCAGCTGATTCAAAATATTTGCTATACTTATGCCTGAGGGAGTGCTGGACTGCCAGAGGTGTCATCCTTCAGATGTGACGTTAAACTTAAGGCCCAGTCTATCCCCTTGGGTGGGTGTAAACGATCCCATAGCACTATTCAAAGAAGAGCAGTGGAGTTCTCATTTATGGCTAACATTTTTCCCTCAACCAACATCACAAACAGATTATCTGATCATTTATTTCTATGCTGTTTGTGGGATCTTGCTGTGCAAAAATTGGCTGTCATGTGTCCCTACATTACAACTACACTTCATTAGTACTTAATTGGTTTTAAAGCACTTTGGGACATCCTGAGGATGTGAAATGCACTATGAATGGAAGTTCTTTTTTCTTTCTTGGGACCAGCAACAACATTCATCTATATAGAGCTTTTAACATAGTAAACTGTCTCAAGATGCATCACAGTGGAGGAATGGAAATTGAGCAACAACAGAGTTGAGAGAGATTATGAAGCATGGTCAAAAAGATTTTGAGAAAGCTTTTGAGGATGTAGAGAGAAGTAGCAAAGCTGAAGGGTTTAAGGAGGGAGTTCCAGAGAACTGTGAGATGTGTAGGAGCTTCAAATCAGATGATCAAAAGGCTTGGGATTGGACATAGGGCTGCTGTGGTTGCAGAAGTGGAAGGGTGGGCGAAGCCACAGAAATATTTGGATAAGGATTTTGAAGTCAGTGCTTTGGAGTAACAATATTGTTAGTGTAAATAATGGGTTATTTTGTCTCTGCTTCTTGTGTATATGAAACTAGTAGATTGCGTATTTTAAAATGTATACTTCAATTTGGCAGAAGAATTAGCACCGGAAAAGCCTGATGTTGAAACAGTGAGGTGCCCTCATAAGATTCAAGGAGCAATATGGATACCATTCAGAAATAATTGTTACGCCTTTCTAATTAATGCTGAAAAGCCTAGGTTTTTTGAAGAGAGTACTGTCCAAAGCATGTGCAAGAATTTAGGTAAGAATTATTCTGCATGTCTGTTGTAGGCTGTAATTCTGTAGCTTGCTTTATCAGGAATTCTAGCTAGTAAAATTTACATATGTTTGAAGTAGTTCAGCATCTTCCAGTGTCCTTTTTATGCAATATGCTTTAAAATCTATATTTATAATATGTACAGTTACTGAGTTGCAAAAACAAATAATGTAACCTGCTGTTTCTTTAATTCCCTAGTTTAGCTTTATCAAAATTATTTATTCAACTTATAGCATGGATGCATTTTAACCAGGTGGAAGTTAAAACTTGTACAAATATCTTATGCCAAACAGATCCGCAGTCCAATATTTTGACTATTAGAAGTGAAGAAGAGAACAAATTTGTCTCAGAACAACTTAAAGTTCACAATTATCTATTCAAATGGGTGTGGCTAAGTGTTATATATAATCGTAAGTAATGCACAATGTCTTACTCCTGTTTTATATGGTCAGAATTCCTTTCTTGGTGCCTGGATTCATTTATATATGGTGTGTTCCTCAAGATATCCTTGGATATATAATATTGTCAGCTTTTCTTCCCTTATGGATTGTAACTGGTTTATCTTTGCCTTTCTCAAGAAATAAATGTTTAACGTGTAATAAACTGATCCAGAATCTTGACAAATTATGATTACAAAATTAATTTGAAATTGTACCTGATGTGCAGGATTGATCAACAGTTGTAATAAGTCCAAATAGTTGCCATTTGTTAATAACATAGCTTGGCTAGAAGACCACCTTAATATTATCAAGGTAATGTGCAGTTTGTTCTAATGTACTAAAAGTTTGATAAAATCACCTAAGGATGGAATTTAAAATTAGATTTACTCATGCTGCTGACTTTCATTTTTTTGTCATGTCATTCCCGCCAATCACTGAGCCAGAACTTGGGGTGAAGAATTGCAGCCAATAGTTTAAGCATATTAACTGCATCTTTCCAGGAAAGGAAACTTTTTTTTACATGTTATCTTCTTTAGTTTTGACCTGCACTTCAGAAAACTGTAATTATAGGGCAATGATGGCGAACAGCAGGCTTAATGCCATAACGCTTTCTCCCATTTCGTACTGGTACACATTTTCTGCATTCAGCCAGTTCTGTTAAATGACTGATTAATTGAAATTAAAGATTTATAAGTTCTCGCACATTATAGGGGTTGAAAGGAAGCATTCTCCTGTGTAACACTCATTAAAAAGTTGGGGGGGGGGGTGTTGGCATGAAAGCCCTTCAAACAGTACTACAGCATTGATTTCTTTTCATAATACATTGAGCTAAAATACAGAATGGTTTATAAAATTGCAGTTTTTTTGTTATTCTAGGAACAGTGTTAAATACGTTTTTTTCTGTTTTAGAAAATCGTATGATGTGGTACGATGGTTCTTACGTGAAATATTCAAACTGGCGCTCTGGAAGGCCCAACTTTCAGAACGCAGAGAAACATTTTCTAGCGGCTGCCCTTGATATGGATGGCTTTTGGTATCTAACTAACCATCCTTTGCGGCAGACACAATTGATATTGCAAAGTATTTTTGTTTGTAAAATTGAAAAAGGTAAGAGACTAATTTAACAATCTCTGTTGACCACAGCTATTCCTAGTGATGAAAAGTATCGTTAATATACTTTTTCAGATGGCAAAAAGCATTTGCTGGCCGTGATCGTACAGCAACAACAAGTTTTTTAAAAGTTGAAAAAAACTTTATTTGCAAATCTTTTGTGACACTGATGCAGTAAGATAAAGAATGCACTGTTTTATAAGGACAGGAACATTATACAATATATAAAACACAATGTAGATGTGTGTGCCTTTAAAGCTACAGATCCTGAAATTCCAATGGTTTGGTAAGGCGTAAACCTAGCTGCACTATTTGGGAGAAGAGTCAGAATTTGAGACTTGGATATGCCGAGTTTACGGTCCACTTCAGTTACACCCTAAATTCTGCTGCAAGGGAGGTGTAAGATGAGCCGGCCTTAGCTAAGGTGCCGCCATGCAAATTATGGATATAGGTCAGGATGACATCATAAGCCCTAAATTCTGTCATTTAACGCTAGGATTCACAGATCTAAGGAAGAAGGCCATTCAGCCATTCAGTGAGATCATGGCTGATCTTAACTCCATTTACCTGCCTTGGCACCATATTCTTTTATACCCTTGTCTAGCAAAAATCTATTGATCTCCGATTTAAAATGTATTAACTGAGCTAGCATCTACTGCTATTTGTGGGAGAGAGTTCCACACTTCTACCCCCTTTGCGTGAAGAAGTCTTTCCCAACTTCTCTCCTGAATGGGCTGATTCTGATTTTAAGATTATGGGGGAGAAATTCAGCATCGCCCCATTTGGGGCGCAATTATCGGCCGGGCGCAAAGATTAGCGCCTGGCGCTAATTATCGCCTCCGACTGCAAACTTGGCTTTTATCGCCCCTGGAGGTGATTGGAGCGCTAAATCAGGCGCTACATACCTGTCTTAAGGCGCAAAGGCCGAGGAGTGAGGGGCTACCACAGAGCGCTGGCGAAGCTCATGTGATGTCAGTCAGCAATGGAACACAGACACAATGGCGCCGGCCAGTTCTTAAAGGGAAGGGTCGATCTTGCTCTCCATCCACACCCTGCTCATTGCAGCCTTGAATCTCGGCCTGGAGAGACCTGTACGTCAAATCTGTTGGAAAGAACAATGGAGAGGCCCAGGGAAAGTGCTCAGAGTGCAGCCCCCATATTCTCTTCTAAATCGATGCAAGGAAGATCAAATCAGAAAGAACCTGCAAAGTGCAGCTCAGTACCCAAAACTCCTCAACACAGCTTTGAATATCTCCTGCAGTCTCTCTCTCACTCCAAATGCGTGGTGCAAATATTTCGCCGACAAAAAAAGGCAGGAAGCGGTCGCCTTTAAATAGTGCTCCCCCATCCCTTCCCGAATGCAGAACGCTCCCCTCAACCTGTCGTTGCTAGCGGCAGGTGGTAAGACGGGGGGTGCCACTCAATATCCGGTCCAGGGCGTTGCACTCTTGACTGAAGTCACAATCTGCCGGCGCAGGAGATTGTGGCGGTAATGTTTAGCGCCGCTGCAAAATGTCTAGTTAATTTCGTGAGCGGCGCAAACATTGCCGTGTACGGGCACTAGTTACTTTGCGCCCCATTAGCGCCCTCTTAAGGCGGGAGGTACAAACCAACTGAATTTTTCCCCCTATGTCCACTTGTCTTAGACTCCCCCACCAGCGGAAAAAGTTTCTCTGTATCTACCCTAACAATTCCTTTCCAAATTTTAGAAACCTCAAACAAATCACCCCTTAACCTTCTATATTCCAGGGAATACAAGCCTAGTTTATGTAACCTCTCCTCATAATCTAACCCTTGGAGCCCTGGTAACATTCTGGTGAATCTGTGCTACACTCCTTCCACTGCCAATATATCCTTTCTAAGGTGCGGTGCCCAGAACTGTACACAATACTCCAGATGTGGTCTAAGCAGGGCTTTGTGTAGCTGTAGCAAAACTTCCTCCCCTTTTATATTCTAGCCCTCTAGTTATAAAGGCTAACATTCCATTAGCCTTTCTGATTTATTTTT
This sequence comes from Somniosus microcephalus, assembly GCF_052327205.1. Classification (NCBI taxonomy): domain Eukaryota; kingdom Metazoa; phylum Chordata; class Chondrichthyes; order Squaliformes; family Somniosidae; genus Somniosus; species Somniosus microcephalus. The sequence goes on along the minus strand of NC_140990.1, from coordinate 267,469,146 downwards.
TGTACCAGACTACTACATTTTAGTGATCAGTGTACATGGACCCCTAAATCTGTTTGGACCTCCACTGTTCCTAGCTTTTTATCATTTAAGTAATACTCGGATATATCCATTTTTTGGTCCAAAATGGATGACCCCTCACTTACCTGCATTGAAATCCATCTGCCGCAGTTTTGCCCACTCACTTAATCTATCCATGTCTCTTTTTGTAATTTTATGCTCCTGTTTACACTACTTGCATGCCATTATAAAGTAGGGGTAACTTAGAATAGCAGCTCAGGAAGGCTGTGCTGTTTCATTGTGCTGTTGGTATTAGGACAGTCCTCGGGCTTCTCAGTTCTGGTACCCTGTTGCTGTGCGCTGCCGATATTGTGCCCACTTTCTATCCCTCTGAGTCTATACACCCTGATGGCTGGGTATCGGTGGGAGGGTCTGAATCTCCTGCAGTGCTGCTTTACGAGTCTGGTTTTATGGGTTTCCTGCTGTTCTACCTCCTCTTCCTCTTTCAACAAGTAAATGATGGAGGAGTAGCCCCATGGAGAACTCAATTTGCAGCCTTCTCTTCATTTTGGGGAAATTCCCCATATAGTAAACAGTCTTGAAGAGGACTTCCAAATGAAGCTAAGAACCTCCAAGATAAAGAGCAAGAAATATCTTGACAAAAGACCAATCCAAAGTAAAGAGGCTCCTAGCTTCCTCTAAGCTAACTCCTGCTCTCCCACTAGGTGTGGGATCAGGTCACGGTTTGCCACTGATCTGCAGGAACACAGACTTTATGGAATTATAATACCCCTTAATCCCTGGGATACAGGTTTAGAAAGAGGGAAAATGGCCAATTTCGGGAACAACTTGGGGCACTTCCTACCCAACTGTTTTAGGCAATTAAACAAGCTCCAGGAGACTGTGGTTGCCTGCAACTTATCTAATCCAAGCCCTACCAAAATACTCTTAACGTGCGTGGAGAGAGAAATAGAGTCAACGTTTCAGGTCGAAACCCTTCGTCAGGACTGAGAGAAAACACAGGAAATGAAACAGATTAAAAGGCCAGTTTGGGGGCTAGGAAATGGGGATGAAAGATGTTCTTTCATCCCCATTTCCCAGCCCCCAAACTGGCCTTTTAATCTGTTTCATTTCCTGTGTTTTCTCTCAGTCCTGACGAAGGGTTTCGACCTGAAACGCTGACTCTATTTCTCTCTCCACGGATGTTGCCTGGCCTGCTGAGTTTTTCCAGCATTTTCTGTTCTTTCAGATTTCCAGCAGCTGCAGTATTTTGCTATCGTACTCTTAACGTGCTCCTCACTCAGGAACTTGACAGTTTCCTTCTGAAAAGGCTATAATGTGCCCATCCTTACCACATCCTCAGGTGGCTTGTTGCAGAACCTAATAATAATATGGAAAAGTAAACATTTCCAGCCATCTGACCTGACTTTTGCCTAGATATTTTACAACACTGTCTCGGTGTTTGAACATGATAAGTGACAAGACATCTAACATCTCTAGGTCTCTTTTAAAATTTCCTTCTTTACAAATCCTGTCCCAGTCATATGACATTTTTTTCCTCAATAATGTAATATGCTATAAATGGTGAATAAAAACTTGTGGTTTAATTTTAACAATCTCTGGTGATTTTTTTTTTAAGACCCTAATCCAAGTGACTCTTACCCTATACCTGAAAAGGTGCACCATGGAAACTACACGTACAAGTTAATTCAGAAGAAGGTGAATTGGTATGACGCACTGCAACAATGCAAAAAGGATGGCTACCAACTTGTCAGTGTCTGTAATGAATCTCAGCATGTATTCCTGAAGAACTTAGTGAAGTCAGATGGTTTTCCTCTTTGGATTGGCTTGTTCAGCCAAGATGTAAGTTTTCTAAAAAAAAAAGGCACATTACACATTGTTATTTTAACTGTATCACAATATAGTATCCACAAGTATTGCTGTTTAAAAATTATGTCCAACCTATACAGAGGTATTTAATAGCTTTTTTTGTGAGAGCTTTTCTTTCAATAATTATACGTCTTTGCTTGTATGATAACACAGCAATATGTCAGGCCTCCACTCGTCCAACGTTTGAACTGCTGGTAGAGGGTGTATAAGAGCAGTCTGGGGTGACTCTCAGTCTGATGTAATCTTCCTCCCTGTGGAAAGTCCCTAACCTCTGTGGTCTGTCGGTCCAGCATGCCACTCCGATAAAGTGGGATAGATCTTGACTTTGTGCGATAGTGTAAAACGAGTGATAGCAAGTTGGCAGTCCATTTTACATAGAATGTACAGCACAGAAACAAGCCATTTGGCCCAACTGGACCATGCTGGTGTTTATATTCCACACGTGCCTCCTCCCACCCTACTTCATCTAACCGTATCGGTACAGTATAACCTTATATTCCTTTCTCCTTCATGTGTTTATCTAGCTTCCACTTAAATGCATCTAAGCTATTCGCCTCAACTACTTCTTGCAGTAGCGAGTTCCACATTCTAACCGCTCTTTGGGTAAAGAATTTTCTCCTGGAATCCCTATTGGATTTATTAGTGACTCTCTTGTATTTACGGCTCCTAGTTTTGGACTCATCCAAGTGGAAACATCTTCCCTACATTTACCCTACCCTATTGAACCCTTTCATAATCTTAATCTTAAAGATGTCTATCGGGTCACCCCACAGCCTTCTCTTTGAGAGAAAAGAGCCCCAGGCTGTTCAATCTTTCCTGATAGGTATAACCTCTCAATTCCGGTATTAGCCTTGTAAATCTTTTTTGCACCTTTTTTATAATATGGAGACCAGAACTATGCACAGTAGTCCCAAGTGTGCTCTAACTAAAATTCTATACAAATTTAACATAATTTCTCTGCTTTTCAATCCTATCCCTCTAGAAATGAACCCCAGTGCTTTGTTTGCTTTTTTGTATGGCCCACATGTGTTGCTACTTTTAGTAACCTGTACCCCCAAATCCCTTTGAACCTGTACCCCATTTGGACTCTAATTTTCCTATAAGAATGGAATAAGTCAACAAAAGTCATTGGAAATAAAAATTAGAGATGTAAAACGAGCTGCCGACTCAATTTCACCCATTTTACACTATCACAAAGTCAGGATCTAGCTCTGTGTGTTTGATGAACTAATCGCCTAGGCTTTAAAACATATACTGAATTGTTTCGAGCAGGCAATTTAGGGTGGCTCCAAGCAAAAGCCAGGCACTTCCTTATCAAATTTAAATAGAGGCAGTCTGAAGACTAAGTGACTCCAAACCACAGAGCTATGTTGACCGAGATCTAAAACGGTTTGGTTGCCTTCTCGCTATCTGGGAGAATGCTTTGCAGAGAAATAAATGTGTAAAATTAATTTTAAAATATTTGTTTTGCTTTTAGAATAGTTGTAGCATAACCAGAGCGAGAACTGTTATGAGAAAAACACATTCCTCACTCATCATTAGAAAGACTGTTTTGAGCTGTTACTGTATTTATGATGAACATAGCACTTGAAATATTTAACAAAAGCATTTATACAACGCTTTATCATGTGGTGAGGGTGTCCCGTGGCGCTTTACAACAACTGGAAATGTATTCACTCTTGTTACGTAGGCAAACCTAGCAGCCAAAATTAATAAATGGCCAGTCAATCTATTTTTCGTGGTATTTGTTGCGGGAAGAAGTTTAGCCAGGTACACTAGGAGAATTCTCTGCTCTTCTATAAATAGTTCCGTGGGATCTTTTACATCTTCCTCTGTTGAAAGATGGGGCCTAAGTTTAATGTATCCACTGAAAAATGCATTATAATTATTAATCAGGCCATTGCAATTATCCCTTTATTTTAATTTTCCTTTTCTTATACTAGGAAGGATCAACATTCGAATGGTCAGATGGCAGCAATTCAGAATACAAACCTTGGGAATATAAACATCTTAATTCAAATGGCAGTTGTGTGTTTATGGACACTAAAGGCTTCTGGAACCGCACGAGCTGTAACAGCATAGGTGAAGGAGCTATATGCTATGCTTCACAGAGTAAAAGTACGTATCAAAGTCAGACAAAATAATTTACTTTTTCCCAGAATTGTGAAAGTGAAAGCAAAATATGTTTTCATGTATCAAAAATCTTATTCAGAATAACTTTTTTTATAAGCGTAAAACAAAGCATTATTTAAAGACATAAATATCAGAAAACGCAAGCAAAAGTTCTGGAATTTCAAAAAGAAAACCTGTTTCATTTCTGCTTGCAATCCAGACAGTAACTAGCTAAACAAGCAATATATCGGTGAACTTTTAATTTACCAAAATGATTAGAAATTTTTCAGTTATTCTGAATTCATTGGGCCGGATATTCCAAACCCTATGGGTGGGTACTCACCCGTAGGGACATCGGAAATGCCGGTTTCAGGCATGCACAGCGCATGCGCTGGAAACTGGCATTTCCGATCTGTCAAGAAAGCTCTTGACAGATCCTCCGGCTGCGCTGGAGCAGTGCCTCTGCGGGCGGATAGTTCCGCTTTTTGGAGACCCTGCGCCCGCAGAAAACTCTTACAATTCTTGCGCCTGGCAAAAGCAGGCGTAAGGCCTGCTTTTACCAGGATAAGAGTTGAAAAAAGTTTTTTAAAACATTTTTTTTCACTGATTTATTATTTTAAAATATTTTTTTAAAAAGGTAAGTTTCGTTTTAGCCCCGTTTAAAAAAAACTTTATTTTTTAAAAAAATTTAAATTTTTGTTTAAAATAGTTAATGTATTGTAATTTCAAGTCATTTTAAAAATGTGATTTTTAAAATTTATTTAAAGTTTTACTATGTTTTGGGGGTGATCTCCATTCACATATTTGACAGGTCTTCCTGTCAAATGTATGAAGGGAGATTCCCTTCTGTGATTGGCTCCCCATGGCCCACGTGATCCCAGGGACGCTGCGAACTACCTGCACCTCTGGGACACGTGGGCCCTGTGCTCTTGCAGTTTGGAGAGGCCCAGGAGTGGAATTGTATGCATCCCGGGAGCCCTCGGGTAAGGGCACAGATTTTTCCGGATTGCAGTCCTCCATCTGCGGGAGGCCTGCGATCGGAATATCTGGGCCATTGTATTTTCACCAGAAAAAGTAGTACTTGTAAACTTCAGCTCATTGACCTCATAATATTACTAGCACTGGTTCCACTGTCATTTGCAAATCAGAATGCTCCAAGTTTCCAGTTGACTATGAACACATTTTCGTGTTGCTTTACAACAAAACTGAGCACATTCTTGCAGACTACTGTTGGTAGGTGTCTTGCACTCAGATGATTGAAAAACCAGTTATGATGAAATTCTCCATACTAGCTTATGCCCCATAGTCTTTTACGTACATGCACATAGCAAGTTTACATATGGCACAGAAACAGGCCATTTGGCCCAACCAGTCCATGCCGGCGTTTATGCTCCACTCGAACCTCCTCCCGTCTTTCCTCATCTAAATCTACCAGCATAACCCTCTATTCCCTTTTCCCTCATATGCTTGTCCAGCCTCCCCTTAAATGCATATTCGCTTCAACCACTCCCTGTGGTAGTGAATTCCACATTCTCACCACTCTTTCGGTAAAGAAGTTTCTTCTGAATTCCCTGTTGGATTTCTTGGTGACTATCTTATATTGATGGCCTCTAGTTATGCTCTACCTCACAGCCCTGGGGAGATGGGACTGCCGGGAAAATGGCAGAAACTGGGAGCAGGTACCGAATCTGCCCCCAACCCGCCTCCGTGCCATCTTCCCAGGAGGTGGGTCCACGACTTGCACTGGGACCTGTCTCCTCGAGGCGGGAAGGGGATTGCAACCACTTAACTGCCTGTTAACAGGTAGTCAACAGGCAGTTAAGAGGCTTATCCCCATTTTACCAACAGAAGTGCGGGCTTCCCGACGTCTGGGAAACCCCGCCAGGGTCAGCGAGGCAAGCAGTGGATCTGCAGGGGGTTCAGAGGGTTTGAAAAGTCCGCTGTGGAGCTGAGTGATGGGTGCAAATGTGGAGAGGTAAGTATGGGAGGTGAGTGAAAAGTGTTAGAAAAAGTTTCCTTACTCTGTTTCTTCCTGCAGGCTCAACCCTTGGGGATCCGGAGGTTTCTCCTCTCCACGGCAGAGATGACAGAATGGCTGCTGCATTCTCCGATGCAATAGCCATCTGATTTCTGCTCAGGAAAGAGGTTTGGTGAGTCTTGAGTACAAGGACTCACCAAAGAACAGAGATTGTCAGTGTTTGACAGCTTCCCAAAGCTGTCAAACGATGACAATTCATCTGTCTCAAATTTTTGACAAATGAAACGTCATATGCTGACGTTCTGTCACCGGCTTTCCCTTAATTGGCCGGCTAAGCCCACAGGGCGAGCTTAACAAGGTCAATCAAGGGAAACCAGCATGGGTTGGCCGGACGTCATTGGGGGCGGGACGTCATTGGGGGCGGGACTGAAACCCGACAAGCAGCAGTCCTGCCCCCAACGCTCCCCCATTGATAAAATTCCCCCCATTCTCTGTGTGTCCACTCTATCAAAACCTCTCTCAATTTTAAAGACCTCTATTAGGTCACCCTCAGCCTTTTTTCAAGAGAAAAGAGACCCAGCCTGTTCATCCTTTCCTGATATGTATACCCTCGCATATCTGGTATCATCCTTGTAAATCTTCTCTACCCTCTCCAGTGCCTCTATATTCTTTTTATAATATGGCTACCAGAGCTGTACGCAGTACCATGTGGTCTAACCAAGGTTCGATACAGGTTTAGCATACCCTCCTTCCTTTTCAATTCTATCCCTCTAGAAATAAACCCTAGTGCTTGGTTTGCTTTTTTTATGGCCTTGTTAACCTGTGTCGCAACTTTTAAGTGATTTGTGTATTTGTACTCCGAGATCCCTTTGTTCCTCTACCCCACCTAGACTCGCACCCTCCAAGTGATGTGATCCCCCTATTCTTCCTACCAAAATGTAATACCTCACATTTATCTGTGTTGAACTTCATTTGCCAATTATTTGCCCATTCTAATTATTTATTAATGTCCTCCTGTAATTTTGGGACGACTCCTAATTATTCAAACTGACGTGGGTAAGTGGGGATTCAGTTGGATTTATCAGCACAGTGCTGAAGTTAATGTGAACAGCCATAATAAGGTGCTGCCTGGCTCGACTTTTATGGTTTAATTTTTACTTTAACTTTTTTTTTATTTGTGTATTTTTTTTGGGGGGGGTGGAGGGGGGAATTGTTGCCACCAATGCCTTCAATAGCCAGCCTCCAAGAGGTGTGCCCTGAGCTTCCTAAGTGCGATTCTGTTCTGTTTTTCCTTCCCTTTTCCAAGCTGGGAAATGCTGTACTTCCTGAAGAGCTGAGTGAAGCATGATTGCAATATGTATCCACCTGTGGCGCTAACACTGAACACAATTGCGATGCCCTGACACAAACATCCTTACGGGGAAAATCTTTTCAGTCCATGCGGAATATCTTAATCTAACTCCTGTTAACTAACAAAATTGTTACAGTGCAACCTGTTCTAATCTACAATTAAGATACTTTAAAGTAAAGCGAGTCGGTATCACATTAAAGGTATCACTGAATATCTTTTTGCAGATACATCACCTAATCAGCAGGAAAAAAGCTCAAAATTCTGCCCTCAGAAAAATGGGAAGTCACCATGGATCAGATTCAGAAAATACTGCTATGCGTTTGACATGGGTTTATATAACTGGTCTGTATTTACCATGGAAGAAACCAAAACAGTTTGTCGTGAGCTAGGTATGTTCTGCTTCCATGTTTGGTGCAACTTGCTGTAGCATCTGGTAGTGCTGAGGAAGACATCCAACATCTGTGCTAAGGCACTCCACGTGTATATTGGATTCATTACTGGTTTAAAAAGGTTGCTTTGAGTTTGTGTTTTTTCTTTCTATCTAATTTAGAATGTAATTCATAGTTCATGTAGACCCATTCTCTAATCTCTCAAATGCCTGTTTAGGGGCCCAAAAGTTGACACAACAAAGTTAAAATGTTTAGAAATGAATTCTGTATTTTATAAGTCTTTCATGTACCTATGTAATCATTTCAGTAAAATCTTTAAGGAAAATGAGTACACCATTCAGTTAGATCCTGGCTGATCTGTACCTCAACTCCATTTACCCGCCTTTGCCCCATATCCCTTGCCTATCTGTCTCGGTCTTGAAAGCTCCAATTGACCCAGTATCCACAGCCTTTTGAGGGGAGAAGAGTTCCAGATTTATACTACCCTTTGTGTGGAAAAATGCTTCCTGATTTCACTCCTGAATGGCCCAGCTCAAATTTTAAGATTACGTCCCCTTGTTCTTGATTCCCCCATCAGAGGAAATAGTTTTTCCGTATCTACCCTATCAAATCCTCTTAACATTTTAAACACCTCAATCTGATCAACCCTCAATCTTCTATACTCAAGGGAATACAAGCTCAGTTTATGCAACCTGTCCTCATAATTTAACCCTCTAAGCCCTGGTATCATTCTGATGAATCTGTACTGCATCCCCTCCCTCCAAGGCCAATACAGGAAACTCTTTTTTTTTATCCGGGACCGCCGTGTTGCTGGTTGATCAAAAATTCCGGATGACGGAGAGGGTTATCTACCGGGGCTATTTTTAACAAAGACAAATTTTTAAAAATCAAGAAATGTGCAGTATACAGTAATTGGGTACTCACCTACAGAATGTTGTGTTAAATGGATGGTGGAAGATGCTTGATTAAGTACAGTACTGCCAGTTGAGGGTAATACAATGCAATGACTACCGGCAGCGTGGGAGACACACAGTACCCCTGTAAAATGGCGGATCAGAAGAGACTATAGGCAGCGCGGGAGAGTCAGACTCCTGTTACAGGGGTTTTGAGGTGTTCCGACTCCCGACAGCGCCAAGAAGCCGAGTAGTGGCAGTTTGGAGAATTTTGCCAGTTAATAGAGAATTTTGGATATTTAGGTGCTGTTTAAACAAGAGTTTCCTGTATATTCTTCCTGAGGTGGGGTGCCCAGAACTGGACGCAGTACTCCAGATGGGATTTGACCAAGACTCTACATAACTGAAGCATAACTTCCGTTTCTGTGTTCCAGCCCCCTTGCGATAAAGATCAACTTCCCATAGCCTTTTTGGTTGCTTTTTGTACCTGTATGCTAGCTTTTAATGATGTGTATTTGAACTCTCGAATCTCTGCTCCTCTACAGTTCCTAGTTTCTCACCATTTAGTAAATATTATTAAATAACATTAGCTTTTATTGTTAATGGCAAAGTACAAACTTTTAAATCTAGATCCCTCTGCTACTATTCTGAGCATAAAAGACCAAGAAGAAAATGATTTTGTAACCAGACAAATAAAAGAGGAACAGGGAATCACTGGATGGGTCTGGCTGGGAATTTTTCAAGATCTTAAAGGTAAGGGAATGTGTGTGAGCAATCAAAAGGAACCTTGGTACATGTTAGAAATCCTGTGTATGTATATACGACACTGCATCTTCAAGTAGTTTTCCCCTTTCTCCAATTGGATCCTAAAGCACCACCCCAGTGAAAGACTGTAGATTAGCAATCAGTTTTGTTCTGAAATGAATTGTAGGATGATGACTCTCCCTGTGTCTTTCTCCTCTTCTATGTGGGGGCCTACTTAACTTTCATTCAGCAATACAGCTAACGTCAACTATTTAGCAGTATGGGGAATAGTGGGTACAAAGCAATCTCTCCACTAGGTGGCATTTTATGCTGTTGCTCCATAAGCAATTATATATATTTAAAAGAACAAATGCTTTCATTTATATAGCTTGTTATCATTTCCCTCAGAACCGTCCCAAAGCTCTTCACATTGAATTGCTGTCTAAATTTTTATGTAATTAAATTTGATAGTCATTTTGAACAAAGTGCAATCCCACAAACAGCAGGAGTACAGCACTGGATGTCGGCCTAGATTATGTGCACTGGTCCTGGAGTAAGACTTCAAACTATAACTTTTTGATTCTCAAATGAGGGTGCTACCAGCTGAGCAATGCTGATATAATGGATGTATAAATGCTGGAGGAGAGAAAATAAAATAACTGTTGTCAGGGCACAGGACATTGGGACTCTTGTCATAATATGCCATGTTGGAGGATGTGTATTTATCACCTGCATTTTTCTAGTCTTAGTTGTACTGAGCTTTTGCCAAACATAGGCAAGACCCTTGTATGTATTCGCATGATACTGTTTCCAAAGCTTTGTTGTGCTGCACTCATATTTAATGGAAATTCACACTTTTTCATACGTGAAGAGCTAAATTTCACCATTTTAATGACCATCTAATTAACTTATTTCTACACTTAAAATATGAAGAACATATTGACAGACACCTCAATAAGGCAGTTCTTTGAGGTACTGTAATTCGTTTATTTATTCCCAAAACTACTGATTTTTCTCCATACAAAGTATTAATTTTTGGTTTTATGCCAAAATAGATTAAATAAATGCCCTTCACTAATAAATTTAAAGATGGGAAAGTTAAGATTACCCATTTTCTTAAGGTGCACTATACAAGCATTTTTGAATTTTTTTACATTGCCACCACTCTCAATTTCATGTTGATGCTAACTCCAGAATCAAATCGCAATCCGAAACAGACAAGTGTGAGACTCCCTCAAGTAGGCTGTTTCACATCAGCTGTGCTTGCACCATGTGGAATACAACGGCAATGTATTGTGAAGCTGGGTTTTTAAAATGTTCAAGGGGTACCTTCTTTAAAATTACTGTAGCGTCTTTTTATTGTTGTGACAAACTAGATGCTGCCACCTAACACCAGTAATGAAACTCTGGATAGATTTCTCTCCTGGCTGGTAGAGTGAAATTTGCAGCAAATGAGGCCCATAATATAACTTGGGTGTAGCTGCCTGCATTACAGTAATTGGACCGAGACTGGTAGTGCAATAAAACTGCAGTCCTATAGGCACAAATGGAGCCTCAAAGTCAGCACAGTACTGGAGAGTCTGCGGAGTGGGAGGCACAATTGAACCAAGAAAAATTCAAGAACTGGTCCCCATTGCTAAGTTGCAGGATCATCAACCTCCACACACACACTCAACCATAATACAGATCACCCAACTAAATAAAACCAAAAAGGTACAGCAGGGTAATAAAAGACAAGGGAAAAAACAAGTCAAACGTAGCAAAGTACCCACATTCAGTTATCATTAACTGCCATGGTCATCCATAACCATTCATTGATGTGCAATACTTGTCTTAATTTGTCATTTGTATGTTTACTAGTAATGTAATATATCAGAACTCCCTAACTAAAGAAAATCTGCAACAGATTTAAAAAAAAAAAAAAAATTCCATCTACATCATAAACACAATCGGACCCTTTTAAAGGTTTCCTCAGTTAAGATTCAAACGTACCTGTCACAATAATGTGCTTTGTTAAATTAGTTAACACTTTTGTGCTTCTACACAGATAAATCCTTACAGTGGCTAGATGGTTCGAACCTTACTTATGCTAACTGGATTAATACAAATCACACATTTCCAACTCCCGATAAGTGTGCTGTCATATCATCCAAAAATGGGACATGGATTCTAACCAGCTGTTCGAAGAGTCATAGCAGACTTGTTTGCAAAGCTCCAATGCGTAAGTTTTACACTAACAGCCTTCAGTGGCTCAACAACTCTTTCTTAATCCTTGTCTGAAATGTTAAACTAGATTTTGCTGTCTGTTAGCTTTAGGGAAAAAGTAGATGTGAATTCAAAGTGTTGTAATGTTGGTAGAAAGCGCTAATAGACTATTGATCAGTGTTTAGTGTTGATCTTAAAAAATCTTACCGTTCCAAAAAAGGATTCATGAACATGAGAGAAAGAAACTTGATTTTTCTTGTCACGAACTGAGACTTGCAACATTCTACAGCTACACAGTCAAATTGTATTTTACTCCAGGTCAGACATAGTGTTGTGGGGTTTAACAAACAGGAACATTTCCAAGTAGCTTCTTAGTAGTGAAATAAATCAATAGTACACAGATATTTTCTAAATGGCAGCCTGGGTGTATAGACCATTGATGGGAATGATGTACTGGGATAGGAGGAATAGAGTGTGCCAGGAAAGCACAGAAAGCATAGGAGGTGCACATCAAGCAGCTGGTGTACCACACAGTTGGTTTCCTGGGCATGGCGAAGAAGCTGTGCATTAGAAAGCCTAGGCTCATCATATAGTTTGTGACTAAGATGCCAAATACAATATCAGTGGCCATGAAAGTCCCCATTGACCTCAAATTTTATGCCACAAAGATTTTCTAGGCCTCCACAGGTAACATCTAAGGTGCCAGATAGACACTTGGATGCAAGAGACACTAAAAATGATTCCACTGGTGAAGTCCAGGCCTTGCAAAACGGTCTGAACCCCTCCCGAAGATGAATATTTTTTTTCCGTTTCCCTGCCTTTGGGGGAGGGGATGAGAGCTCGAGCAATCCCATTTTCCCCCGTGAGTGAGCAGCCGGCCAGCCAATGGCATGGGGCAGGCGGCCACCAAAGATGCACCCCAAGTGGTGCTTGTGCTTGCCTGTATATCTGCAAATGAGATGCCCTCACACTGACCCTGCAAGCTCCAGTGAAGGTCGGTGCTTGAGAACAACAGATGTGTACTGCCAGGATCGCCACCCATGGAATTTCAGGGCCGAGTTGATCACATTCATTGTTGTGGAATAATCACACTTGGTCTACTTTCAGCAGTTCAACTTTCCAGTTAGACAAACTGGGGAGTATACAGCCAGATTATAGGATTTGTATTCTTGGTTAAAGCACCCATAATTCTACTTGTATCAATCACTATTACAATACATTATAATTTACTGAATGAAGAAAATACTCATTCATCAGTTTTGCTTACATTTTTTTTAAAGTATGATTTTTTAAAATACTTAACACTTTTTTCATTTCTGTTGTTTTGCAGAACCCAGTCACAGAGTTGCAGCTTTAGTGATAACAGTGATTTTTATCCTAGTGCTACTCGGTGGAATTGTGTGGTTTTTGTACAAAAAGAATAAATGGCGATGGGCTAATCCCTTTGGAACAGTGCACTATGAGCGTAGTTATAATGATCCCACAGATGCTGATAGTACAGTTATGATAACCGAACTTAAGGAATTCCACGATTGAAACCTACTGGTAATTCTGTTACCAAAATGCTTGAGAATTTTCAAAAAATTGATATTATCCTTTGTCTTTAATTTGATACATTGCTAAATAATTTTACTGTTTTATAAATATTTCCTGATTTGCACTACTTATACTTTTGATAAACACTGCGACATTGTTACTATTGTAGCAGTTTCCAGAGGTTATTGTGTTCTGTTGTGAAATATTTGCTTTAAAAACTTATTTTTATACTGTATTAAGTAAACATTCCAGTGTTGCAAAGGATCATAATATATGCAAGGTCTAAAATCCAAAAAATAACCTTTATAATAGCCTTCTACCAATCATGTGTTGCAATATCATGCAGTTGCTTATGTGACAAAGACATTTATTGATATCTCTGTATATCTTAAAGCCATTGAAAATTTAATATTCACAATGAAAAATCTAATTTGTGTATATTTTAAAAAGTAATATATTAATATACAAGATGTGTTAAAAGCCATAACATATGTTTGGGTTTTAGATGACTTGTGTAAACTGGGGAAAGTTGCTATTGTTTATGAAATCATGCTAACTCCTTTATGTCAGTGCCTTGTAACTTCCTCCTCACAGCAGAACCTCAAAGTTAAGGATCAGTTATCCAAACATAATATGTGCATTAATAGACCACACTAATGTACACATTATGTGCTGCTTTACTCCTTTCTTCGGCTGGGTTTATTAATACATATACACTCCCTACTATTATAATACAGTATGTACAATAAATTGAAATTACTGTTTACAGTAGACCGTCTTGAAAGCAAGGCTTGTTTTAATTTGGAAAAATAAAGTCTTTAAAACTATATGGATATTTTAGGCATCTCTGGTCCTAAAGACTTTATTTTTGAGGTTCTGCTATACTTCAATTTGTGTGTATTTGTAGAGCTACAACTATTAGAAATTTAGCAATGGAGATTAATTACTGTAATTTTTTTAATTGGGGATTTGACCGAAGCCGTTCTAATTGAACATTGGTCTACCTATGACTATACTACTGTTAGGTTCAATTTAGTGAATGCCACACTGCGCACATGTTGTAAGGAAAGAGCATAACTTGTTTTGTACATATTTACAAATTATAAGGACCGGACTGTGTTCTGTATATCCTTACCTTGAATTATTTTTTAAATCGTGTTAACTAAATTTAGTAATTGTACTATTGGAAATTAAACATCTGTTTTTTTTAAAAAAAGTGCTTGAATGGGCATATTGGTATTATAAATTTGCAATTTCATGTTTATTTGAAATGTATATAAAATTTATCAATTTCACTGCAAAAACTATCTAATAAATCTTAACTGTAATCTGAGGTCTTAACCAACAAACTTAATGTGGGTTAGAAAGAGGAGTGCATGGTGATATTTAATCAATTCTACCTGTTTATCTCTCTCAAAATAACATGTGGAAATTGGCAACATTTTTTTTAAAGTATCATCCCTCCTTGTATGTAATATGAAATACAATCTTTGTTTTTAAATTTAATTTTGATTGTTTTGTGCCATTAATCATGAGGGGTCTAGACAGAGTAGATAGAGAGAAACTGTTCCCATTGGCAGAAGGGTCGAAAACCAGAGGACACAGATTTAAGGTGATTGGCAAAAGAACCAAAGGCGACGTAAGGGAAAACTTTTTTACGCAGTGAGTGGTTAGGATCTGGAATGCACTGCCTGAAAGGGTGATGGAGGCAGATTCAATCACGGCTTTCAAAAGGGAGTTGGATAAGTCTGAAGGAAAGAAATTTGCGGGGCTACGGGGAAAGGGCGGGGGAGTGGGACTAACTGAAGTGCACTTGCAGAGAGCCGGCACAGGCTCGACGGGCCGAATGACCTACATCCATGCTGTAACCATTCTATGATTCTAATGCCATAAATTCTGTACAATTAGATGGGTACTTTCAGAGCTATGCAATTATGCTTGAATAATGCATTATTTTCAGCTTTTTTTGACACATAGTTGATGCTATCGACATTCTTTTGATAAAAGGACTTCATGATATTTAAGGGGAACAGGCAGCTCAACATTAAATGCCTCACTCCCAATTAGGTACCAGATTCTGATTCCAGGGTTGACTAATTGTGTATTTCATTTTGGGTGACATTACTTCATTTTCGGGCTGAGGTCCAGAAAATTGGGTACAGTGGGGTTGATGTACTCTCTTTTCATCTCTAGGTCCTGGATTTCAATTCAACTTAATAGACAGAAGAGACTTTCATCCTAAGTCTCTTGTGCAAAATGGTTTTGAGCAATTGCAACCCAGTTCCTATAGGGAGTAGGACCACAGCACAAATCTGCATTTCATTTGGTAATCTTATTGAGAGGTCACAACAGTAGCTAGTGAACAAAATGTAAATATGATATACTGTAGGAGAGGTTGCTGCTTTGAAATTCAGATTAAGGAAAATTTATTATTTATGTTACCTATGCTGCACTTGACTATGGAGTGCTTTATGTTGATACTGGGTGTCTGAGATGAGAAAGTGTTACATTTCCCAGAACTAACAACACTTTCACCTTGGTGAGCACCAAAAATCACCAAATAAACCTTTGCCCTATGTTTCTTGTACAGCACTTGTGGAGCTGCTTCCCTAGTGATCATGGAGAAATCTGTGGTACAAATAATTTTACCCGTGGGGATTAGTAGCACATGGACAAAATGCAGAGAGAAATATTTTCTAAAATATAGATGGGTGTAAATATAAATATAATTTTTTTGTTGCTCCGCAAAGCAGACTTATTTGATGTAAAATGTGTTTGCGTGTATATATGTGTTCTGAACATGCCTTTTACAGTTACTGGAAGCTGTGAAATAAACTGGGAGGAAAAAGAATCCTTATTTGTGAAGTCATTATTTTAGTGTGGACTGCTCTGTTTCACATACTGATAATGTATGCTACTACAACCATCAGTTATGAAAAGCAGCGGATGGTTAATTAGTAGAGTACATAATTTCTTCCTTGTTTTTTGTAATTAACTGAAGTGGCTGGGGATACCGTATCATTGCCAATGATAAAATAAAGTGGAAAATATGGGCATTACTATTCTTTGCATTTGTGTTCCTTAGATCAGGAGAATTCCAGGTTCAGCCATGGATTGTATCCATGCATACACTCTTTAAATATCTGAGGTGCCAAAAATTAGTGCTGCTCCTGTTCTGCTCCACTCCTCAGTGGCATACCCCTTGGTAACACTTGCCGCAGAGGGTATGAAATGCTACTGTGGACATAGTCATACTCACAGAATCATACCTTTCAGCCAATGTCCCAAACTCCTCCATCACCATCTCTGGGTATGTCCAGACCCACCAGGGGTGGCGGCACAGTGATATGCAATCAGGAAGGAGTGGCCCTGGGAGTCCTCAACATTGACTCCGGACCCCATGAAGTCTCGTGGCTTCAGGTCAAGCATGGGCAAGGAAACCTGCTGATTACCACCTACTGCCCTCCCTCAGCTGTTGAATCAGTACTCCATGTTGAACACCACTTGGAAGACGCACTGAGAGCAGCAAGGGCACAGAATGTGCTCTGGGTGGGTGGGGGACTTCAATGTCCATCACCAAGAGTGGCTCAGTAGCATCACTACTGACCGAGCTGGCCGAGTCCTGAAGGACATAGCTGCCAGTCTTGACCTGCGATAGGTGGTGAGAGAACCAACATGAGGGAAAAACCTACTTAACCTTGACTTCAACAATCTACCTGTCGCAGATGCATCTGTCCATGACAGCATTAGTAGCAGTGACCACCGCACAGTCATTTTGGAGACGAAGTCCTGTCTTCACACTGAGGACTCATCGTGTTGTGTGGCACTATCACCGTGCCAAATGGGATAAATTCAGAACAGATCTAGCAGCTCAAAACTGGGCATCCATGTGCCGCTGTGGGCCATCAGCAGCAGCAGAATTGTATTCCACCACAATCTGTAACCTCATGGCCTGGCTTATCCCTCACTCTACCATTACCACCAAGCCAGGGGACCAACCCTGGTTCAATAAGGAGTGTAGAAGAGCATGCCAGGTGTACCTAAAAATGCGGTGCCAAAGTGGGGAAGCTGCAACACAGGACTACATGCATGCTAAAAAGTGGAAGCAGCATGCTATAGACAGAACTAAGTGATCCCACAATCAACTGTTCAGATCAAAGCTCTGCAATCCTGTCACATCCAGTCGTGAATGGTGGTGAACCATTAAACAACTAACTGGCAGAGGAGGTTCCATGAATATCCCCATAGTCAATGATGGTGGTGTCCAGCAAGTGAGTGCAAAAGCCAAGGCTGAAGCGTTTGCAACCATCTTCAGCCAGAAGTGCCGAGTGGATGATCCATATTGGCCTCCTGAGGTCCCCACCACCACAGAAGCCAGTCTTCAGCCAATTTGATTCACTCTATGTGATATCAAGAAATGGCTGAGCGCACTGGATACAGCAAAAGCTGTGGGCCCTGACAACATCCCGGCTGTCGTGCTGAAGGCTTGTGCTCCATAACTAGCCGCACCTCTAGCCAAGCTGTTCCAGTACAGCTACAACACTGGCATCTATCTGACAATGTGGAAAACTGCCCAGGTATGTCCTGTCCACAAAAAGCAGGACCAATCCAATCCGGCCAATTACCGCCCCGTCCGTCTACTCTCAATCATCAGCAAAGCAATGGAAGGTGTCAACAGTGCTATTAAGCAACACTTCTTCACCAATAACCTGCTCACTGATGCCCAGTTTGGGTTCCGCCAGGACCACTCTGCTCCAGACTTCATTACAGCCTTGGTCCAAACATGGACAAAAGAGCTGAATTCCAGAGGTAAGGTGAGAGTGACTGCCCTTGACATCAAGGCAGCATTTGATAGAGTATGGCATCAAGGAGCCTTAGTAAAACTGAAGTCAGTGGGAATCGGGGGAGAAAACTCTCCATTGGCTGGAGTCATGCCTAGCATAAAGGAAGATTGTTGTGGTGATTGGAGGGCAACAAGAGCAGGTCAGAGGCTGGGTATTCTGCAGCGAGTGTCTCACCGTCTGACTCCCCAGAGCCTTTCCACCATCTACAAGGCACAAGTCAGGAGTGTGATGGAATACTCTCTACTTGTCTGGATGAGTGCAGCTCCAACCACACTCAAGAAGCTCGACACCCTCCACCACCTTAAACATTCACTCCCTCCACCACCGGCGTACCATGGCTGCAGTGTGTACCATCTACAAGATGCACTGCAGCAACTCGCCAAGGCTTCTTCGGCAGCACCTCCCAAACCCGCAACCTCTACCACCTAGAAGGACAAGGACAGGAGGCACATGGGAACACCACCACCTTCAAATTCCCCTCCAAGTCACACACCATCCTGACTGGGAAGTATATCGCTGGGTCAAAATCCTGGATCTCCCTACCTAACAGCATTGTGGGAATACCTTCACCACATGGACTGCAACGGTTCAAGAGGGCGGCTCACCACCACCTTCTCGAGCGCAACTAGGGATGGGCAATAAATGCTGGCCTTGCCAGCGATGCCCACATCCCAGGAATGAATAAAAAAAAGGAGTAGCTTGGAAGGGAAGTGGGAACAGAGAGGGGTCAACATACTATGAAGTGCTAGCATGATTTCTGAGGCGGGATGGGGAATGTACCAGCACGAAGCATACCAGCATGAATTGGGGGAGGGCATGAATTGTGCCATTGTGATCTGGGGGAGGAAAGTGGCAGCATGTAGTGAAAGAGGATTTTAAAAAGTGCAGCAGAGGGAATGGATAAAAGGTGCCAGCATGAACTCAGAGAAGATGATGAATATAAGCTGAGAGGAGAGGAGAATGCTGGTGTTAACAGCGAGGTGAGAGAAAAGTGTCAACAAAAACGGGGGTGGGGAGAAGGATAGAGGAAGACAGTGTCTCTCTGAAGGGGGAGAGTGACAGTTTGGATAGCTTTTGGGAAGTTATGGCCAGATTCCTCTGTTGAATATGGATTTTGAAACCAAATTTCACATTCTTTAACAAAAATTTACATTAAAAATCCATCAATTTTGAAGCAAAAATTGGGTATGATAGCCTAGCAATAATGATGCTGGACTCACAATCCAGAGGTTGAGAGTTCAAATTCCATGTGGCAAGTTATGAAATTTAATTTCATAAATCTGGTAACTTGTGGACTAGCACCAGAAAAATAACCATGAAAAGCAAGCAGATTGTCATAAAAAATGTAATTGATTCATAAATGTGCTTGAAAGAAGCATACCTGCCACCTCTACCTGCTCTGGCTTGCATGTGACTTCAGTCCACACTAAATGGTTGACTCTTAATGCTCTCGCAAACCATCACATTTTAACAATTGCTACAACGTAAGGTCTGTGTGATTTTTCTGCTTATTACTTAACAGCACTGACCTAGGCATCATATGAGGTTACGGCTAAAGCAATCTTGGCCCAACTGACCCTGCACAATGCTCTCACTACCATCTAGGGCTGGTGCCCAAGTTGGGAGAGATGTCCCACAGACCTACCAAACAACAACCAAACATAGTTATACTCAAAAAATCGTATTTATCAGCCAACATCCCAGACTCTTCCATCACCATCCCATTGGCAAGAGAGACACACTAGAGGTGGGTGTTCAGTGATGCAGGTGGTTGTGGCCATGAAGTCCTAAACATCAACTCTGGATCCCATGAAGTCTGATGGTTTCAGGTCATACAAGGCTAAGTAAACCGCCTGCTGATTGACACCTACTGCACCCCCCCCCCCCCCCCAAAAAAAACTGGTGAATCTACTTCTCCATGTTCATCATCACTTGGAGAAAGTGCCAAGATAAGCAAGAGTACAGAATGTACTCTGGGTAGGGGACTTTGATGTCCACCACCAAAATAGCTTGGTAGGACCACCAGTGTCCAGGGTGGCTGAAGGACAGAGCTTGCAGATTGTTCCTGTAGCAGGCAGTCAACCATCTTTAGCTGCTTCATTAATTATATCATTCCATCATAAGGTCAGGACTATAGCTGTTTGCTGACGTTTCCACAATATTTAGCTCCATTCACAATTTCTCCTATAATGAATCAGCCCATGCCAGTTTACAGCAGGATCTGTACAACATCAGGCTTGTGCTGATGAGTGGCAGGTAACATGCATGCCACACAAGTGCTAGGTAATGCCTATCCTGAGCAAGAGTAAACCTAGTCATCTTCCCTTGATCTTAAACACCAACAACATGTTGGGGGTCACCATTAACCAATAGCATAACTGGACCAGCCACAACAACACCACAACAACTGCAATAGTAGGGAAGAGGCTGAGTTACTCTGCAAAGAGTAGCTCACCACCTGCCTCCTCAAAGTCTATGCACCAACAAGAAGGCTCGTCAGGATTGTGATGGAATACTTACCACCTGCCTGGATGGGTGCATTCTCAACACACTTAAGCAGCTTGATATCAGCTTGGACAGAGCAGTTTGCTTGATTGGCACTTCTGCCACTGGACTCAATATCCACCCCACCCCCACCCCCACCAGCACACTGAGGCTGCATTATGTACAATCTAAAAGAAGCACTGCAACAACTCCCCACTAGACTCCTCTGTGATAGAGATACAAGGAGGTAAATTAGAAGAAATGTGTATAATTTAAAATCTGTTGCCTATGCCCGTAGTTCAATCCCTGGTACAAGTTATCTCAGCCCAAGCAACAGGATCAACAATACAACTGTCCTCAATTCCCCTCAGCTAAGGGGGAGGAAAATCTGTTCAGTAATCTCTGCTAGGATGTGTGTGGATCTATGTCCTTATAGCCAAACAGCAAGCCAACAATGCTCCCACGTTAAGAGTGGCCATTCGAGAGAGGTAGCAATGGAACTGTACTCAAGCAAGCAGTCAACACCTTCAGTAGAGGACAGGAGGGAAATTGACAAAAGAGGATGCTGAGTTCTTGCATTCATAGTTCTCATCGTACAAAAATCTCATTTGGTGCCAGTTAGTCCAAAAAGTGGTGATGTCACAGGTAAGAATCTGTATAATCTTTATTCTATTGCTGCAACATATCAACCACTCTTAATGCCGTGGTATCAAAAAGAACACTAAATCTAGTATCACTTGTTAACCTGGATTACTGATTACATGCACATACTGTAATTTCCTATTAAGTGCTGTTCTTGCTTATAATCTTTTTCACTGTAGCACTATCTCTGTTATAAATACTACTGCTGGCTGGATGCCAGTTGTTCCTTTTGATCTTCTGATACTAGTGTCAAATAATTGCCTGTAATATTATAATCCAGGTACAGCCAGTAGGGAAAACATTCACTGGGGGCTGATTTTTACTTGAGGCACACAGACAAGTGGTCAGCAGGTGGAAATCGCCCACTGTACACACATTGTTATCATTGTGAAGCCCAAGCCATTTCGAGGCCCGGGCCTCATTTACATGCAGCTTTTCACAGGCCAGTGTTATTTCTTCATAAAAAGGTCTTTGGTAAACCTTTTTTCCGTAAATAGCCGTGAATCAATCATACAATTACACCTTTCATCATGTGAAGTCTCAAGTGAGTATATAGATTGTTAATCCATGGAATATTTTCCATATCCCACTCAGAAAAATATGAATTTAATTGATACTATACCCAAGATTCCCCTCCTGGTGGCGGTGTACTGGCAGGGCAGGGCAGACTTTGCCCGACCTTCTGACACAGCCGGAACCCTGATACAGTTTCCTGAGTTGGGAGTTATTGCATATACAGGGCAGGCTCCCAGCGGGATTGCTGCCACCAAGTGAGAGCCCAGCCTGAAGAAGAGGGAAGTTCTGCTATGTTGAAGTGAACTGGTTCAACAGCACGAGAAGAGCAAGAGTAACATTGAAGGAGGAGAGGCACTTTGAAGATTGCAATTGACGTCCAACTGAAGGCCTCAGCCAAAACAGGGCCTTCAGCTGGTCAGTGCTGGGGGTAGAATGGAGGGAAATAAGGCTGAGGGAAACAAGGACCTCTACCTCCATGGGGGCACCTAAGGGTTGTTACTGGCACTTCTGGGGCCTATCGCCATACTCCCCAAACAGCCCCAGGTAGCAGTCATTTACATGCTGCGGCCAGGGAAGGAGTGGCCAGCAGTAATCCTAGTGGAGCAGGAGGAGTGAAATGCATGGCAGGCGGTAAGGTGATGGTAGGCCTCCTCCCAAATTTTTTCTCATTCTCCACCACTATCCTGCCCAATTTCGGGCAGGATCACAGAGAAGAATCCAGCTGTGTCTCTTCTTGACATCTTTTTCAGCTTTATATTTGATTCAAAATCTAGCACAAGTAATGTAATGCTTACTGCTTCCAAATTTCCAATGGTGCTTATTGCTTTTAATGTGCAGTGCTAGGAGCCCAGGTTCAACAACAGATCATTATGTTTTCATGTCCCAGCTTTGGGATGTTGAGAAGGCAGTAAACGTTATCAGAAGAGCAGCCTGTATGTTGAAGCACTTTTTAAAATCATAAAACCATGTTTAAAAAAGTAGGCCTACAAGTCATAGCAAGGTTTTTCCACAAGTGTTCCTTTGAAAGCTGCATATGTGTCACATTAATAATGTGCCGATACACAAATACTGCAGTAGCTATATTTGTAGTGTATTTTTGCTTATTACAAAAGAAGTGACTAAAACAAGAAACCCAGAAGGTCTGTTTTAATTTTGGCTATAATTATTCTGTTAGAAAAGCAGATTTGTATGGTTTCTCCAAATAAATCAAATGAGGAACAGGATTAATAACATATATGAATGGAAATTATGTAAATGATGCCCAAGGTTGTTTATTAAACAGGAAAAGCACTGCTTACCCTAAAGGCACATTGCAATTATTTTCATGACACTTCATTAAAGCTTTTAAGTGAAATAAACTGCAGTAACCCATGCTCATTTCCCCAGACTCTTCTCACACACATCCTGGCAGACAGTTACAGAACATCACTGGCAGATGCCTGGGAGCAAGCCACCTGTCACCAATTCATCTAGTGAGTGATGTGTTTCTCTGTGGACTGGATAAGTAAATAAGGGGGAATGTAGCTGAAAAGCAAAATGGAAGGATGGTAAATGTATATCTTTAATCTGTGGGAACTACAGTTCCCAGACATGGAATAATCAAAGAACTTCTTATTGTTATATCATAACATAGAGAAATTTTGAGCAGAAGAAAATCGATTCAAATAGTCTACCCTTCCAAACCTCCCAAGTAGTTCTTTACCAAGATACTGGAACTAAGAGCACTGCATCCAATTTTTTAAAAATCTGCCATAGTTTCCTGTTCTGCTACCACTGTTGGTAATCTGTTCCACAATTCTGTAATTATCTTACTAAGAAATTGGTGCCTAAATTTGTTATTTTCTTTCAACACCCTTAAGTTTAAACTGTGTCCCCATAGTTCTCAAATCTTATCCAAAGAATTTCCTGGATCCAAATACTTCATACCTAGTGAAATATTTCAAGATGTCTAGCAAATTGACCCTCATAGGAACAGGAGTAGGCCATTCAGCACCTCAAGTCTGTTCTGCCACACAATTAGATCATGGTTGATCTGTACCTTAATTCTATTTCCACACCTTTGCTCCATATCCCTTGATACCCTTGCCCAGCAAAAATTAATCGATCTCAGTCTTGAAAATTTCAATTGACCTAGCATCCACATCCTTTTGGGGAGAAAGTTCCAGATTTCTACTACCCTGTGTGTGAAAAGGTGCTTTCTTATTTCACTCCTAAATGGCCTAGCTCTAATTTTAAGGTCATGACCTATTGTTCTGGATTCTGCCAGGTAAATAGTTTCTCTGTATCTATCCCATCAAACCCATTCAATAATTTAAATACGTTGATTAAATGACCTCAGCCTTCTAAACTCAAGGGAATACAATCCAAGTTTATGCAATCTGACCTGATAATTTAACCCTTTAAGCCCTGGTATCATTCCAGTGAATCTGGGCTGTACCGCCTCAAAATTCAATGTGGAGAAGTGTGAGGTCATCTACTTTGGATTCAAGAAAGACTTTCCTGGCATTCAGTGCCCAAAACTGAACGCAGTATTCAGATGGGTTCTGACCAACATTCCCATTAAGCTGTGAGTCTGGAGGTCCCACGTAGGCCATTCACCGGCTTTTCAACGGGAATAACCATGCATGTGCGAAGATTCGAATGGACCATGCAGCCAGTTAAAGGACCCATGCATGAAAAATAAATTAAAGGGAACATTGGTTCTGACCAAAGCTCTATACAGGTTGAACATCCTGAATCCGGCAACCTCGGGACCGAAGCCAAGCCGATTTTCGTGTTTTTCTGGACTTCGGAACGTGTTTCTGATGTCCGAAGTCCGGAAATATCGCAACCTGGGCACGGGCATTTCTGGACTTTGAACATCAGAAACACGTTATGAGTCCAGAAATGCCTGGGCTGCTCCACGTAGTGCTGATGCATTTCTCCGCCCCTCCCCTTCTGTTAAAAAGGAGGGATGCTGCGAGCTCTGCAGAGCATCCGATGGCCCACACTAGGCCACCAGGGCAGTGTGGTGCCGTGGCCGCAGCCTGGCGGAAACAGTTTGACAGGGTGTCCGGACTCCGGAACATTATACGGATTCCAGACGACCCTGCCACCAATCGTCCCGGATTCCGGAACATTCTGGATTCTGGAACTCCTGATTTTGGATGCTGAACCTGTACAATTGAAGCGTAACTTCCTCCCCTTTATATTGCAGTCCCCTTGTGATAAAGGCCAACATTCCATTGGCACTTTTGATTGCTTTTTGTACCTGTCCACTAGCTTTTAGTGATTTGTGTGCATGGACCCACAAATCTCTTGACTCCTCCACAGTTTCTAGTTTCTCACCATTTAGAATCTACTCCAATTTGTCTTTCTTAGATCCAAAGTAGATGACCTCACACTTCTCCACATTGAATTCCATTTGCCACTGTTTTGCCCACTCACTTAGTCTGCCTATGTCACTTTTTTTAAGTTCCTGCTCCCATCTGTGCTACTTACTATGCCTTCTAACTTAGTATTGTCTTCAAACTTGGCTTTACAATTCTCTATTCCTTCATCAAAGTCATTGATAAATATGATGAAAAGCAGAGGCCATAGTATACATCCCTAGGGAACACCATTTGTCATATCCCACAAATCACAGAGTACGTACCCTGTAACCTTACTCTGTCTTCTACCTCCCAACCAATTTCTATCTCTGTTGCAAATCCAATTTTGTGCGCTTTCATTTTTGCTAATAATCTCTTGTGGAACCTTATTAAATGCCTCTGGAAGTCCATATAGGTAACATCCATAAACACTCCCTTATCCACCATGTTAGTGATCTCCTCAAAAAATTCAATTCGATTAGTCTGGCATGACTTACCTTTTAAATCCATGCTGACTCTCTCTGATCAGCTCCTATTTGTCCGAGTGCTCAGTCACTCTGTCCCTAATGGCAGATTCTAGTAACTTCTCCACAACTGATGTTAGACTGACAGGTCTGTAATTTCCTGGTTTCTCTCTTCTGTAAGCAGTTTTTGATCCTAGCCCAATTGCTAGACGGACGGTTCGAATCACCCGCGCCTTACGAAAGTTCTATACCCAGGAATTATTATTCAGAGCGTAAATGGAATAAGTCACGGGCAGGAATACTTCGGTGAAAAATCAAACTTATTTATTTGGTCTAACATACACTAGCTAAAACATGCACTACTAAATGAAATCACTGTCTCTGTGGAGAATAAAATCCAGGTTACATACATACAGTACACAACTGGGAACTATAACAGGCAATAATTCCCTTGTTGCTATGGTGGACTCTAATTCCACCCCAACCAACGAATTACCCAGTTGCATAAACCCCTTCGCCTGGCTGAACCAAATGAAGCTCCCATACCAGAATAGCCCAAAAGCTTCACTTCTGAGAAAAACCCTGAGCCCCTTACACCTCACCCAGCTTGCCTGGGATATCTGGTTACCGGCTTGGCTCGATCGTTTCGCTCAGCGGCTTCTTCCTCTGGTACTTCTTGTTAGGTCGATCTTGGTGGAGCGAGAGAGTGAAAGAGAGAATGGTGGGAAAGGATCTATCTTTATAGGAGTCTGGTTACCCCTATCTTTCCCGCCAATCTTTAAAATCCTTTTGTTTCTAAGCACTCCGCTTAATCAGTGATGGGTCATCATCGGACCCATGAGTATTCCGTGATTGGATTAATGGCCCTAAGTCTGGGACATATCTTTCGGTCTTTTGTGTTGGGAAAAACTGGCTCCTCTTCGGCTGGCTGAGGCCAGTGGGTTCATTGTTCTGCTTCTCTTCTGAGTTGGAGGTGAGAAGTGCTTTTGCATATTGGAGTGGCTTTCTAATAAGTTCAAGTTCAATGGCCCCCCTCCTTTTTCCAGGACTGTCGGGCGAACCCATACATTCCGGATGACTGACGGTTCTTTTGTCACAGCCAACTGCCATGCGTTCTCTGGAGTTTTAACAAACCAGTCCCCCACGCATCTGTACAGGGCAATCTCACCACAGGGAAAACACTCTCAGCCCATAAAGTCCACAAAAATATTCTCGACTGAGTCCATTCTTCAAACAGAGACTTTGCGATCTCTTCAGTCCCCCGTTTGATGCTTTTCTTTCCACAAAGCATCACTTGACAAGACAGCAAAGGCCAAAGTCTCCCACAAGTGAAGCTGTTTCCCTGTGTTTACGTTTTAGAAACATAGTAGGAGCAGGAGTAGGCCATTCGGCCCTTCGAGCCTGCCCCGCCATTCAATGAGATCATGGCTGATCATCCAAATTCAGTACACTGTCCCTGCCTTCTCCCCATATCCCTTGATCCCTTTAGCCTTAAGAAATATATCCAACTCTTTCTTGAATATATTTAATGAACTGGCCTCCACCGCCCTCTGTGGCAGAGAATTCCATAGGTTCACCACTCTCTGGGTGAAGAAATTCCTCCTCATTTCAGTCCTAAATGTCCTACCCCTTATCCTGAGACTATGACCCCTGGTTCTGGACTCCCCGACCATCAGGACCATCCTTCCAGCATCTAGTCTGTCCAGGCCTGACAGAATTTTATAGGTTTCGATAAGATCCCCTCTCAATCTTCTAAACTCCAGTGAGTATAAGCCCAATCGACACAATCTCTCCTCATACGTCATTCCTGCCATCCCAGGTATCAGCCCGGTGAATCTTCGCTACACTCCTTCCATGGCAAGAACGTCCTTCCTCAGATAAGGCGACCAAAACTGCACACAATACTCAAGGTGCGGTCTCACCAAGGCCCTGTACAACTGTAGCAAGACATCCTTGTTCCTGTACTCGAACCCTCTCGCTACGAAGGCCAACATACCATTTGCCTTCTTAACCGCCTGCTGCACCTGCATGCTTACCTTCAGCGACTGGTGCACAAGAACACCCAGGTCTCTTTGCACTTCCCCTTCTCCCAATCTATTGCCATTCAAATAATAATGTGCCTTCCTGTTTTTGCCACCAAAGTGGATAACCTCACATTTATCCACATTATAGTGCATTTGCCATGTTTCTGCCCAATCACCTAACCTGTCCAAATCGTACTGGAGTTTCATGACATCCTCCTCGCAGCATACCCTCCCACCCAGCTTTGTAACATCTGAAAATTTGGAGATATTACATCCAATTCCTTCGTCCAGATCATTAATATATATTGTGAACAGCTGGGGTCCTAGGACCGATCCTTGCGGTACCCCACTAGTCACTGCCTGCCATTCGGAAAACGACCCGTTTATTCCAACTCTTTGCTTTCTGTCCGCTAACCAGTTCTCTATCCAAGTCAATACCTTGCCCCCAATCCCATGTGCCTTAATTTTGCACGTTAATCTCTTATGCGGGACCTTATCGAAAGCCTTCTGAAAGTCCAAATACATTACATCCACTGGTTCTCCCTTATCTATTTTACCAGTTACATCCTCAAAAAATTCCAGTAGATTAGTCAAGCATGATTTACCTTTTGTAAATCCATGTTGACTTTGTCTGATCCTGTCACTGCTTTCCAAGTGCTCTGCTATTACATCTTTTATAATGGACTCTAGCATTTTCCCCACTACCGATGTCAGGCTTACCGGTCTATAATTCCCCACTTTTTCTCTGCCACCTTTTTTGAATAGTGGGGTAACATTAGCTACCCTCCAATCCATGGGTACTGTTCCAGAGTCTATCGAGTTCTGGAAGATGACCAGCAATGCATCTACTATTTCTAGGGCCACTTCCTTAAGTACTCTGGGATGTAGATTATCAGGCCCTGGGGATTGATTGGCCTTCAGTCCCATCAATTTTCCTAACACCATTTCCCTACAAATACTGATTTCTTTCCATTCCACCCTTTCATCAGACCCTATGTTCCCCGGTATTTCTGGGAGGTTATTTGTGTCCTCCTTTGTGAAGACAGAACCAAAATATGTATTTAGTTGGTCTGCCATTTCTTTGTTCCCCATTATAAATTCCCCCGATTCTGACTGCAAGGGACCTACGCTTGACTTCACCAATCTTTTTCTCTTCACATATCTATAAAAGCTTTTACAGTCAGTTTTTATGTTCCCTGAAAGCTTACTCTCATATTCTATTTTCCCTTTCTTAATTAATCCCTTTGTCCTCCTTTGTTGAATCCTGAACTGCTCCCAATCCTCAGGATTATTGCTTTTTCTGGCCAATTTGTATGTCCTCTCCTTGGATCTTATGCTATCCCTAATTTCCCTTGTTACCCACGGTTGAGTCACCTTTTTTGTTTTATTTTTGTGCCAAACTGGGATGAACACCTTCTGTAGTTCATCCATTCGGTCTTTGAATGTTTGCCATTGCCTATCCACCGTCACCCCTTTGAGTGCCATTCCCCAATCAATCCTACCCAACTCGCTCCTCAGACCATCGTAGTTTCCTTTATTTAAATTTAGGACCCTTGTTTCTGAGTCAACTACTTCATTCTCCATCTTAATGAAGAATTCGATCATATTATGATCGCTCCGACCCAAGGGGCCTCGTACAACAAGATTGCTAATTAATCCTTTCTCATTACACAATACCCAGTCTAAGATGGCCTGATCTCTGGTTGGTTCCTCGACATATTGGTCCAGGAAACCATCCCGTAAACACTCCAGGAATTCCTCCTCCACAGTATTGTTACCAATTTGGTTAGCCCAATCTATATGTAGATTAAAGTCACCCATGATGACTGCTGTGCCCTTATTGCATGCTTCTTTAATTTCCCTTTTAATGCCATCCCCAGCCGCCGCCTTACTGTTTGGAGTTCTAAATACCACTCCCACTAATGTTTTTTTCCCCTTAGTATTTCTCAATTCTACCCGTACAGATTCCACATCATCAGAGCTAATATCCTTCATTACAATTGTGTTAATCCCTTCTTTAACCAGTAATGCTACCCCACCTCCCTTTCCTTTTTGCCTATCTTTCCTGAATATCGAATACCCCTGGATGTTGAGTTCCCAGTCTTGGCCATCCTTGAGCCACGTTTCCGTAATCCCAACCAAATCATATTCGTTTACCTCTAATTGCGCAGCCAATTCATCCACCTTATTACAAATGCTCCTCGCATTAAGACACAAAGCCTTCAGGCTTGTTTTTTTAACGCTCTTAGACCTATTAGAATTATTATTTACTGTGGCCCTGTTTGATTTAAACCGTTGATTTCTCTGACTGCCACTTTTGTTTTTCTCCTTCCTATCTTTTGCTTTTATCCTTGTTTCCCTTTCCTCTGTCTCCCTGCTCAGGTTCCCAACCCCCTTCAATTTTAGTTTAAACCCTCCCCCACAGCACTAGCAAACAAACCCCCTAGGACATCGGTTCCAGCCCTGCCCAGGTGCAGACCGTCCAGTTTGAACTGGTCCCACCTCCCCTAGAACCGGTTCCAATGTCCCAGGAACTTGAATCCCTCCCCCTGGCACCATTCCTCTAACCACGTATTCATCTGAAGTATCCTTCTATTTCTACTCTGACTAGCACATGGCACTGGTAGCAATCCTGAGATTACTACCTTTGAGGTCCTGTTTTTTAATTTACCTCCTAACTCCCTATATTCCGCTTTTAGGACCTCATCCCGCTTTTTACCTACATCGTTGGTGCCTATATGCACCACAACAACTGGCTGTTCACCCTCCCCTTCCAAGATGTTCTGCAGCCGCTTGGAGACATCCTTGACCCTTGCACCAGGGAGGCAACACACCATCCTGGAGTCTCGTTTGCGGCCGCAGAAATGCCTATCTATTCCCCTTACAATTGAATCCCCTATTACTATAGCTCTACCACTCTTTTTCCTCCCATTCTGTGCAGCAGAGCCACCCCTGGTCTGTACCCCTTACTGCGTGTCATAGTTTCCTTCTACAAAACATCAGCGAAACGGCTTCTTAACACATTCAAACGGCTGGGTTCCAATTCCCACTGACAAGCTTCAAGTCAAAATACAGAACATTAATAAGATCCACAGGACTTTACCAAAAAGTCACCGCGCACATCACACAGTACAGCATTGACAGGTGGTAACACATTACAAAAATGCAACAGCGCACATCGCGCAATACAGAGTGTAAAACTATAACCAGAATACAATACACTTGCTTACAGAACTTTGGTACATTACAAGTTTTGGCAGGGAGAATTACACCTTTCCGGATCGATCTAACACCCCTTGCCACCACGCTCGGAGCATCTGGCTCCGTTGCCTGCAGCTGGTGTAAAACAAGTAGCTTACAAGCAACAATTGTATGATAACTAATGCATGGGACCAGATGCGGATCCAGGGAGGAATCTCTATGCTCAGACCGATGTCCCACCATGGTGGCGAGACAATCCCCTTGATCTCCTCTCCCACTTCTGCTGTCTTTTGCTCTAAAGTGTAAAAATGTTTCTGGGAGCGCTCAATGGTCTTTCACTGTATGGTTGGACCGCCCGCAATCTTCAGGGACAGGGTAGGCTTCAGAGGCTAAACGAAGCTGGCACGGGCTCAACAAATTGTTATACGGGTGCAGCGCGGCGAGATGCTTGTTGCTTAACCATGAAGGGACACGACCTTGCCTCAGGTCCTCCAGGTTACTGCGGCCCTCGCCCAGCAACCATGCTCCATACAACACATACACCTCATTCCGTGCAGCCTGCTCTGAGGCGTTCCTGTCCTCCCGTATCAAATCATTAACAGTTTTAGCATGCCTCTCCAGCTCCGCAATGACCTCCTTTAAATGAACGGTCATTGCCTGGTCCTCATGAAGCTCTGAACCCACCACTGTATTCTCTTCCCCTAGAATCTTACGCAGTTGGTTCTTTAACCCAGTGATCTGCATCTGGAGTTGTGCATCATCCATACTATTAACAATACCCGTTCCTGTACTGAATGCTGTGGCTACATCATTCCAGGTCCCTCTTCTCTGCCTCCCGGACCCCACACTACCCCCAACATTCAGATTATAAAGCTGTTCTCTCTCTACATTTCCATAGTCCAGTTCATAAAATTCCTGAAACATCGCTTTTAACAAAGCTTCATAAAGCTTCTCCGTCTTCCTTGGACACCACACAGGCAGATGGACTTCAGTCAGGTTCAGGATCACGGATGCCACGGCGTAGTGCACATTCTGAAACAACACTTTGTCAGTAGGGATTAACACCAACCCATTCCCCAGACCCCTGGTGGTGGTGGGACACCCA
The DNA here is from genome assembly GCF_052327205.1 of Somniosus microcephalus. Classification (NCBI taxonomy): domain Eukaryota; kingdom Metazoa; phylum Chordata; class Chondrichthyes; order Squaliformes; family Somniosidae; genus Somniosus; species Somniosus microcephalus. Next base: position 267,437,421 of record NC_140990.1, on the reverse strand, counting down.
TCTATAGTCATCTGTACCGTTGGGGCTCTGGGCGGGGGCTTCCTGGTGTATGAGATAAGCTCTGTAGCGTTGATGGTGTTCGGGGGTTTTGGGATCACACAGGAGTCCACACTCCGATCCCACCCCCAGCATCCTGCCATCGCCTGCTAAATGCGATCGACACACTCGCTGGGCAGATCTTTTCCGACCCCCACATACACACATAAATCCCTTCCTCGGATTCCCACCACTTATCCCAACACACATTCACTCCTCCCTGAGAACCCGTGATCGTCCGGTACGTGTCATTACTTAGTCTTTCCCAGTCAGCTGTCTGGTCCCCTGTATCCGCGCTCAGTTTCCTGAGCCACCACCACCTTCCCAGTGGAATGTGTCCCCTACAGCTAAGGCACACCCGTTTACCCTCTGTTCCCCTAACCCGGGAGGTGGTAACCCCTATCCTCGGGCATAGGATGGACGCTTCACCATAGGTGAACTTGTCATGGCTGGAATACCAGGTGGAATTCGACCCCAGCCATCCAGGCCATCTTCCCTCTTGGAGATAGATGCTCGCCCCATCCTTCGAGCCACTTCCAGTGGTCACGGTCGGTCCGTCTCCGCCGGTGCAGCCGAAGACAACCGATTCCTCGGTGTCACCCCTGTGACTCGTGCTGGCTTCAATCATGACGATCAGGACTACCATGGCTGACTTCATCTTGTTTCTAGGCGTTCCCTGAAAACACACAGAATGCAACCTTGTCCTTGGGTGATGCCTCACCTTTCCAGACGTAGCTACACACGATTACATTTGGTATCCACAGCATACATGTAAATCCAAACTATACAGACAAGCTAAGGCAACAGACAGGAGAGAAAGAAGTTATGTACAGTGCCACCCGTCTCCGGGTGGCCACACTAGGTCTCCTCGACCCTGGGCCTCTTACGACTCCGGCTTCCTTCGTTCACTGCTGTGTAAGGAGGCGTCCACGGCACCCTCGGCCGTGGGATCCTGGCACTCCTTCTCACTCCTGCCCCCACAGGTGGAATGACTGGTCCCTCTGTAGGCTCCTCACAGCCCAAGATTATGGGCTGGAGACCCACACCTGTAGCCCAGCTCACCACTCCCTGCTGTTTCCTCCTCTTATCAGCTCTTTCCCCAGAGTTGAAAAGCTTGCACTGATTGATATGGAACCACTTAGTGCTTTGGGGCATTTTGACTACATGTACCATTGGACTCGCCCTATCCACGATACTGTACGGTCCCATGTATAGCGGTTCAAAAGTCCCTACCGTGGCGAAGTTTCTAACCATTACTTGATCTCCGACCTTCCACTCGTGGTGCCTCTGAGGCTCAAGCAATAAACGATTTCTACGATGTTGCTTCCCCATGTTACTGGCAGCCTGCCAATGGATCTGTTTGAGATGCTCAAGCAAATTCTTAACAAACCTGTCCCAGTTCACCTCTCTCAACTGACCTTCTGTGAGAACTGGGGCCAGTACATGGCTAGGCGTTCTCATGACCCTGCCAGTCACGAGCTCATGCGGGGAATACCCTGTGCTTCTAGACGGGCTGGCTCGGACCCCCATCAGAACTAACGGCAAGACCTCCACCCATTTTCTAGGTGAGTCTCCCGTCTCCTTCCGTAACCTTTCCTTGATGGTCCTATTCATCCGCTCCACAATCCCCGATGACTGCGGGTTGTGTGCGACGTGCCATTTACCCTCTACACCTAGCATCTTCAGAGTTGCCTGCATGACTGCCCCTGTGAAGTGACTCCCCTGATCGGACTCCACATACTGTGGTAGCCCCCACCTAGAGAACACTTCTCTTACTAGAATCCTTGCGGTCCCCAAAGCTGTGGCTGTTCGGCATGGGAAAGCTTCTTCCTTTACCGTAATACCTGCCACTCCGTATGGACCCACTACCTTATCTCCCTTAGCCAGCGTCTCCAGAACAGTCTTTAGGGCGGGATCCCGTGCCTGGACCATCTATAGGTCCGGGGCCAATGCTACCCCTGCACTCCCTTGGGTCCCACCTCTGTCTCTGATCGCTGCTACCAGACTCGACCCATATGGATCCCAAAACATGCCCGTTCGAGCACCCTCTTTGGCCAGCACGTCGGCCTGCTGATTGCCTTCCGCACGGGGTTCTGTCTTAGAATGGGCCTTGATTTTGTGGATATAGAAATCCCCCTGGGTTCCTATCAATGTTAGGATCTGTCGCAACAATGGCTTGGTTGCTAGGGGTTTCCCATCTGCAGATTTGAACCCGCGATGAGACCAAGTGGCTAAATATTCTGTACACGAATTGCAAGTGAACATGCTGTCCATCAAATCGTGTAGGGTGTAGGGAACTCTTCGGGGTGGGTAACCACATACACCACCGTCGACAGTTCAGTGTGCTGGGTGCTCATGGTGCTCATGGCCTTGGCAATGCCTGCCTTTGGATCAAAAATCCCGCATCCAATGAGTCGCTCCCCGGCCACCACTGTACTGGACCCGTCGACATAGATCTCGCGGCCCGTGGGATGGAGCCCAGCCCGAAACCCTATGTCTACGTTCCATACCCCTTCAACAAAACATTTGTGGGCCACCCCTGGGTAGATCAAATTTGCGGCGAGCTTGGGCTCACAGAGGCCTTTCACACTCAAATTCGTCTGAGAGAGCAATAAAGTCCAGCGAGCAATGTGTGCACTGCTCACCATGCCGTCCTTTATTCTCCCATCCAGAAGCATCTGAGTGGGCGTATGATGGGTTAAGATAGTTATCAGGGACGCCCCCGTGAAGATTTGTGATCTCCTCACGGCCCAATGTGTGGCAAGCAGGTGCCTCTCACAATTGGAGTACCCCCTCTCTACATCTGTGAGGATTCTTGATGAGTATACCACAGGCCTCAGCTTGCCATGCTGCTCCTGGAGCAGCACTGCGCTCAAACTGTCCCCTGTGGCAGCTACCTCCAAAAAGAACTCCTTTCCCCCATCAATCGTTCCTAAATCCGGTGCGGTCTGCAGATCTCCCTTCAGACGACTAAAAGCTGCCATGCAGTCCTCATCCCACTCCCAGCCCACTCCCTTGTGGAGGAGCCGGAGTAGAGGAGCTGCCGTAGCGGCATAGTCCTCTATGAAATCCCTGCAGTACCCTGTGAGTCCCAGGAAGGATCTTACCCCCGTTACCGTGGTCGGGGCAGGTAGCTCCTGTACTGCCTTCCTCCTCGCCTCATCGATGGCCCTCTCCCCAGCACGCACGCTCAGCCCGAGGAATTTTACTTCCTGCTGGCCGATCTGTGCTTTCTTTGGATTAACCTTGAACCCAGCTTCCTTTAACAGACTCAGCAGTTCAGCCAGCAGTGGGCCATGCTCCTCCCCCTCGTTGGAGAACAAAAGCAGGTCGTCCACATACTGCACAAGCTGCTGTGGTCTGCTGAACACTTTTAAACAGTTGGCCATACATTGGTGGAAAATAGAAGGACTGTTATGAAACCCTTGGGGAAGGCAGGTCCATGTGTACTGCTGACCCTTGAAAGTGAATGCGAACTTATACTGGTCCTACCTTTTGAGAGGGATAGACCAGAATCCGTTTGAAATGTCCAGCACCGTGAATGTTTTTGCGGATGCTGGGATACTCCCGATCAGGTCGGCTATGGCTGCGATGGTGGGGGCACAGGCTGGGATGTTCTTGTTAAGAACCCGATAGTCCACAGTGGCTCTCCACGAATTGTCCGGTTTCCTAACCAGCCAAATCGGAGAGTTCACATGGGTCACTATGGGTCTCAACACACCCTGCTCAACCAGTGATCCCAATGCCATCTCTAAATCCGCCTCTGCCTCTCTGGGGGAGTTGTACTGTTTCTGTGGTCAGGCCATGGGGTCTCCTTCTACTCTGACCTCCACCCCTATTACCCTCCCACAGTCGTGCTTGTGTGTAGTGAATGCTGCGAGGTTGGCTCGCACATCCGCTATGTACTCCGCCGGGGTAGAAGTGACCAAAAGTTCAAGGTCATAACTACCCTTGGGCTTCATTGTACACACGGTTCCCTTGCCTTGCTTCCCTGGTATAACTACCACCTCCTTCTCCTTTCCCATGCATACTGCCCCCCAAAGACAGTGATTCTGGAAATCCACCAATATCTTGTGGGCCAGTATGAAGTCTGCCCCCAAAAAGCCTATTCCCTCCCACTCCCACCACATCAGGACACATTTCCACTCCGTATGGAGTGTACCCAGATCGATGGCCAGCAGGATGGAGAATGACCCAGCCTGTTCGTTCCCGGTGAACCCTACTAAGTTATATGGGACCCCGCTCGATAGAGGTGATGTGGTCGGGTTATCCGCATAGACAATGGTGCTTGAAGCTCCAGTGTCCAGCAGATAGGTCCCTTGCACCTTCTCCACCCCCATCTTCACGCACGGTCTCTTCCAAGCATCATAACTTAGTGGGCACAGGTAAACGGGCTGAGAAGCCCCTAGTCATGGGTCGGGATTGTTCGGGGCGGATGGAAGTACGCTGCCCGCTGCCGCGGACAATCCCGAGGGACCTGCGAGGAGAGGCGGGAGAAGCTGATTTAAACCGAGCTCCGAGAGCGGGAGAGGCGGACCTGTGAGAGGAGAACGGGAGAGGCTGATTTAAACCGAGCTCCGGGAGCGGGAGAGGCGGACCTGCGAGAGGAGAGGCGGGAGAGGCTGATTTAAACTGAGCTCCGAGAACGGGAGAGGCGGACCTGCGAGAGGAGAGGCGGGAGAGGCTGATTTAAACCGAGCTCCGAGAGCGGGAGAGGCGGACCTGCAAGAGGCACAGAGTCAGCGAGAGGAGAGAGAGAAGTAAAAAGTAATCGAAGTGTGACGTCACCAGAAAGCAGGTAAGTGATTGGTTGGTATTTCTCTCTTTCTCGCTTTTTTCCAAACTTAAATGTTGTGGTTTATAGTTTCTAAGGTCTCTGTTGTGTAGCGGGGACTGCTAGTAAACAAGGGCCCTTGAGTATATCATTTAATTATAGTGTAATTGGTGGGATTGATTTAATTTAATTTGATTAAAGGGTAAGTCATGGCAGTACAGCTCGGTGCCGTGGTATGCTCCTCCTGCACTATGTGGGAAATCAGGGACACTTCCTCCTGTGTCCCTGATGACCATGTGTGCGGGAAGTGTATCCAGCTGCAGCTACTGGCAGACCGCATTGCAGCGCTGGAGCTGCGAATGGATACATACGCGATGCTGGGGACATCGTGGAAAGCACGTTTAATGAGTTGGTCACACCGCAGGTAAAGGCTGCACAGGCAGGAAGGGAATGGGTGACTGCCAGGCAGAGTAGTAGGCGCAGGCAGGTAGTGCAGGTGTCCCCTGTGACCATCCCCCTCTCAAACATATACTGCTTTGGATATTGTTGGGGAGGATGGCTTATCGGGTGAAGGCAGCAGCAGCCAACTTCCTGGCACCATGTGTGGTTCTGCTGCACAGGACGGGAGGAAAAAGAGGGGTAGAGCTATAGTAATAGGGGATTCTATTGTAAGGGGAATAGATAGGCGTTTTTGCGGCCACAAACGAGACTCCAGGATGGTATGTTGCCTCCCTGGTGCAAGGGTCAAGGATGTCTCAGAGCGGCTGCAGAGCATTTTGGAAGGGGAGGGTGAACAGCCAGTTGTCGTGGTGCATATAGGTACCAACGATATAGGTAAAAAACGGGATGAGGTCCTGAAAGCTGAATATAGGGAGTTAGGAGGTAAATTAAAAAATAGGACCTCAAAGGCAGTAATCTCAGGATTGCTACCAGTGCCACGTGCTAGTCAGAGTAGAAATAGAAGGCTATTTCAGATGAATACGTGGCTAGAGGAATGGTGCAAGGGGGAGGGATTCAAATTCCTGGGACATTGGAACCGGTTCTGGGGGAGGTGGGACCAGTAAAAACTGGACAGTTTGCACCTGGGCAGGGACCGGGACCGATGTCCTAGGGGGGGTGTTTGCAAGTGCTGTGGGGGAGGGTTTAAACTAAAATAGCAGGGGGTTGGGAACCTGAGCAGGGAGACAGAGGAAAGGGAAACAAGGATAGAAGCAAAAGACAGGAAGGAGAAAAGCAAAGGTGGCAGTCAGAGAAATCAAGGGTTTAAATCAAACACGGCCACAGTAAATAATAATTCTAGAAGGTCTAAGAGTGTTAAAAAAACAAACCTGAAGGCTTTCTGTCTTAATGCGAAGAGCATTCGTAATAAGGTGGATGAATTAGCTGCGCAAATAGCCGTAAATGGATATGATATGATTGGGATTACGGAAACATGGCTCCAGGGTGACCAAGTCTGGGAACTCAACATCCAGGGGTATAATATTCAGGAAAGACAGGCAAAAAGGAAAAGGAGGTGGGGTAGCATTGCTGGTTAAAGAGGAGATTAACACAATTGTAAGGAAGGTTATTAGCTCTGATGATGTGGAATCTGTATGGGTAGAACTGAAAAATACCAAGGGGCAGAAAACGTTAGTGGGAGTGGTATACAGACCCCCAAACAGTAATGCGGAGGTTGGGGGTGGCATTAAATGGGAAATTAGAGACGCGTGCAATAAGGGCACAGCAGTTATCATGGGCGACTTTAATCTACATGTAGATTGGGCTAACCAAATTAGTAACAATACTGTGGAGGAGGAATTCCTGGAGTGTATACGGGATGGTTTCCTGGACCAATATGTCGAGGAACCAACTAGAGACCAGGACATCTTAGACTGGGTATTATGTAATGAGAAAGGATTAATTAGCAATCTTGTTGTGCGAGGCCCCTTGGGGCGGAGCGATCATATTATGATCGAATTCTTCATTAAGATGGAGAGTGAAGTAGTTGACTCAGAGACTAGGGTCCTGAATTTAAATAAAGGAAACGACAATGGTATGAGGCGCGAGTTGGGTAGGATTGATTGGAGAATGTTACTCAAAGGGTTGACAATGGATAGGCAATGGCAAACATTCAAAGATCACATGGATGAACTACAGAATTTGTTCATCCCTGTTTGGCATAAAAATAAAACAAAAAAGGTGACTCAAACGTGGCTAACAAGGGAAATTAGGGATAGCATAAGATCCAAGGAGAGGACATATAAATTGGCCAGAAAAAGCAGTAAACCTGAGGATTGGGAGCAGTTTAGGATTCAGCAAAGGAGGACAAAGGGATTAATTAAGAGGGGGGAAATAGAGTACGAGGGTAAGCTTGCAGGGAACATAAAAACTGACTGTAAAAGCTTCGATAGATATGTGAAGAGAAAAAGATTGGTGAAGTCAAGCGTAGGTCATCTTCCAAAATTCTATAAACTCTGGCACAGTTCCCATGGACTGGAGGGTAGCTAATGTTACCCCACTGTTCAAAAAAGGTGGTAGAGAGAAAATGGGGAATTATAGACCGGTAAGCCTGACATCGGTAGTGGGGAAAATGCTAGAGTCCATTACTAAAGATGTAATAGCAGAGCACTTGGAAAACAGTGACAGGATCAGACAAATTCAACATGAATTTACAAAAGGTAAATTGTGCTGGACTAATCTACTGGAATTTTTTGAGGATGTAACTGGTAGAATAGATAAGGGAGAACCAGTGGATGTGGTGTATTTGGACTTTCAGAAAGCTTTCGATAAGGTCCCGCATAAGAGATTAGCGTGTAAAGTTAAGGCACATGGGATTGAGGGCAAGGTACTGACTTGGATAGAGAACTGGTTGGCAGACAGGAAGCAAAGAGTTGGAATAAACGGGTCTTTTTCCGAGTGGCAGGCAGTGACTAGTGGGGTACTGCAGGGATCGGTCCTAGGATCCCAGCTATTCACAATATATATTAATGATCTAGACGAGGGAACTAGATGTAATATCTCCCAATTTGCAGACGACACAAAGCTGGGTGGGCGTGTGTGCTGTGAGGAGGATGCCGAGAAACTCCAGTATGATTTGGACAGGTTGGGTGATTGGGCAGATGCATGGCAGATGCAGTATAATGTAGATAAATGCGAGGTTATCCACTTTGGTGGCAAAAACAGGAAGGCAGATTATTTTCTGAATGGCAATAGATTGGGAGAAGGGGAAGTGCAACGAGACCTGGGTGTCCTTGTGCACCAGTCGCTGAAGGTAAGCATGCAGGTGCAGCAGGCGGTTAAGAAGGCAAATGGTATGTTGGCCTTCGTAGCGAGAGGGTTTGAGTACAGGAGCAAGGATGTCTTGCTGCAGTTGTACAGGGCCTTGGTGGCTTCACTTCAAAAGTACTTCATTGGCTGTAAAGTGCTTTGGGACATCCTGAGGTTGTGAAAGGTGCTATATAAATTAAAGACTTTATTATTGTATCATCTGTGATTGTCTTTAATGAGCCTATATTTCCCTTAGCCAGTGTCTTTCTCTTAATATATTTATAAAAGCTTTTACTGTTAACCTTGCAGGTTTTTTTCTGTATTCCCTGCAGCCAGCAACAGCTCCCTCCCAGGAGGAAGCTGCCATGAGAATAGGGCCATCTCAGTCCCATGAGCCTCTTTTAGCACAGGAGCGGCCAACTACCTCTTGCAATACTGGACTTCAGGTTGTACCTCGGAGAAGCACTAGGATCGGAGAAAGAAAGGCACATTAACCATCCGGGAAAAAGGTTAGCTTCTGTTCACTTTGGAATTTATTGTATTAAAGGAGAATGCACACTTATGGCTTGCTCTGTTATTCATTGAGATTACAGTCATACAGGATGCACTATTTGGTGCTGATTTATTCAATAAATTGATCGTTATTGCCGTGGTCGTATAGAGGCAAATAGGTGTGACGTGTTATCATGTTCTAAGATTGGTACTGGATTGAAGGATCAGTCTGTTATTTGAAGGGGGGTTAAGGCAGTGTCGATAAAGGTAGGAGAGAAGACTTCAGTGATTTGATGTGCGCTGTTGCTCCTTGCAGTAGTCACTGAGGAGTCCTGAGTGACAGCCATCCTGATGGCTCTCCTCTGTGTTTGTCTGCCTCCAACGTAGCTATGTCCACGATGGTGAATTTCTGCATGGCACAGCAGGCTACAATAATGTGGAGCAGATGACCTGGAACAGACTGCATAGCCCCTCCCGATGTGTCACGGCAGTGAAAGTGCGCCTTTAAGGCCATGATGGCCCGCTGAATGATCACTGTGATCGAGGCATGTGCCTCATTCTGGTGCTCCTCTGCTGCTGTCACACCACTCTTTGTGGAGTCATTATCCATGGGAGGAGGAGGTTATGCCTTTTCACCCACAATCCATTGACATGATTTTCTTCCTTGAAGAACTCAGAGAGAGACGAATTCTGAAGTGTGAATGCACTGTGACAACTTCCAGCAAACCTCACATTTCAGCAATTCTCAGGCTCAAAAACTCACTTCCACCTTATATTTCTCACCATAACTTACCCCTAGTGCATTACAAACAGAAAGTAAGGCCATTTGACGCGGTAACCCCTGGTCATCATCTACATATGGTGGTTGAAAACTCGGGCGGATCACCGGAAGGGCCAAATCTCATTCGGAAATTTTGGAGCAGAAAACCAGTGGCAATAACTTCCCCCAATTTGTTCTTCAGGAAAAGCACTTGCCCCGATTTTACGCTAAAAAGTGGTGAAACTAGAGTGGATTTTCAAGGCCGGGACAATTGACTAGTATTACAAAATATAAACAAGCAATGCAATATTTGTCACACAAGGTTACTTTGATTTTTAGACAAACCTGGGATGTTCATAACTTAAAGGAAATTGCCATTTGCAACTAAATTTGGACTGTTTCATTACTTCTTTATTCTGGCGCTCGATAAACCATTTGGCAATCCACAATTACAAACACGAATCCGTGCAGATTTATAACTGAAAAATGTATTTGGCTGTTTTCAATGAAGGGAGTTTTTTGTGTTGAAATGTTGACACGCGTGTCGTTTTTCTTTGTAAACAATTGACATTTGCAGGTTACACTGGCCTTACTTTCACTTCCCGCTAAATGAGCTCAGCCAGACGGGGTTTTTTCTCTCTCTGCCAGTTCGTTTTGCAACATATTACACTGCAACGCAAACATGACGCATCTAAAGTTCAAATGTTCACGAGGTTAGAGTTATGACTCCTAACATCTGTCTGCAGCTACTGTGAAAAGCCTGGAGATTGAGGTTTAAATATGGACGTTAGGAAAACGCCAGCTTTTTACTTCGTGCATTTGGCCGCCTGGTGTCTTTTTTCTTTGTCGTCCGCAAACAAACCGGGTGAGTTTTGAACTTTTTGGACTTTCCTTCCGTCAGTATTTCTGATTTCTTCATAAAGCGCAACAAAACTTCCCGAGATTTTCGAAATCATCGCTTCCCCTCCTCGCCCGCCAAGTTAGAAGAGTCAGAAAGTTACAATGAGCGATCTGTCCTCTGATCTATATTCTAGCACTATATTTCATACTCTCCAACCACCGGTTAAACTTTAAGCCAGAATTGCTCGCTGCTCGGGAATGTTGTCCTGACACATTCCCGGGTTTGGGGGGGTGGTGGTGATTGACAGCTGGAGCGTCTGATTTCTTATCTACGTCACGACATGGTAATTCACAATAACTTTAAAAATGCCACCAACATTTTACTTCAAAAAACACAACTGGAATGTAGGGCTACATTTGTCGCCCTCTAACGATCAAGCAGTCTTGCTCGGGTTAAAATTTGATTCCGCTTAACGAAGAGTTGCACTGTATTGATTTCAGTTTTAAAGTTTGGAGATTTTCCAGATCCTGACTAGTCTTGTACCAAAACATTTCTGTACATCATTAACTATCTTCAGACGAATTCTGCCTGCTGCCAAAAGCTAAAATCTGTGCAAACGTTCCAGTTGCGAGTGCCGTTTTGCTAAAGCTTATGCTGAGTATTTCCAACGTAAATGTAGTTTAATCTTTCTAGACGTAGTTATAAATCTGTAATGCTTGAGTCAGCCTGTAAAGTTGCTGATTGGTGTGTGGTATATCACATGATTATCATGAACCAATCAGTTCCTCACGAACACAGGCAGCCATTTCTTGTAACATTTTGATATTTAACTTTTTTAAATCACTTTTCTTGTTCCATTTTTTCCTCGAGCCAGTTTCCAACCCACTCAGCTTCTCTGCTGTGCTTAACCTAGTTGGCCTTTTCGCACTCCCATCCAAGCATGTCAAGGTTAGAGTGGCCATCTCTGGTTGGAGGTATTCCTGGGGGTTTGAGCACATGACATCTGATCACGTGAATGTTAGGCATTTCCTTCATAAGAGGGTGACCATATTTTAAATGTAGGTTGCAGTGCAGCGAGACCAATTTATTTTGTTATTTTGATGCAAACTGAATCTGCAAAAAGTAGCACCAGAACTTTCTGCCGGAGTAATGCAGCCGCTGTTCACAGTATCTGCGGCTGCAATCATCGGCTCCTCCCCCTCGTCACAGCCCGAAACTCACCCACACCATCCGAGGCCACAGAGCGCGCTCTTGGGACATCCACCCAGCCCGGTTCCAGCCGCTGCTCATTAGTCCAGTTACCAGTGGCCCCCGTTACTCAGACATTCTGGCTCCAGGACCGATTTCTCTTCAACCAAATTTCACAGAGAGTATCCGGGGATTCGGTGGGGGGTTGACATGGAGCATGTGTACTGCTTCCACAGTGCGCGATCTCTGCATAAATTAAAGTCCCTCAGTGAGTCTACTGGTCAAAAACAGAGGATTGACATCCCTCCCATCAATCGGAACCCACCCCTCTGCATAGCTCTACCCACTTTACTGACCGACCGCAGGGCAGCTCGGGGTCATGTGGCTCCTGATTTGAACCCGCGTGTATTCGAGGACGAGTTTCCTAAGCCGGGGACGTCGTTTGCCCGGGGTCACAGTATCTAATCCGGGGACTGTCCCTGGAAAACAGAGATGTAGAAGGGTTTTGAAGAAGGGTTCGACCCGAAACGTCAACTCAAATTTCTGTCCACGGATGTTGCCTGACCTGCTTCCAGCATTTTCTGTTGTTATTTCGGATTTCCAACATCCGCAGTATTTTGCTATCGTCGTAGAGATGTAGGGGCATTCTACCTTATAAAGGTTGGGTCCCCTGTAGCTGAGTAACTTTGTTAGTGGTTTTACACCAACAGCTGTTGTGTGTACTCTTTTAGTTTGGACCAAAAACAAATTTGACTAAATTAACAAAAGTTCAACTAAAACTTAACAAATCAAATTAAAATTTGGTTTTCCGGGTTGACGACGCACTCCAGTCCCCGCGGCGCCCACCGGTCGCGGAAATACTTCGGGTTCTGTGTAAAGATGACGGGCTGGATTTTCATTTAGGAGGTGGGACTACAACTTTTGGGGTTGTAGTCCCGCCTCCATCAAGTTGTAGCCAACCCACGCGATTTTGACTTGATTGACCTTGTTGAGCCCGTCCAGCGGGCTCAGCAGGCCAATTAAGGGCCACCCAGCAACAGGTGACGTCACAGATTAATATTTCATCTGTCAAGACCTTTTGACAGATGAAATATCAGCGTTTCACAGCTGTTTGAAGCTGTCAAACACTGATGATCTGTACTCCAATTTAATTCCTTCCTCTCAGGATGATTTAGAGATCTCTCTGGAACAGAAAGCTGAATGCTGCAATTTTTGACAGATCGCGGCCATTCTGCTTTCTGTGCCAGTGAGATGAGGGACTCCTGAGACCTGAAAGAAGGAAGGCTGTAAAGGTAAGTAAAACTTCTTTAAACACTTTACACACACCAAACACACTTACCTCTTCACTCATGCACCCATCACTCACCTGAACACCGGGCATCTCAACCCCGCCAAGCCCTTCAGCCCGCCTCACTAACTTGGCGTGGTTTGGAGCTGTCGGGAATCCCACACTTCAAGAATGAAAATAAGGATTAGGCTAAAATCTGCCTGTTAACTACCTGTTAACAGGCAGTTAATTGGCACTAATCCCCTTCCTGCCTCGGGGAGGCGGGTCCCAGTGCGGGTCGGGTACCCGCCTCCTTTGAAACTGGCATGGAGGCAGGTTGGTGGTGGGATGGGTTCGTGCCCCCCCGATTTGGGGATTTTAACCCCCCACACGCCTCCAATCCCGCCTCCATGGCCCAATGAAAATCCTGCCCGACATCTCTGAACTGGGAGCCTCACTCAGAGCTAACCTGTATTTGGACTTCACACATCAAAACCGGTCTATACAGACCGACCTGAACCAAATAGAGAGATCGCACAAAGGGCAATGGGCTCAGGGTTTGGGGCACTTCTCACAGGACGCATCGTCCTAAACTCAGCTCAATACCAATGTTTCTAAACCATTCCCTGGACTTGGACTCAATAAAGGAGAGTTTTCATAGAATGATAACAACCATAATGATAACACAACCATTACGCCCTCACCAATCTAAGCCTCCAATGCGAGAAGTGTCCATGATGGATCTATCCTGGAAATCAAAATTGGTACGTGTACAAACTGTAACTGCATTGACACTCTATTCGTAGCCCATTTTCAAAGATAAGTTGGGATAAACTGAGGATTTATGGTGAGGAATACACAATTTATTCCCTGCCTCTGTACCTGGTTAAAAACTGTTACATCTATAACTTTTTCCAGTTCTGACGAAAGGTCACAGACCTGAAACGTTAACTCTGTTTCTCTTTCCACAGATGCTGCCTGACCTGCTGAGTATTTCCAGCATTTTCTGTTTTTATTTCAGATTCCAGGATCCGCAGTCATAATAAATAAATTAGCCTGACTCCCCAGGCTGCACAGTTTGGGACGGCGACACTATCTTGCCTGACCATAAGCTTTTCACAAAGGAGCTATACGTCTGAAAGTGGCAGATGTTTGTCCTAAGGTGCTAGGTGACTGTGATTGCAATATCTCGTGAAGGGATGCAGATCCTTTTACTATTGCACCATCTGTTTAAAAAGGCTTTTAAGCCCAGCTTGTTTAAGCCTCAACACCTGATTACATTCTTTATGAAAGTGGCTGTCAAATTCATGCATCCCCACTTTATGCCTTTAGCCTGAAGCTGTTGTCCTGTAAGATGGCGATACTTTTGGACCTGGTCTCAACTGCATGAGTCTTGGCAGCAACCATAATTTAGCATAAAGATTCAGTAAGCTGAAATTCCTATCCAAGGTAGTTTCAGAATTTTAGCAGAAGAGGTTGGGGTTCTCTCCTTAAATTCGGTATCTCATGCCTCAGATGCACATTTTCTACCATTTGTGCAAGAAGATACCATATTCTTTCTTACCTGTCAGTTTGCTTTGAAGACCTCATAGTTTTCCGGATATACTTCTCAGTCTCTGAAATTTATTTTTGTTTAAGAAAACAAATCAGAACTTACATTGTTGAATCAAGAGTTTTCAGCCCTTTAATCAAATAGGAAATTAGACCTCTAAAGGGAGATTTTCCTAATTCTGCGCCCAGGCACACTAGAATACTGGAAAATCAGGCTGATCAGAAAGTGTGCCTGTAAAAGAATGCATCTGATTTTCCTTCCATTGATTTGAATCCTTTTTGATGAAATTATGCTCGTCTACATCCCAGGGTACTTAAGGAAGTGGCCCTTGTAGTGTATGTACTTTGAAGAAGGAACTATATTCTGCAGCCCCTGTATACTGCAGTACCAGTAGTGACCACCCCTGTATATAAGCCTGTGTAGTAACTTTGTATAGTAGTTCCAGTTTTGTCTCCATTCAGTAAACACCTGTTATAACCAACTTCTGCAGTCCGTGTCTCAATTACACACGGACATTACATTGGCGACGAACAGATCCGAACTTACCTACAGTTCTGCACCACCTCATGGGGATCCATCCCTGAAGCGAAGTTATTAGAGGTCGAAGCCAGAAGGAAGAAATCCAACAAAAAAAACAAACAAACAGAAGAAACGGGCGTCGACCGTGGGCAACCGCCCTCTGATTCATCGAATTCGAAGATTTGCAGGAGAGGCTGTCGAGAGCTGGGCTTGGTTCTCCAGTCTATGGTGTTCCAGCTAATCGGGCTGGTGGCAGGTAGTACACTGATCCTTCCTGGGCTGCGGCGGGCTAGAGCTCGATTGGGTGGCTTTTCAATGGGGCCGAGCAGCTTTGTCGGGAAGAGGAGAGAGAGAGAGAGGGTGGAGCACACAGGGCGCGGCCGGTGCTACGAAGCCGGGCAGCGTACAGACCCGAGAAGAGGGAGGAAAGTGTCCCATAGGGTCTGCTCTGACGACGGGAACAGTAATTAAAAGAAAAGAAAAAGAAATTAGAAGCGCAGAAAGCCGTGAGGAGCTGCAGTTTGCCACGGGGACCGCGGAGAGCGGCATTGGCAGCAGCGCGGGGGGAAGCGCGCGAAGACCACAGGGCGTCACCATCAAGGCATAAAAACGCCAGCAACAGCGTTGGCAGCAGCGGAAAAGACAGAAAGCGCGGGAGGCGCCATCTTAATCCAGCGGGGAAGAAGGAAAAGCGCGGGAGGCGCCATTTTGTTCAATTGGGGAAGAAGGCAAAGCGCGGGAGGCGCCATTTTGTTCAATCGGGGAAGAAGGCAAAGCGCGGGAGGCACCATCTTAGAGCTCCAAGATGCCAAAGACTGGCAATATCACTGCCTTCGATAATGAAATAGAAGACTGGACCACGTATGTGGAAAGAGTCGAAGTATATTGCAAGGCAAATGAAGTAGCCGATGAGAAAAAGGCATCGGTACTACTAAACATAATGGGCGCAAGAACGTACGGCCTATTGCGGAACCTGATCACTCCAGTCAAACCGATGGAGAAGAGTTTTAATGAAATTGTTGATATCCTACAGGAACACCTAAATCCTACACCGCTGCTGATAGCAGAAAGATTTAAATTCCACAAGAGAAATCAGCATAAAGATGAGAGCAATGCTGATTACCTTACGGAACTACGCAAGCTATCAAAGCACTGCCAGTTCAGAGCAGGACTGGCAGATACCCTACGGGACAAATTTGTCTGTGGACTCCTGAGTGAAGGAACCCAGAAGAGGTTACTCTCAGAGAAAGAGCTGACGCTAGGTAAGGCTTTCAGCGTGGCAGTATCGTACGAAGCAGTAGCAAGGGGAGCTGCGGAAATACAGCAAAAGCCACAGGAATACGGCACCCATGAAATGACACGGGGATTTGAAAAATGTTATCGCTGCGGCAGAATAACCCATGACCAGAAGGACTGCTGGTTCAAGGACAAAACATGCAGGCAATGCGGAAAGATGGGACACATTGCACGAGTTTGCAGGTCCGGGAAGAAGACTAACGACAACAAAAAGACTACTAAGGAAAAGTACAGGAAAGTACAAAAGATGACGGACAGTAGTTCCGAAGACCAGAAGAGCGATAGTGAATCCGGGAACAAGAGACTAAGCTGTCTCAAACTACACAACGTAATCGCAAAAGAGGATCACCGAACCATTTGGGTCACCCTCACGATAGCAGGGTCCCAAGTCAAAATGGAATTGGATACAGGATCAGCCCTGACCGTCATGAATCGACGAGACTACAAGCGGCTATTCTCACACATACCCTTGAAAGACACAGCCATTGTCTTGAAGACATATACGGGGCAGAAAGTATACCCCAGAGGGAAAATAAGGGTGCCTGTCGAATACAACGGCAAGGAAATACAGAAATTGTATCTGTACATACTGCAAGATGGTGGACCACCGTTATTGGGACGTGAATGGATCAGAAAGATAAGTTTAGACTGGCACTCCATTCAGGCACTGACTGTGGCTGGTAAAAAGGATGACGACGTCACACCTGGACGATTGTCAAAAATCTTAGCTAACGCTAAAGAGGTATTTCAACAAGGACTGGGAACTCTTAAAGGCGTAACTGCCTCGATAAAAATAGAAGAGAATGCAATTCCCAAGTTTTTCAAAGCAAGACCAATACCGTATGCAATTCGCCCAGCCGTCGAGGCAGAGCTGGAGAATCTGGAGAATACAGGCGTGTTATCTAAGGTAGACTGGAGCGAGTGGGCGACACCCATCGTTCCTGTCATGAAGAAAACGTTAAACAATAAGTCTGAGGAGCCAAGGAAGGTTCGCATCTGTGGGGACTTCAAGGTGACTGTGAACCCAGTCCTTCACACAGTACAGTATCCTCTTCCGAGGATAGAAGATATTTTCGCCTCACTATCTGGAGGGAAACGTTTTACAGAAATTGACCTAGGGCAAGCATATTTGCAGATGGAGGTTGAAGAATCCTCTAGGAAATATCTCACGATAAACACTCACAAAGGTCTTTACCAGTATAATCGACTGGTATTCGGAGTAGCATCAGCTCCGGCTATATGGCAAAGAGTGATGGAACAAGTCCTGCAAGGGATTCCGGGGACTCAGTGTTACTTGGACGACATCCTAGTGACGGGTGAAAATGACAGTGAACACCTTGCCAACCTAGAGCAGGTGCTCACTAGACTAAGAGAACATGGGCTACGAGCCAATCGCCCCAAGTGCGAGTTTTTAAAGAAACAAATATCGTATTGTGGCCACGTGATTGATGAAGAGGGGTTACATAAGTCCCCTGACAAAATTGAAGCGGTAGTTAAGGCTCCAGCGCCTGAAAATGTGTCGCAACTGAGGTCATTCCTCATATTGGTGAATTACTACCATAAGTTTTTGCCGAATTTGTCCACAATTCTGCACCCACTGAACGCCCTGCTACAAACTGGAGTAGCATGGAAATGGAACGATGAATGTAAGCGGGCCTTTCAGGAGTGTAAAGGCCTGATCACTTCAAGAGAAGTATTGGCTCACTACAACCCATCACGACCGATAAGACTGGCGTGTGATGCGTCTCCCTACGGCGTTGGAGCGGTACTGTCACATAAATTCCTTGATGGTTCAGAGAGGCCGATAGCTTTTGCATCACGCTTGTTAACTTCAGCCGAGCGTAACTACGCCCAGATTGACAGAGAGGCCCTCAGCCTGGTGCGGGGGGTGAAGAAGTTCAATCACTACCTGCACGGACAGAAATTTACTCTACTAACTGATCACCAACCTCCATTTTCAACCCTAAGAAGGGCGTCCCGATAATGACAGCACAACGGCTACAGAGGTGGTCCCTTTTCCTAGGGGCACACCAATATGACATAGAGTACAAAGGAACTAAACAGCATGGGAATGCTGATGGATTTTCGCACCTACCGTTGCCGACGGTGGAAGAAGCACCTGCAGTGGATCCTGTGGAGATATTCCACTCGACCATAGTCGAATGTCTACCTGTGACGAATGCAAACATAGAAAAGGAAACACTAAATGACCCGACACACTCCAGGGTCTATGATTTAACAGTGAAGGGATGGCCAGCACATGGCGAACCACTGTTGCCAGCATTCTCGCCGAGAAGAGAACAGCTGTCAGTGTGCCGAGGAACCTTGATGTGTGGATCCAGAGTAGTAATTCCACCCAAATTGAAGGATAGAGTGCTCAATGAGCTTCATGAGGGTCATCTGGGAGGGGTAAAAATGAAGAACTTAGCCAGAGCGTTTGTGTGGTGGCCGAGAATCAATAGAGAAATCGAAGAGATGACCAAGAGCTGTACAGGATGCCAGAAGGTCCAAAACGCCTCACCACAAGCCCCTCTACATCCATGGGAGTGGCCCTCATCTCCATGGCAAAGGGTACACATTGATTTTGCTGGTCCATTTATGGACTCGATGTTTTTAATTGCGGTGGATGCACATTCAAAGTGGCCAGAGGTAATAAAAATGTCCTCAACCACCTCAAACTATCACAGTCTTATGAACCATATTCGCCAGAAATGGGCTGCCTGAACAGATTTGCTCCGACATTGGACCACAGTTTGTGTCTGAAGAGTTCCGGAGGTTCTTAAAGAACAATGGTGTTAAGCATTACACATCCGCCCCATATCATCCAGCCACCAATGGCTTGGCTGAGAGGTTCGTTCAAACATTCAAGAAGGCTACCAAGGCAATGTGTAATGAAGACATACCCCTACAACACAAGGTGGATAACTTCTTGTTTGCCTACCGGAATGCAACACATGCGGTTACCAACCAAACTCCAGCCATGATGTTCTTCAATCGAAGACTAAGATGCCGCTTGGATTTGGTTAAGCCAAACATCAGAAGAGATGTGGAGAACAGGCAGTTTAAGAATATGAATGAAAGGCCAACCAGGAGTTTCAAGATAGGTCAACCAGTTTTGGGCTGGGACTACCGCACAGAGAAATGGCAGCCAGGAACGATCTGCACACGGCAAGGACCTCTAATGTATACCGTGGACGTTGGAGAGAGCATTGTAAGTCGCCATGCTGACCAGATTCTGGAGTCACTGGAAATTGTCAAATCTACACCACGATCCTATACACCTGATGATGAAACCGAAGTACCAATTGCATCTACCTCAGAATCGGTAATATTGGAAGCAGATGAACCAAACAACGACGTTGATCCCGAATCAACTTTGCCAGAAGAACCTGATACCCCAAAGAGGCGTTATCCGGACAGAATCAGGAAGCCTCCTCAAAGACTGAATTTATAATTGATTAACTTCAGCTAATGTATATAGCAACTGTAATTGTAAATATGTTATTTAATTATTAATCGAATGTTATGTACTGTTTAGCTAAAAGGGGAGGAATTGTAATGTACTTTGAAGAAGGAACTATATTCTGGAGCCCCCGTATACTGCAGTACCAGTAGTGACCACCCCTGTATATAAGCCTGTAGTAACTTTGTATAGTAGTTCCAGTTTTGTCTCCATTCAGTAAACACCTGTTATAACCAACTTCTGCAGTCCGTGTCTCAATTACACATGGACATTACAGCCCTAGAGATAGTAGATGCATTGCTGGTCATCTTCCAGAACTCGATAGACTCTGGAACAGTACCCATGGATTGGAGGGTAGCTAATGTTACCCCACTATTCAAAAAAGGTGGTAGAGAAAAAGCGGGGAATTATAGACCGGTAAGCCTGACATTGGTAGTGGGGAAAATGCTAGAGTCTATTATAAAAGATGTAATAGCAGAGCACTTGGAAAGCAGTGACAGGATCAGACAAAGTCAACATGGATTTACAAAAGGTAAATCATGCTTGACTAATCTACTGGAATTTTTTGAGGATGTAACTGGTAAAATAGATAAGGGAGAACCAGTGGATGTGGTGTATTTGGACTTTCAGAAGGCTTTCGATAAGGTCCCACATAAGAGATTAGCGTGCAAAATTAAGGCACATGGGATTGGGGGCAAGGTATTGACTTGGATAGAGAACTGGTTGACGGACAGAAAGCAAAGAGTTGGAATAAATGGGTCATTTTCCGAGTGGCAGGCAGTGACTAGTGGGGTACCGCAAGGATTGGTCCTAGGACCCCAGCTGTTCACAATATATATTAATGATCTGGACGAGGGAATTGGATGTAATATCTCCAAATTTGCAGACGACACAAAGCTGGGTG
This sequence comes from Somniosus microcephalus, assembly GCF_052327205.1. Taxonomy (NCBI): domain Eukaryota; kingdom Metazoa; phylum Chordata; class Chondrichthyes; order Squaliformes; family Somniosidae; genus Somniosus; species Somniosus microcephalus. The sequence continues at coordinate 267,417,083 of NC_140990.1, read as the reverse complement.
GGAGGGTAAGCTGTGAGGAGGATGTCCTGAAACTCCAGTACGATTTGGACAGGTTGGGTGATTGGGCAGAAACATGGCAAATGCACTATAATGTGGATAAATGTGAGGTTATCCACTTTGGTGGCAAAAACAGGAAGGCAGATTATTATTTGAATGGCAATAGATTGGGAGAAGGGGAAGTGCAAAGAGACCTGGGTGTTATTGTGCACCAGTCGCTGAAGGTAAGCATGCAGGTGCAGCAGGCGGTTAAGAAGGCAAATGGTATGTTGGCCTTCGTAGCAAGAGGGTTCGAGTACAAGAACAAGGATGTCTTGCTGCAGTTGTACAGGGCCTTGGTGAGACCACACCTTGAGTATTGTGTGCAGTTTTGGTCACCTTACCTGAGGAAGGACGTTCTTGCCATGGAGGGAGTGCAGCGAAGATTCACCAGGCTGATACCTGGGATGGCAGGAATGACGTACGAGGAGAGATTGTGTCGATTGGGCTTATACTCACTGGAGTTTAGAAGATTGAGAGGGGATCTCATCGAAACCTATAAAACTCTGTCAGGTCTGGACAGACTAGATGCAGAAAGGATGTTTCTGATGGCCAGGGAGTCCAGAACCAGGGGTCATAGTCAAAGGATAAGGGGTAAGCCATTTAGGACAGAAATGAGGAGGAATTTCTTCACCCAGAGAGCGATGAACCTGTGGAATTCTCTGCCACAGAGGGTGGTGGAGGCCAGTTCATTAAATATATTCAAGAAAGAGTTGGATATGTTTCTTGAGGCTAAAGGGATATGGGGAGAAGGCAGGGACAGGGTACTGAATTTGGATGATCAGCCATGATCTCATTGAATGGAGGAGCAGGCTCGAAGGGCCGAATGGCCTACTCCTGCTCCTATCTTCTATGTTTCTATGTAAAATAACTGAAAATTACCACTTTGGAGGTGTATTTGTAGGTAGTGAAATGGAAGGCTCATGGATTGATAGTCTGAAATTGGTTGACGGGACCTGTGGTTATTATGAAAGCAAAATACAGAGGATGCTGGAAATCTGAAATAAAAACAGAAAATGCTGGAAATACACAGCAGGTCAGGCAGCATCTGTGGGGAGAGAAACAGCGTTAACATTTCAGGTATTTCCAGCATTTTCTGTTTTTATTCCTTGGTTATTATGCTTTGACTAAACTACGTTCAGCATATGCAATAGCACACCTTTTCTCTAATTGGCCAACACAGCTCTATCAAGTTAGTCGCTATGCTATCTTACTCCTTGACATCAAATGATATTTTTGGCAGATTGCCACAAACATGTGCACACACTTTCCTTGCCAACATTTACGGCTGTCTACAGAGGGAAGTCATGCTTTTAATTAGTTCCAAGTCCTCCAGTTTCACTCCGCATTCCCCACATCTATCACCAATTCATTGAGCAGAAGCCTATCTTTCCTTTTGCTTTCCTAGTGTGTTCTCACCTACCCACTTCAGCAATACTCAAGTTCATGATTTCTTTTCCTTTTGTTCTTTTCCTCAGATGTGGTATAATTGGGATTGTTTCTCCATGGATGTGTCCATACAAGAAAGAAAAAAATCAGTACACTAGGACAGACTCACCTGTCACAATAGCAAAATACTGCGGATGCTGGAAATCCGAAATAACAACAGAAAATGCTGGAAAAACTCAGCAGGCCAGGCAACATCCGTGGAGAGAGAAATAGAGTCAACGTTTCAGGTCGAAACCCTTCTAAAGAACTGTAGAAGAGTTTCGACCCGAAACGTTGACTCTATTTCTCTCTCCACGGATGTTGTCTCACCTGTCACCATGGGCGTTGCCCTCTTGATTTTCCAGTTCCCTTAACCACAAGTTTGTTTGGTTGTTCTCTCTTGGCTTATTTCATACCCTCCTTTTAAACTAGTAAATATTCATTCACTTTTGCTGAACTTCTCGGCCCTTTCAGCTGGTCATTCAGATCCTCCTTTGGAAGTTGCTGTCATAGCAATTTTTTACTCCCTTTTTGGCTCAGTTGATAACACACTTGCCTGTGAAAGAAAAAAAGACTTGCATTTATATAGCGCCTTTCACGACCACTGAACGTCCCAAAGCACTTTACAGCCAATGAAGTACTTTTGAAGTGTAGTCACTGTTGTAATGTAGGAAATGCGCCAGCCAATTTGCGCACAGCAAGCTCCCACATGTGATAATGACCAGATAATCTGTTTTTGTTATGTTGGTTGAGGGATACATATTGGCCAGGACACTGGTGATAACGCCCTTGCTCTTCTTCGAAATAGTGCCATGGGATCTTTTACGTCCACCTGAGAGAGCAGACGGGGCCTCGGTTTAACGTCTCAGCTGAAAGCTGGCACCTCCGACAAAGCAGCGCTCCCTCAGCATTGCACTGGAGTGTAAGCCTAGATTTTTGTGCTCTAGTCCCTGGAGTGGGACTTGAACCCACAACCTTCTGACGCGAGGCCAGAATGCTACCCACTGAGCCACAGTTGACACTAAATGAGCCAGAAGGTTCTGGGTTTAAATCCCACTATGTTACTTGAGTGCATATCTAGATTGACAATGCAGTGCAGCACCTAGTGATGCTGCTTTGTCAAAGGTTCCATCATTTTGATGAGACCTTAAACTGAGGCTGTGTCTGCCTTTTGAAGAAGACCAGGAAGTTCTCCTGGTGTCATAGCCAAAATTCCTCCCTCAAACAACATCAGCAAAAACAGAAATAACGATAGAAAACGCTGGAAAAACTCAGTAGGCCAGGCAACATCCGTGGAGAGAGAAACAGAGTTAACGTTTCAGGTTGAAGACACTTTGTCAGAACTGAGAAAAAAGCAGGAAATGAAATGGATGAAAAAGCAAGTTTGGGGGCTGGGAAATGGGGAAGGGGATGAAAGAACAAAAGGGAAGGTCTGTGAGAGGTGAAGAGACATTAAGAGATATTCAAGGCGAGACGAGATGGTAATAGGGCAGGTAAAGAAACAAAGGATGACTCTAGATGAAGTGTGAAATGCGCTGGCAGAATGAAAGACAGCTGCCATGTGGGAGAGAAAAACAAAGGAAAAGGCACAAACCAAAAGTGTGGATAAAAAATATATAAAAATATGATAGGGGCCGAGGTTATGATCTGAAATTGTTGAACTCGATATTGAGTCCGGAAGGCTGTAAAGTGCCTAATCGGAAGATGAGGTGCTGTTCCTCAAGCTGAGCTTCCGTGGAACAATGCAAGAGGCCGAGGACAGTGAGGTCTGAGTGGGAATGGGGCGGTGAATTGAAATGACAGGCGACCGGAAGCTCGGGGTCCCCCTTACGGACTGAACAGAGGTGTTCTGCTAAGCGGTCACCCAATCTGCGTTTGGTCTCCCCAATGTAGAGGAGACCACATCGTTAGCAGTGAATACAGTATACTAGATTGCAAGAAGTACAAGTAAATCGCCGTTTTACCTGGAAGGGGTGTTTGGGGCCCTGGACAGTGGGAAGGGGGGAGGTATAAGGGCAGGTGTTGCATCTCCTGCACTTGCACGGGAAGGGGAAGGGGAAGGGGTGCTGGTGGTGATAGAGGAGTGGACTAGGGTGTCTTGGAGGGAGCGGTCTCTACGGAATACTGAAAGGGGAGGGGAGGGGAAGATGCGTTTGGTGGTGGGATCACGTTGGAGGTGGCGGAAATGGCGGAGGATGATGCATTGAATGTGAAGGCTGGTGGGGTGAAAGGTGTGGACAAGGGGAACCCAATTTCCACCCTTCCCTCACCTTCACATGGTCCATCTCCGACTCTTCCCTTCCCTTCCTCAACTTCTCCATCTCCATCTCTGGGGATAGGTTATTGTCCAACATTCACTACAAGCCCACTGACTCCCACAGCTACCTGGACTACACTTCCTCCCACCCCGCCTCCTGTAAGAACTCTATTCCATTCTCCCAGTTTCTCCGTCTCCGCCGCATCTGCTCCGACGATGCCACGTTCCACACCAGTGCTTCTGACGTGTCTTCCTTTTTCCTCAACCGAGGATTCCCCTCTACCATGGTTGACACGGCCCTCGACCGTGTCCGTTCTATCTCCCGCACTTCTGCCCTCACCCCTACCCCTCCCTCCTGGAACCACGATAGGGTTCCCCTTGTCCTCACCTTTCACCCCACCAGCCTCCACATTCAACGGATCATCCTCCGCCATTTCTGCCACCTCCAACGTGATCCCACCACCAAACGCATCTTCCCCTCCCCTCCCCTTTCAGCATTCCGTAGGGACCGCTCCCTCCGAGACACCCTAGTCCACTCCTCTATCACCCCCAGCACCCCTTCCCCTTCGCCCGGTATCTTCCTGTGCAAGCGCAGGAGATGCAACACCTGCCCTTATACCTCCCCACTTCCCACTGTCCAGCGCCCCAAACACCCTTTCCAGGTGAAACAGCGATTTACTTGTACTTCTTGCAATTTAGTATACTGTATTCGCTGCTCACGATGTGGTCTCCTCTACATTGGGGAGACCAAACGCAGATTGGCTGACCACTTTGCGGAACACCTCCGTTCAGTCCGTAAGGGTGACCCCGAGCTTCCGGTCGCCTGTCATTTCAATTCACCGCTCCATTCCCACTCAGACCTCACTGTCCTCGGCCTCTTGCATTGTTCCACGGAAGCTCAGCGTAAGCTCGAGGAATAGCACCTCATCTTCCGATTAAGCACTTTACAGCCTTCCGGACTCAATATTGAGTTCAACAATTTCAGATCATAACCTCGGCCCCTGTCATATTTTTTATATATTTTTTATCCCCAAAGGTTTGTGCCTTTTCCTTTTTTTTTCTCTCCCACATGGCAGCTGTCTTTCATTCTGCCAGCGCATTTCACACTTCATCTAGAGCCATCCTTTGTTTCTTTACCTGCCCTATTACCATCTCGTCTCGCCTTGAATATCTCTTAATGTCTCTTCACCTCTCCCAGACCTTCCCTTTTGTTCTTTCATCCCCTCCCCCATTTCCCAGCCCCCAAACTTGCTTTTTCATCTGTTTCTTTTCCTGCTTTTTTCTCAGGTCTGACGAAGGGTCTTCGACCTGAAACGTTAACTCTGTTTCTCTCTCCACGGATGTTGCCCGGCCTGCTGAGTTTTTCCAGCGTTTTCTGTTGTTATTTTGGATTTCCAGCATCCGCAGTATTTTGCTATCATATCAGCAAAAACATTCAGTCACATGCTCTTTGTGGAACCTTTCTGTGCACAAATTGCCTGCCAATTAACAGCAGTCTATTTCCCTGCTTAACAGCAGTCAGTTCATTTCCAAAGTAATCCATTGATTGTAAACTACTTTGGGACATTTTTGGGATGTGATAAAGTGCTATACAAATGCAGTCTTTTTTCTTCTACATTGAAGGCTGGTTAATGTGGAATGTAAAAAAGCTTTAAATTAAAACTGCAATGCTATTGTGTATTGGAGCAATGACAAATCAATTCCATTAACCAACGCTCACTACACTGTGTTCCCACATGCAGGAAGGTTCTTGTACTGGCTGTTTAGATAAATAGGAGATATTAAATAAGTAGCAGATATTAAATATTTTGCAGCAGCTTTTACAAATAATGATGGAAATGAGAATGCAGATGTATAGAGAAGCATGTGGTACAACTGTTGAGAGATATCTGTAACAAAGGAATTGTGTCTGAAAAAAATAGCAGAATTTAAAGTGGATAATCACTGGGTTCTGATTCCATGCACTCTAGGCTGTTGAAGGAAGTCAGAGAGGAGATAGTCGAGGTTTGAACCACAATTTTTTAGTCCTCCTTAGATATGCAAATTTTGCCAAAACTGTGTGCACTTTAGTGCACTCAGCTAGAAAGGGCATTAAAGCTATTGAGAATGTACAGCGTAGATTCACCAGGATGATACCAGGGACACAAAACTATCGTTATGAGAAGAGACTTAAGGTATAGGGAATATTTCCACCCAAACAAAATGCTTCATTATTTTAAAAACCTCTATTTAATCTACTCTTGGGCTTCTCTGGAGCAGAGAGGCCCAAGAGTAGATTTAATAGAAGCTTTTAAAATGATAAAGCATCTTGTTAGGGTGAATTGGGAAAGACTATTTCCTTAGGTTGGGAAGTTAAATTAAAATTATCACTAAGACAGTGAAAAGAGTTGAGGATTTTTTTATGCAGAGACTTGTCAGAGCATGAAATGCTTGCCACAGGGAGTTAATGGGCTGGATTTTCATTGAGGAGGCGGGTAGGAGGCGGGGCTACAACTTTCGGGGTTGTAGTCCCACCTCCATCGAGTTGTAGCCAATCCACGCGATTTTGACTTGATTGACCTTGTTGAGCCGCCCAGCGGGCTCAGCAGGTCAATTAAGGGCCACCCGGCAACAGGTGACGTCACAGATTGATATTTCATATGTCAAGACCTTTTGACAGATGAAATATCAGTGTTTGAAAGCTGTTTGAAGCTGTCAAACACTGACAGTCTGTACTCCAAGTTAATTCCTTCCTCTCAGGATGATTTAGAGAGCTCTCCGGAACAGAAAGCTGAATGCTGCAATTTTTGACAGATCGCGGCCATTCTGCTTTCTGTGCCGGTGAGATGAGGGACTCCCGAGACCTGAAGGAAGGAAGGCTGTAAAGGTAAGTAAAACTTCTTTAAACACTTTAAACACACCAAGCACTCATACACCCATCACTCAACTGAACACCGGAGATCTCGACCCCTCCAAGCCCTTCAGCCCAACGGCCCGCCTCGCTAACTTGGCGTGGTTTAGAGCTGTCGGGAATCCCACACTTCAAGAATGAAAATAGGGATTAGGCTAAAAACTGCCTGTTAACTACCTGTTAACAGGCAGTTAATTGGCACTAATCCCCTTCCCGCCTCGGGGAGGCGGGTCCCAGTGCGGGTCGGGTACCCGCCTCCTTTGAAACTGGCATGGAGGCGGGTTGGGGCGGGATGGGTTCGTGCCCCCCGATTTCGGGATTTTAACCCCCCACACGCCTCCAATCCCACCTCCACGGCCCAATGAAAATCCTGCTCATTGAGTCAGAGATCATTGTTTTTTTAAGGGATAAGCATGTGAAGCAGAGAAAGATAGATGACTATGGAGAAAGAGCATGGGATTAGTTTTGGATTGCCCTAGCAAAGACCCAGCACAGTCCTGAAGGGCCAAGTGGCTTCCTTCTTTGCTGTAAACGTCTACAGTTCTAATGGTTCAGAGACTATATCCAACAAGCACCTGTAATTGCAGAAGTATAACGTTACTTTCTGTCCTGTCAGTGAACCAGTAGTATTTATGGCAGATCAAAGGAAGTTTGTCAATTAATGATCTAGCTGTCTGCTGGTTTCTGCAGTGTATACTTGGAATGCAGTCACTGAACAAAGCACAGTGTCCCCTCCATTAACGTGGACACCTGGTGGCAAACAGAGAAAATGGGGAATGGGGGATATAAATGAATTAGAATGAGTATGTCATACAATCTTATAAAATTTTATTGTACTAATTTATTATTAATTATAGTGGGTTACCTGAAACTTTAACTGTAGGAAATTTAATGTCGAAAAACTATGAATTTGAAAGCTGGATAAATCTTCTCCCTTCTTTTCAACAGGATGTGCTTTTGATTCTGATGTCACATGGGTTTCATTTGGAAGCAAATGGTACTCTTTCATTCCAACTCTAGGAAATGGCTACAGAATGAGCAAAGCACAAGAAACCTGCAAAGACAGTGGTATGGTATTCCTTTAAAAATATTTCTTATATTTGTTGAATGTACATTTCATACAAAATACTATGTGACATGTGTATCAGATATTTCAGATTTGGTTACCGATTGAACAACAACTTGCATTTTTATAGCGCCTTTAATATAGAACAACATCCCAAGGCACTTCACAGAGGTATAATCAGACAAAAATGATGAACGAAAGAAGGAGATATTAGCAAAGGTGGCAAAAAGCTTAGCTAAAGAGGTGGATTTTAAGGAGAGTCTTAAAGGAGAATGGGGCGCTGGAGAGGTGGAAAGGTTTAGGGAGAGAATTCCAGAGTTTGGGGCCTAGACAGCTGACGGCACATCCGCCATTGGTGGGGTGAAGAGATGGGAGATGCACAAAATGCCAGAGTCAGAATTTGGTGGGAGTTTGAATGGTTAGAGGAGGTTACAGCAATAGGGAGGGGTGAGGTTATGGATATAACATGAGGCTTAGTGTGCAAGTGGAATGGAAGGAAACAGCAGAGGCAGCTTAAAAGAATGGCCCAGAAATTCGGGTCGGGGGCTTCCCGCGGGTGTAAGGCCCCGACCTGCACTTAGCTAGCGCGCCGGCCACTGAGCTGTGGGCCCCTGTGGAATTCCGATCCTGGGCCTCCTCCAACTGCCGGCACGCAGTGCTTGCGTATCCCAGGGGCGCAGTTAGTTCGATGCGTCCCCTAAGATCACGTGGGCCATGGGGAGCCAATCGGAGCAGGGAATGCTTCATTCATAAGTTTGACAGGAATAGCTGTCAAACTTATAAATACTATGAGCCCCAAAACATCACTAAATCTTCATATAAATTTTTAAAAAACATCACATTTTTTAAATCAACTATAAATTACATGAAATAACTATTTTAAATAATAATTTAAATTTTTGAAAAAAATAATTTTATTTTCTAACGGGGCTAAAAATAAACTTACCTTTCTTTAAAGTATTTAAAAATAATAAACCTGTGGAAAAAATGTTTTAATTTTAATTAATTCACCACTTACCTTGTAAAAAGCAGGCCTTGCGACTGCTTTTTACATTTCTAACTTTTGGAGACTTACCTTCCCGGGAAAACCTGCAAAAAAAACATAAGTTCGATGCGCACGCACAGCCTCTCCTGCGCACGCGTTCGAACTCTGAACCCCTTCTTTCAGGGGAACGGAAGTGCCAGTTTCCCGCGCATGCGCAGTGCATGCAGGAAACCGGCACTTCCATTGGGCCTACAGGTGAGTACCCCATGCGTACTCACCCGTGGAGACCCGAAGTTCTGGGCCATTATCTCAATCTTAGTGATAAAGTAGTCCAAGAGCTCCTTGCACTTGTTGGAGGTAAGGGAGGTGGGGGGAGTGGGCAGAGCAGAGAGTTTTAAGGAGATGGTTAGTATTAGATAAAAGAAAACGGGTTATTTGTGTTTTCCAGGCTGATCTTGGAGTAGATCTTTCATTCTGCCAGCGCAATTCACACTTCATCTAGAGCCATCCTTTGTTTCTTAACCTGTCCCATTACCATCTCCTTTTGCCTTGAATATCTCTTAATGTCTCTTAACTTCTCCTGCCTTCTATCCCATCACAGACCTTCCCTTTTGTTCTTTCATCCCCTCCCCCCTTTCTCAGCCCCTGCACTTGCTTAAAAATCTGTTCCATTTCCTGCTTTTTTCCACTTCTGACGAAAGGTCATCGACCCGAAACGTTAACTCTGTTTTTCTCTTTACAGATGCTGCCTGACCTCCAGTATCTCCAGCATTTTCTGTTTTTATTTCAATACAAATGGGTTCCTTTCACAGTGAAACAGGCTTCTGCACCTGCTTTCACTAACTGTAACATTTTTGGACGTAATTGCTGGGCAGTTGGTGGGCAATTAGCCCAACTCTGCGCCAACAATGAGTGTTTCCCTGTTGGTGTGGATCATCTGTCAAGGCATACCTTGACAGATCGCAAGTTCGGGATCTAGTGCATACGCAAGCGCATGCGGAAATCCCGAACTTGCGGTCAAAGGCGGTATGACACCATACCCACCTCAAAATCTGCCCCATTATCTTTCTGCAAGACAGGCTATCAAGTGGTTAAACCAGCTGCTGGTAATGAGCTTCATGTGTGGCTCAGATTCCAGTCTGAAATTCCAAGATTGTGCACAGAGAACTTCAAATGCCATGCTTCCAGATCACTTCCTTTATGTCATTGAAAGATTATTGTCCTGCATTGCTGAAATATTCTCAGTCTTTTAAATATGCAAATGCTGTTTGAATCATTGCTTAGGAAAATAACCTTACTGTTGGACGTTCAAGTTGTACCAGAAAGCTAACTAGTGAACAGATTTTACTTCAGATATAGTTTGTATAGTGGTGTAGTATACAAATGTTATTGGTGTTATTGAAGATAGCTGATAACTTGTAGAATTAAATACGCTATTGTAAAGTGAACATTTTCTCAACAGGAACACCACTTTAATTATTATGGTAAAGGAAAATACTTGTTTTGAACTGATAAGTAATGTTTTAAATACAGAATATGTTGATAAAGCAAATATGTTTTTTCATATTTAACTTTTTAGTCTTGAAAGGCAATTTAACTACATGTATGATTCAAGTTAACTGAGAAATTTACCATGATATTAAGGAATGCAGACAGGCTCATTAATTAATCCTATTTTCAGTGTATGGGTTTGAAGGTACCTTTTGAAGTAATTAAATTTACCTAACATTCAACCTATAATTGTGATCACTATATTTCATTTGTGACTAATTACTTTTCCCTCAGCCCCAGGTGCCGTTATTGTCAGCATAATTAATGAAAAGGAAAATAAGTTCATTGTTGATCAGTTTAAAAAGACTATGCAGTCTGGAACAATTTGGTTGGGCATGGTCTTTGATACAGATAGTAAGTATTACCTGGTTTGTTCTATGTAACAAAGTAAAGTTACAACAATTGTATTTTGCAACGGTTTTGTTTCAGTTTTGATTGTTTATATCTCTTTCTGCAGCATATATAGAATTACTGAATAGTAAAGCATAATCCTAGATTCATTCATCCTACTTATTGGATTATACCACTAATCAGTTGATTTCTTTGGTTGTTTTTATATTTTGAGCAGTTATTGGTTTATATTCATGTGTCATTTTATGTAGGAAGCTTATCATATTAATCATAAACACTTTAATATGATGTGTTTACATTGTCAAAGGAAACATCTGATTGTTTCTGTATAAATTTAATAACAGGCTTTTTTCACAATCACAATGGCAAAACTGAATTTTTTGGTGCATTATGTTAAGTTATTGTTCTCACAAGAAATCTGTAGCTATGCCAACAATTTGCAATGTTAATTAAATTCCAAGTGTTTATCTCTGCTGATTATCCAAGAATTCCTCAGTTTGATGTGTGGTGACTACTAACTAGCACAGAGCAACAAAAAAATTGACTGCATGCATTAGGAGCTAGACATTTTGATTAAAAATTCAGCAAAGACTGTAAAGTCCAGCATTAACCATGTGACATACACTTTATTAGAGCTTTGACTCCAAAGAACCATAGATACTTACAGCACAGAAGAAGGCCATTCAGCCAATAGTGTCAATGCTAGCTTTTAGGTAGAACAATCCAAAACAAATCCCACTATCCTATTGTTATGGCTTCCGCAAGTTTTGAAATTGTGTTCAAAGTACAAATCATCTACTGCGAATAAAAGTGGACCCAGCACTGACCAGTGGAGTACACCATTTCCAACCCTTCCGAGCAACACAAATTTACCCTAACTCTTTGTTTCCTGTCTGTTAACTAACTTTCTATTCATGCTATTACATTGCCTCTTATACCATAGGCCTGAATTTTCTAACGAGCCCCCGTGAGACACCTTATCAAACACCTTCTGAAAATCCATATACATCTACTGGAGTCCCTTTATCTATCCAATCAGTTATTTCTTCATAAAACTCTTATTAAATTTGACAAATACAGTCAGCCTTTAACAATTCCATGGTAGCTGTCCTTGATTAACTAGTGAATTTCTAAATGCTCACTAATTTTATCTCAAATTATGGATTCTAAGAGTTTGCTTACAACTGATGTTAGACTAACTGGCCTATAATTACCTAGTTTATCCTTCTTTCTGTCCTTGAACAATGGTGTTACAATTTTAAGTTTCAAGCTTTCATTTTTCTTTATCCTGTCAGCCTATGTTAGAGGGAGGGATATGTTATTATTTTTAAAAGGCTTTACAATCAATAAAAACTCAGGGCTGAATTTTAGCACCAAAAATGGGTGGGTTGAGGTTGGGTCAGATGTTAAAATTTTAAAAATCTGCAACCCGCCTACTTCCGGGTTTAACGGAGGCGGGACAAGGGGCAGGCAGCCAACCCGCTCCCAAGAGGCGGTTTGGCAATTTAAATATGTAAATGAGGCCGGGAACCTCTGGTTTAACCTGCTTTGCCAGTTTTACAGTGGCCAGCCTGGTTTCCCGGGCCTCAGGAAACCCGGCAACTGAAGGTAGGTGAGGACAGCTTCGGGGAGAAGGTAAGTGCCTTTACAGCACTACTTGTGGGCCAGGAGGAGCAGGAGTCCATCCCCCTAGCCCCTGAAGCTTCCCGCCCCCCACATCAGACCCCATACAAAGACCACTGGGAATGGACCCCCCCATTGGGGTCAGAGATCGAACCCCTACCCCTCCCCCAGGATCAGAACACCCCTGGTTCAGGAATCAGACCCACCCCCACATCAGACCCCATACAAAGACCACTGGGAATGGACCACCCCCCCAATCGAGGTCAGAGATCGAGCCCCCCCCCCCCCAGGATCAGAACACCCCTGGTTCAAGAATCAGACCCACCCCGGGGTCGTGGATTAGACATCTCCCCGCTGCCTGGGGTTGTGGATCTACCTGCTCCTGCGGCCTGCTTTGTACTCCTTTCCACCCGACTGGAAGCCAAGCCTGTTAATCAGGCTGATTTCTGGGTGGGGAACCTGTCAAGTACAAAAGACACACCCTGTGGAGTTAAAACTCAGCCCCCTGCCTTTGTAACCCACCCCTGTTAATATCCAGGCCTCAGATTCTGAAGATTGACATGATCGGGTTCATGTTTGATGCTCATAAACATGTTCAAACCCGAAAGGAATCAGATGATAAAAACTTTGGCCCAGATTTTGTGGTCAGTGGCGAACAAAGGGCACACACCGTTCATTATGCTTGCAGCTGCCCACAGACCTTTAGTGGGCTTTTGCGCGGCATTTTATGGTAATTAGAGAGCCATTTCAGCGCAGCACCCTCTACAGGGGATCTGGGACTTGTGTGAACAGGAAAAGCAAAGCATGTCTCTTCAACTAATCAGATTAAAGAATTCTTACTGAGACACACAGGCCGGAATTTTGCCCTAAGAAAATGGGGGGGGGGGCGGGTTTGGGGTGTGGGGGCAGTTAAATTGTTAAAAATGGGATTCCTCACCTGTTCCCTCTCCAACCCACCCACCTCTGGCTTTGACGGAGGTGGGGCGGGCGACTAACCTGCTATCAGGGGGCGGTACATCAATTTAAATATTATAATGAGGCTGGAAACCTCTTTTTTCACCTCCATTTTTAATTTAACTGCATGTGGACGGGTTTCACACAATTCGTGAAACCCAGCAGTTAAACCGAGGTGGGGTCTGGTGGATCCGGGAGGTTTATACCTACCTCCTGGATCCAGGGTCCCTACCTAACATAAGAAGTAAGAGCAGGAGTAGGCCATACGGCCCTTCGCGCCTGCTCCGCCATTCAGTAAGATCGTGGCTGATCATCGACTTCAACTCCACTTTCCCGCCCGATTTCCATATCCCTTGATTCCCATAGAGTCCAAAAATCTATCCCACCCCCTGTGATCAGAGACCCCACCGTGAGGCCTCCGATCGCCACCATGAGACCTCACCCCACCGATGATGCTGAGGCCGGCCACAATCCTCCGGTGGCCAGTCCCGATCCTCTCTCCTTCCCGCCGATCCCCGATCCCCCCTGCCTCCCTGGAGAAAATTCAGGCCACAGAGTCTAAACCAGGAAATGTAAGTTAGAATATTAAATTTAGTGTAAAATCATGTACAGAAAGTGAAATAAAGAGAGGGATAGAAAGTTGGGTTTAAGAGAGAGAGAGATAAGGGACAGAAAGAAAAAGTAAAAAAGAAATTAATTTTTAATTTTAAATAATTGATCATCTGCTAAATTAAGTTATTTAAATTATTTAACTGGCTTTCTCCTCACAGCAATGATCCAGTGCCAAAGTCTACATTTAATCAGTAGCCTTCTAGACAAAATTGATTCACAACCACTGGCTCCTGAATTTGAGAAGTAGAGTTTACTGCTGTGCACACACTTGTGTTATTTACAGTGAGTTACATCAACTTTCACATCAGGAACTAAATGGAGGACTACATCAAAGGAAGAGGTCAGAAAAAGCTAATTGGTTAACTCGCCCAATTTGAATCAAGACTGCATCATGCTCACACAATAGTACTTTGCAGTGGCTGTGGAGAAGATCATGATTGCCCACTGTGCTGGAGAAGACAGGCTGAGAGACAAGAAAAATGGGAAGGAAGAAGTAAATTGTCTGAAATCAGTAATTAACACTAAATTATAACACTTTATAACCTGTTTCCATACAAATCTGGTCCAGACTGGTCAACCAGTTGCCACTGCAAATAATGAAATATTGCCTTTTCATCTCTAGGATTTGGTTTTGAAACCAACCAAACTAATGAGAGGAGGGGGTGAAAATTTCTGTCAACAAGTTGTAAGAGGTCTATACTAAATTAGTTTGGGTTTCCTTGACCTATTTTCAAGTGATGGCAAATCCAGAGCTCAAACCGCCGATAAATCCGCACTAACTGGCACTGAATTTGCACTTTCACTCACAAGAAGCCCAAAAAAAAATTACTGGCATGAGTAAAGGAAAATTTATATTGGTTTTAGTACAGGGTGCTCTTCTGAGTTTCGGTAGCCTGAAATAACCCTGATCTCACTGGTATGATTTTTTCCCCCATTTCTCATGCCAACAACCTTTTTTGGTCTCTTAGTGAAAGTACAATTTAGTGCCAATTAGTGCTGAATTATACATTGTTGGGCCAGAGTAGGAGCTTTTCTGTAGCATTTGGGCTTGGCCAGTACCTCATGTCAGAGTGCTTGATACTAATCTTGTGCAATACTGTGGTGTATGTAACTTGTTCCACCTTAAGAGAACTTAAACCTGTTCCACCTTAAGAGATGTACTACTTTCTCTGGCTGCTGTATACGGTAATACCGGTGGTGACCACACCGGTATATAAGTGCTGTGTAGTAATTTGCTGGGTAGTACAGCCCTAACCTCCGAATAGTAAAGACCTATTGAAAAGTTATTCTTGTAGTCTGTGTCAGTAATTGACCTTAAGTATAACTGGAACACACAGACTTAACAGTGGCGACGAGTCCGATCTTACCCTGCGGCAGTTTACATCCACGGCAGCTTCGTCCTCAGAACGGGTGTCGAGAAGAGGCATCCACCCTCATCATCCTGCTGAACAGCATGTCGCGCGGGAGGCATCGAGGACCCGGAGTGAAGAACAGAAATTCTGAACTCGAAGCCCCCATCAGCGGCAGACAGCTATCTTCCTTCTACCACGGTGGTGGGTAAGCCAATCAGCGAAAGTCGGCCGCGTTGGCTGTAGCGAAGGGGAGGGAAGACGGAGGAAAGAGGGCGGTGAAATCGACCGCGGCCGGTGAAAAGGGCCGGGCCACATTCGGGCCGAAAGGCGCAGCGACTGGGGCAGCTGAAGGCGCGAGAGCCGCGGTGAATTCGAACGCAGCGGGTGCACATAACCGGGCTGCAAGAAGGGCTGCGAGGCGCGACGGCAGGGAAGCGCGAATGCCCACGGGAACCGCGGTGGAGTAGAAGCAGCGTCGGGGGAGTTGTTAACCACTGGGGAGGCGAGACCGGCAGCAGCACAGCAATCGCCATTGCAGCCAGCGGGTGAAGAAGACGAGCGCGGGAAAGACCGCCAAGCGCGGGAAGCCGCCATTTTGGGGAAAAAAATTGCAAAGATGCCTAAACAGGGGAACATTAATACTTTTGATAGCGACATCGAAGATTGGACCACGTATGTAGAACGCATAGAAGTTTATTGTAGAGCAAATAAGATACCAGATGGGGAGAAAGCACTGACCTTATTAAACTTAATGGGTGCGAAGACATACGGGCAATTGAAACACCTTCTATCACCAGAGAAACCGGCGGATAAGACTTTTGCGGATATTGTTACCGTCCTGAAAAATCATTTAAGCCCCACGCCGCTGATGCTAGCGGAACGATTTAAATTTTACAGCAGAAAGCAGCTGAAAGATGAAAGCAATGCTGAATTTTTAATTGAATTGCGTAAGCTAGCAAAGTACTGTCAGTTTGGAACAGGACTAACAGATGCGCTAAGAGATACATTTGTGTGTGGATTGTTAAAAGAGACACAAAAGCGACTGCTTGAGGAGAATGAGCTGACGCTTGATAAAGCTGTCGCTATGGCAGCATCGCACGAATCCGCAGTGAGAGGCACGGCGGTAATGCAGCTACGGTCACCGGAACTCAGCACAAATCAAATGGTCTTGGGTACAGTAAAATGTTATCGTTGTGGAAAGACAACGCACGATCAGAACCAGTGCTGGTTCAAAAATAAGGAATGCAGAAAATGTGGCAGGCTTGGTCACATAGCTAAAGTATGCCGGTCAGGAGAGAAGACCAGCAACAAAAAGTCACCGCAGGGAAAGTACAGAAAGGTACACAAGGTGACAGAGAACAGTTCGAACGACAGAAGTCAGATTCAGACGCCAGCAGTAATGAACTGGGTAGCTTAAGAGTACACAACGTTGGTAAGGAAGCAGACCTCCAGACAATTTGGGTCACACTTCAGATAGCAGGAGTCCAAGTGAAGATGGAATTGGACACTGGATCGGCATTGACGGTCATGAATAAGAAAGATTACAAAAGGTTATTCCAACATATTCCCCTACGGGATACGGAGATTGTATTGAAAACATACACGGGGCAAAGAGTATACCCCATCGGAAAGATAGAGGTAAAGGTGGTCCACAAGGGCAAAGAAAGCTGAGGAATGGACTTATATGTGCTACCTGAAGGAGGTCCACCACTACTGGGACGGGAGTGGATTAGAAAAATGAATATGGACTGGCATTCCTTAAAAGCACTAACGGTAGATGCCAGGGAAACAGATGTCAAACCTAAACGATTGTCCAGAATATTGGACGATGCTAAAGAGGTGTTCCAGCAGGGACTGGGAACACTGAGAGGAATTACGGCAAACATCAAGATTGAAGAACATGCACAACCAAAATTTTTCAAAGCCAGACCGGTACCCTATGCGATACGACCTGCTGTGGAAGCAGAGCTGGAAGCGCTAGAATGTTCAGGAGTACTGTCTAAGGTAGACTGGAGTGAGTGGGCTACGCCCATTGTTCCCGTGATGAAACGTCCTTCGAGCAACAAGCCGGGAGAACCAGGGAAGGTTCGCATCTGTGGAGACTTCAAGATCACTGTTAATCCGGTGCTTCACACGGTGCAGTATCCGCTTCCGCGGATTGAGGATATCTTCGCTTCATTGTCGGGCGGGAAACACTTCACCAAGATAGACCTGGCACAGGCGTACTTACAGATGGAAGTTGAGGAAGAGTCACGCCAGTACCTCACGATCAACACGCATAGAGGCTTGTACCGGTATAATAGACTGGTTTTTGGAGTGGCATCGGCTCCAGCAATTTGGCAGAGGGCCATGGAGCAGGTATTACAGGGAATTCCAGGCACACAATGTTACCTGGACGATATTCTGATTACAGGAGATGGTGACGAGGAACACCTTGCAAATTTGGAACTGGTGCTCATCAGATTGAAAGAATATGGACTTCGAGTTAATCGGCAGAAATGTGAGTTCTTTCAGAAGCGGATCTCGTACTGTGGCCATGTCATTGACCAGGAGGGACTTCATAAGTCTCCTGACAAGATCGAAGCAGTTGTGAAGGCTCCCGCTCCGGTTAATGTATCTCAGTTGAGGTCGTTCCTAGGATTGATTAACTATTACCATAAGTTTCTGCCAAATTTATCCATGGTACTGCACCCGCTGAACGCTCTTTTGCAGAAGGGAGTACCATGGGAGTGGAGCGAGGACTGTAAGAAGGCCTTTCGCAAAAGCAAGGAATTGATAACCTCAGAGGAAGTGTTGGCTCACTTCAACCCAACACTGCCTATTCGTTTGGCTTGTGATGCTTCTCCATATGGTATTGGGGCAGTACTCTCACACAAGTTGCCAAATGGCACGGAGAGGCCAGTCGCGTTCGCATCCAGATCATTGACCTCCGCTGAGCGCAACTATGCTCAGATAGATAGGGAGGCTCTCAGCCTTGTGTGGGGAGTAAAGAAGTTTAATCATTACCTGCAGGGCCAAAAGTTTACGCTTTTGACAGACCATCAGCCATTGGTATCCATTTCTAACCCTAAGAAGGGTGTGTCGGTGATGACAGCACAGAGACTCCAGAGATGGTCCCTTTTCCTAGGGGCACATCAATATCAGATAGAATTCAAAGGTACAAAGCAGCATGGTAATGCTGATGGGCTGTCGCGCCTGCCACTACCTGAAGAAGAGGAGACAACGAAGGTTGACCCTGTTGAGTTATTTCACTCGACCATCATCGAGTGTTTACCAGTCACCAATGCAAGTATTGAAAGAGAAACCAGGAACGACCCGACACTGTCCCGAGTCTACGAGGTGACAGTGAAGGGATGGCCAGCACATGGTGATTCTCTGTTACCGGCATTCTCGGCAAGACGAGACCAGCTGTCCGTCTGTCAAGGAACATTGATGTATGGAACGAGAGTGATTATTCCTCCTAAGTTAAGGGAAAGAGTTCTAAAGGAACTGCATGAAGGTCATCTGGGGGGAGTCAAGATGAAAAGCCTTGCTAGGGCTTATGTGTGGTGGCCGGGTATTGACCAACAGATAGAGGAGCTGACGAAAAGCTGCTCAGGGTGCCAAAAAGTGCAAAATGCACCTCCGATTGCACCGCTGCATCCATGGGAATGGCCTTCAGCCCCATGGCAACGCGTACATATTGACTTTGCTGGTCCATTCATGGACTCCATGTTTCTAATTGCGGTGGACGCACATTCAAAATGGCCAGAAGTGATCAAGATGACTACCACTACTTCAGAAAAGACAATTGCGGTGTTAAGAACGATATTCGCAAGGAACGGATTGCCAGAACAAATATGTTCCGACAACGGACCACAGTTCGTGTCAGAAGAATTCCAAAAATTCTTAAAGAAGAATGGGGTGAAACATTATACCTCTGCCCCATATCATCCGGCTACAAATGGGTTGGCCGAGAGATTTGTACAAACATTCAAAAAGGCAATAAAGGCCATGAGCGAAGATCAGATTCCACTACAACATAAGGTGGACAAGTTTCTACTGGCATATCGAAACGCCGCTCATGCAGTGACAAACCAAAGTCCTGCCATGATGTTTTATAACAGGAGGTTGCGGTCCAGGTTGGACTTGTTAAAACCAAATGTGCGGAGGGAAGTTGAAAACAAACAGTTCCAGCATATAAATAACAAGACCACTCGGAGTTTCGAGGTAGGACAAGCAGTGTTGGCCAGGGACTATGGAAACGAGAAATGGAAATCCGGAACAATTCGGGCCAGACAAGGACCCCTGATGTACACGGTAGATGTTGGTAAAAATGTAATACGGCGTCATGCTGACCAACTGGTAGAATCGAGAACAAGGGTCGAACCCATGGTTACGACAGAGACAACCGTGGAAGAAGTTAGTGAACCTGAAGCATCTACCTCGGCAGTGAATGTACCTGATGATGATGTCCAAGACATAAGAGACCAACTAGAGGAGTCACCTCAGCAACAAGAATCAGAGACCCCTGAAAGGCGTTATCCAACTCGAATCAGGAGGCCTCCTGAGAGACTGAACCTTTGAACTGTTTCTACATGAAGTTGTATATGTATATATGTTATTATGTTATGTTAAATGGGGATATAACTGTTAAGCTAAAAAGGGAGGATTGTGGTGTATGTAACTTGTTCCACCTTAAGAGAACTTAAACCTGTTCCACCTTAAGAGATGTACTACTTTCTCTGGCTGCTGTATACGGTAATACCGGTGGTGACCACACCGGTATATAAGTGCTGTGTAGTAATTTGCTGGGTAGTACAGCCCTAACCTCCGAATAGTAAAGACCTATTGAAAAGTTATTCTTGTAGTCTGTGTCAGTAATTGACCTTAAATATAACTGGAACACACAGACTTAACAAATACCTTATCTTGGAGAGCTTGATGTTGATGTTTCGGGTGCTTAAAGTGGAAAAGTGTTGTATTCACATCTCTTATTCTGATGAACATAAAAATGCATTGAAAGTATAACTAGTTCTATTCAAATAGATTTGTATCCCATGAATCTCTTTCTTCGGTGTGCCATGAACTGACTTTTGTTGTTATTTAGGCAATACCTTGAGATGGTTTGATCAGTCTGCAGTAAATTACTCAAACTGGGCTCCTGGGGAGCCACCTGGAGGGACATTTGATGCTGACACATGTACTGTCATGGACACAAAGTCAGGACAGTGGAAAACAGTTAATTGTGAAGACGACTTTGGAAAATCAGTCACATGTGAAACGACAACAAGTGAGTAGGATTCAAGCTAATCTTTGCATAGCACCATTTTTTTGTTTTCCATCACCAAGTAGATTAAGAAAAATGCCATTATATTTATCATCTCAGTATATAATGTTCCTGAGTGATTCATTGTTAATTTCTGTTCCATTCTGTTAACATCTGGCTCCGTTCAATATACAGTGAATCTTTATATAGGTTCTCTTTGGATTGTTGCCTTGTGTGTACTGATTCTGAAGAGGGTGACAAGTGACACAGTATACTTACAACTTTAGTTGTTTGTCTGGATCATGGGTTGTAATAAATTCTGACACTGCTATGCATTGGCTATTTTCATTGTGACTTTGTTTTGAAAGCTGTTTCTATTTATAGTCTACATATTTTACATTTATTTGAAATAAAATTTGATATTTTTCTACTTCATGGAAAACTTTTAACTCATATAATGAGATTAGGCACAATAGAAACTATTTTGTCCTTCCACATTTGTGACCTGGATTTGATCCTGAAAGATGGAATGAAAATCTCTCCCCCTTTTCATTATAAGGCTTGAAAATGAGTTTGGCCATTTTCAACAATGTTCCGAATGGTCCACAAACAAATTGACATTAATTTGCCCATCTCACTCGAGGGCATATTTTCCTTTTTTTGATAATTTTAGAGAAATCTTCTCTTAGGCAGTCCCTTGGAACGGAGGACAACTTGCTTCCACATTAAAAATGAGTTCTCAGGTGACTGATGAGTCCAATGCGGGACCTACAGTCTCTGTCACAGGTGGGGCAGACGGTGGTTGAAGAGGCGGGTGGTTGCGCTCCTTGCGCTTGGCTTCCGCTTGCTCCCGGCGAAGAGACTCGAGGTGTTCGGCGCCTTCCCGAATGCTTCTCCTCCACTTTGTGTGGTCTTGGGCCAGGGATTCCCAGGTGTCGGTGGGGCTGTTGCACCTTTTCAAGGAGGCTTTGAGGGTGTCCTTGAAGTGTTTCCTCTGCCCACCTGGGGCTCTCTTGCTGTGTCGGAGCTCCGAGTAGAGCGCTTGTTTTGGGAGTCTCGTATCGGGCATGCGGATGATGTGACCCGTCCATCGGAGCTGATCAACCGTGATCAAGGCATCGATGCTGGGGACATTCGCCTGAGCGAGAACACTGATGTTGGTGCACCTATCCTGCCAATGGATTTGGAGGATCTCGCGGAGGCAGCATTGGTGGTACCTCTCCAGTACTTTGAGGTGCCTGCTGTACATGGTCCATGTCTCTGAGCCATACAGGAGGGCGGGTATCACAATTCTCTGTAGACCATGAGCTTGGTGCTGGGTTTGAGATCCTGGTCTTCAAACACTCTTCCTCAGGCGACCGAAGGCTGCACTGGCACACTGAAGGCGGTGTTGGACTTCGTCATTGACATCTGCCCTTGTTGACAGTAGGCTCCCGAGGTATGGAGGGTGGTCCACGTTGTCCATGGCCTTGTCGTGGATTTTGATAATTGGGGGGCAGTACTGTGTGGCGGGGGCAGGTTGGTAGAGGACCTTTGTCTTATGGATGTTTAGTGTAAAGCCCATGCTCTCGTGCGCTTCGGTGAAGGTGTTGACGATGGTTTGGAGTTCGACCTCCGAGTGTGCACAGACGCAAGCGTCGTCTGCATACTGTAATTCGACGACAGAGGATGGGACGACCTTGGATCTGGACTGGAGGCAACGGAGGTTGAACAGTTTCCCGTTTGTTCTGTAAATTAGTTCCACTCCAGCGGGGAGTTTACGAAGGGCGAGATGGAGCATTGCAGCAAGGAAGATCGAGAAGAGCATTGGTGCGATGACACAGCCTTGCTTGACCCCGGTCCGTACATGAATTGGGTCTGTGGTGGAACCGTTGGTCAGGATCATGGCTTGCATGTTGTCGTGAAGCAGGCAGGGGATGATGACAAACTTTTGAGGGCAGCCGAATTTGAGGACACCCCATAATCCCTCACGGTTGACAGTGACGAAGGCTTTTATGAGGTCAAAGAAGGCCATGTACAGCGGTTGGTGCTGTTCCCTGCATTTCTCTTGTAATTGATGAGCGGTGAAGATCATGTCCATTGTGCCCCTTAGTGGGTGGAATCCACATTGCGGCTCTGGGAGGAGCTCTTCAGCCACTGGGAGAAGGCGATTGAGGAGGATTCTTGCAATGACTTTCCCTATGGCAGACAGCAGGGAAACTCCTCTGTAATTACCACAATCAGACTTGTCATCTTTGGCCACAATAACGGCATCTCTGAGATCCCCTGGCATGCTCACCTTCCAGATAAGAGAAATGAGTTAATGAATTCGCGCCGGTAGTGCTTCTCTGCCATGCTTTAGTGCCTCGGCAGGGATTCCATCTGCTCCTGAGGCCTTGTTGTTCTTCAGTTGTCAGATGGCCTTTTCAACCTCATGCCGGGCTGGGGCTGTGCTGAGGTGGTGGCAGGTAGCATGCTGCAGGATGGAGTTGAGGACCCTCGCGTTGAAGACAGAGTCTCGGTTAAGGAGATCTTCGAAGTGCTCCTTCCAGAAATAGTCAATATTTGTTATCAGTAATACACTTCTGGTAAGAAATGTTAATGGACTTTTTGGTCATGTTTACCATAGCTCCAGATACGATTTTTTTTGAAAATTATCAAGAAGTGAGAGAAACAACAGATTTTTACTTGTTAAGGGTCAATCGTGCAGAATTATGCAGGACAGGAGAAAATGGACTCCAGGTCAACCTGGAATGAATTAATTCAACAAAAACTGACAGACTATAGAGAGCATGGCTGTAGCAGCCATTTCAATACAACTGCAGGAGGAAAGAGAAGCCCAGGCACACAGAGGGCAAAAGACATGCCCGACTTGTAGCAGGCACCACTGGAGGCAGTGTGTCTGCAGTAACAGAGTCAGTTGCATGAGCATGGCAAAGGAGCAGTGAATGAATAGGTTCAGGTTCAGCAGGGAGTCTGTAACTGAGGTGTTCCATCTGACCACAGTAGACCTGAATCAACATCTATAATGTGCACTATCAGTAATAACTGCCGTGAAGCTGGTCACTGCCCTCAATTTTTATGCCACAAGATTTTTTAAATCACCCACAGGGGGTATTTCAGGACTCTTTGTCAAGCACTGTTCTACCAAGGAGGTAACCGAAGCCCTGTATTGCAATGCACATAATTACATAAGCCTCAGCATTGACCAGTAGCAGAGATAACTAAAAGCTTTACCAAACTGATGCCTTCCCCAAAATTCAAGACATCACTGACTATATGTTGGTAGCTTTGTATATCCACCATTAATCCTATGGCATACCTAATATGAAGGATATATTACATAAACATGCAAATTGTAAGCAACCCACACAAGAAAATGCCACAACTATATATTTCAGCTGAATGAGCAGAAATTTCCTTCAACTAAAAATCATCGTGTTTATTTAATTCATGTTAAATGCTGTGATTAACACAGCTTCAGTAGCAATCTTTGTATTAGGTGATCAATCTCAAGAAAATATCACCCTAGACATCATCATTTCCTGCATTACAACAGTGGCTACACTTCAAAAAGAACTTTGGGACGTCTGGAGGTCGTGAAAGGTGCTATATAAATGCAAGTCTTTCTTTCTTTAGGTTCTTTCTTTCTAGATGTGCACTGAATAATCAATAACCCTTTGCATGAAAAAGGTCTTCTAAACTTTATGATCTGAGTACTAATTCTAAGGGGAGAATTTTCCCACCCTGGGGAGGCAGGTATGGAGGCGGGACTGCCGGGAAAATGGCAGAAACTGGGAGCGGGTACCGACCCCACCTCCAACCCGCCTCCATGCCATCTTCCCAGGAGGCGGGTCCCCGAGTCGCGCAGGAAGGGGATTAGAGCCAATTAACTGCCTGTTAACAGGTAGTTAACGGGCAGTTTTGAGGCTTTTCCCCATTTTATGACTGCAGTCCAAAGATGTGCGGGTTAGGTTGATTGGCCATGATAAAAATTGACCCTTAGTGTTAGGGGGGATTAAATACATGGGGATAGGGTGGGATATGTGTTGGTGTAGGGGTTACGGGGATCGGGTGGGATATGTGTCGGTGCAGGCTCGATGGGCCGAAATGGCCTCTATCTGCACTGTGGGGTTTCTGTGATTCTGTGAATTGCGGGCTTCCCGATGTCTGCGAACCTCGCCAGGGTCAGCGAGGCGAGCAGTGGGTCTGCGGGGGTGAGAGGGGTCGAAATGTCAGCTGTAGAGGTGAGTGATGGGTGCAAGTGTGGACAGGTAAGTATGAGAGGGGAGTGTAAAGTGTTGGAAAATGTTTCCTTACCTTTGCTTCTTCCTGCAGGCTTCAACCGTTGAGGATCGGAGGTGCCTCCTCTCAATGGCCATCTGCTTTCTGCTGAGGAGAGAGGTCTTGGTGAGCCTTTGCACAAAGGCTCACCTTAGAACAGAGATCGTCAGTGTTTGACAGCTTCTCAAAGCTGTCAAACGCTGACGTCATCTGTCACCGGCTTTCCCTTAATTGGCCGGTAAGTCCGCAGGGCAGGCTTAACAAGGCCAATCAAGGGAAAGCAGTGTGGGTTGGTCAGACGTCGTTGGGGGTGGGACTGAAACCCGGAAACCCGGGTCCCATCTCCAGCACGTCTCCATTGACAAAATCCAGCCCTAGGTTTCTAACCCCGTTACCAGTTGATTGGACCGATGGAATGATCCCTCTCACCCTCTCGCGTCCTTTTCAAATTTGAACACTGCTATTAGATCTTCTCTGCTTTACCGATTTCAGTCCTAATTCTTCAAGTCTCCCCTCATAACCATCATCTCATCCATTTAATCATCATCCTAATAAATCTACATTGGCCCAGAAATTCAGGTTGGGGGCTTCCCGCGGGTGCAAGCCCCCGATCTGCACTTACCTAGCGCGCCGGCCGTTGAGCTCTGGGCCCCCGTGGAATTCCGATCCGGGGCCTGCTCCAGCTGCCGGCGCGCAGTGCTTGCGTATCCCAGGGGCGCAGTTAGTTCGATGCGTCCCCGGGATCACGTGAGCCATGGGGAGCCAATCGGAGCAGGGAATGCTCCATTCATAAGTCTGACAGGAAGTGCTGTCAAGACTTATAAATACTACGGCCCCAAAATAGCACTAAATCTTAAAATAAATTTTTAAAAACATCACATTTTTAAAATAAACTATAAATTACATGAAATAACTATTTTAAACAATAATTTAAATTTTTGAAAAAATAATTTTATTTTCTAACGGAGCTAAAAAATAAACTTACCTTGCTTTAAAGTATTTAAAAATAATAAACCTGTGGAAAAAATGTTTTAATTTTAATTAATTCACCACTTACCTTGTAAAAAGCAGGCCTTACGCCTGCTTTTTACATTTCTAAATTCTGCAGGCTTACGTTCCCGGGAAAAAAGACCGAAGTTTGATGTGCACGCGCAGCCGCCCCCGTGCACGCGTATGACCTCTGAACCCCTTCGTTCAGAGGAACGGAAGTGCCGGTTTCCCGCGCATGCGCAGTGCATGCAGGAAACCAGCACTTCCATCGGGCCTACGGGTGAGTACCCCATGCGTACTCACCCGTGGAGACCCGAATTTCTGGGCCATTGCTCTTTTTCCATGGCTCCAATATCTTTCTATAATGGAGTCCCCAAAATTTTCACATTACCACAACAGTGGCCTAAACAATGTCCTGTACTGATTAATCATCAACTCCCTACTTTTTGTATTTAAGGCCCTGTTATGTTTTTAGACTTTGACCCTGTTACTTCTCCCATGCACAGTGCTAGTGCACATTCCAATAAGTGAGCTCAGAATTGTCAATGTGTGGCCGGGGAATGGTGGAGGTCTAAATATGCTTCTTCTCCATTTTAGTCACTGCAGTAGACATCACTATCATTGTATACTCATCCCTTTGTGGAATTTACCCTTGTCTGTTATCCTTCACTGTTGTAGAAACGTATAATCATTATACTTTGCTGTTGTAAGAGCTATTTATTCCTCAGTGATGACACATTTCCAGATCACTACACTAAACAAGTTGCTCAAGATTTAGAATATTGGAGTACTACAATCAAATCCTGGATCCACATTAGTATAAAGCTTACCTCAATAAAAGGAATGCTGTGAAACTGAAATGGGTCTATAATACTAACAGTGCAAGATTGAACTGAGAATTAAATCATGTTAGAAGGTTCATTATTTTGGCAATTTAAGGTCAAACTTTAAAGTAATTTACGATTGCTTTGTTTTTAGTTTTTTAATGTAACCAGGAAAAAGAAAACTTAATTTATAGTAACCTATAGAATCCACACAAAGGAGATTTATGTACACTGATTTGTACAAGGGAAACATTGGGTCATCAGATCAATAAAGGCAAATAAAGAAAATCTAATTTTGCAACAAGACTCTGCAAGTGCTGGTTAGCTCAGTAGTTGACCCCTCATCATCAAAGTTTCCAGCCTCCCTGCAGCTAGATAGACAGACAGAGTTCAAACATTCTGTCTGGGTTTTGGCGTTTCTTTTCAGGTTATGCAAGAGACTAAAATGTTCAAACTAGGTGATGAATCTATGAATCTCAAGAAAATACCACCCATGGCACTTTCTTTCAAGACAAGTATACAAAAGAGGAAGAAAAGCTGAGCCCTTTAGGTCATATGGTCACACCCGTCCTATGCTCCCTATATAAATATGTGGAGCAAATAAAATTAGCATTAGCATACAGGGAGCTAAGGTACAAATCACTTAACACATTTACAGTGCCCCAACTGAGCTGTGGTCAAATAGTATGCCCTTTGGCATTGATCCATACAGTACATCATGCATGCATCAAAATTAAGTAAATGCCTCCAGAGTTGATTAGCAAGTCTGCACCAACATCTGCTAAAGGCTTTAAATACAGTGCAAAATGCAATAACCTATTGATGGTTGCTTACACGCATGCTTATTTTGTAACATACTCATCACCTAAACATGATAACACAACTTGTTTTCAATGGGGACCTTAATTTAGTTCTTCACAAATTAATGCATTGACTATTTAAACATCTGAACATGTAAGTTTAAGGGCTGCATTTTCCAATATCAGGATAGTGGCAGAAAAATGGGCAAAGTTGGGCAGGGATTTCCCTTCCCTCCCCCCCACCCCGCCCCACCACCCCTCCATTTCAGCCCCCAGCACTTACCTGCTGCTACGTTTACTATGGTCTTAAGTGAGAGATTTGATGAAGCCTTCAGGGATCATCTGCCCCTTTTAATGTGGTTCCTGTCACTTCAGGTGCTGCAGCAGCAATCCCACTGCTGCAGCACTGGAAATTTCCTGGGTGTCACTGGTGGGCTCCTGCTTTCTGGCGGGATTCCCGCTGAAAGCACGCCATGAATGCCTATTGCTTTCTGACTCGGGTTTGGGACAGTGCGCATAGGCCCTGCCCCTGATCATAAAGAGCCCTACAATTTCTGAGATGAAAACTTAGTTTCAGCTTTCAGAGTTCGTTAATTGCAACGCTGTTTTTACATCAGCGATATTTGATCTAGCATTCTGATGGACGGTTCTTAGAACTCACTGAGAATTTTAATCTAGTGTTATTTCCTAAATTCTTATCCCATCATTTTATCTGGTTCCACATAGAAATAAAACATAATTTTCACGATGTAGATCCCTGCAGAGCCCCAAGTTATTATGATTCCTGCACAGACCAATTTAGGCAGTCTTGATAATTATCTGTTGCCTGTATTTCAAAAATCAATGTAAACTGTTGACTACACTGCAGTTAGTGGGAGAAAAATGGTTGCGTGCATTCTATATTGTTCATATTGCAGTGAAGAAACCTGGGGGCAGGCTAAATGTGAATCTGGGCATCTTGTATTCAGGTAATAATTTATAGTGGGGGTATTATTATTGCATACGGCCTGGCGGGAGTCATGCCTGCCTACCATGCATATCAGGATATCGTGGGTGCATTGCCCACAATATTTCATCCAATGAAACCACCTGGCATCTGCATTTACAGGAACAGTAGAAGCCTCTCTCTTGAATGCTTGCACTACCTGAAGGATTGAGAAATGTCACAGATGTCCAATATTCTCTGCTCAAACAGACCAGTGGGCATCATCTGAAGATACCCTTCAGCTCTGGAGTATGTGAAGTAGTGTAAGACGTTTATATTCACCCTTGTCCTTTAACCCGTCCAATAGTTTCCAAAGTTCAGACCTGTCGAACAGACAACACAAAATACAAGGATTCGAGAATAACTTCCTTTTTACTTAAAATCAGCAAGAGGTTACAAGTAAGCTCACACAAAACTGTTGCATATAATACTCCTGATTATATCTAAGCATACACAGGTTTATTCCCTTACTTTAAGCTCAAATGATTATAAGCCAACACTATATACGTACTAACAACAGCGAGTGGTCAGTTCAGCGATGGCTAGATGTACAACTTTAACTGGCAACTGATCAAGTTGTCTCCTCCGACTGCAGCAGCCCCGAGTGTCTTAAAACAGCATCTCTTATACCCTAAAAATCTGGGCAGGCTCCTCAACGCATATGTGTCCCAAACTGGGTGACAAATGGTCGGCAGTTGTTTTCCTCTTCTTATCAGTGGGCCCCAAAGCTGTTCACACCATTTGCCTGAAGATGTTCCTGTCTTTGTAACGCCCAGCCGTTTGTTCCTGCTCAGGGTCTGTCGCTTCCATATCTGATTAACAGCTTTCGTACAAAGGTCCCACAGGAACCAACCTCTCAACCTCCCGAAGCATGCTGGGATATTAAATTTGGTCAACTTTTTAAGTTTGGTCAAGTTATAGCAAATTCTTACAGCAAATGGCTTATTCTTGCAGTAGCACAGGATTGTATGTTTGGCTTCCATGTCAATGGCAGTTCAGTGCCATCATGTATCACAACAGTGGATTGCAGATAGTTAACACTCCCCACAGGTCTTTGTGCACCAGATTACACACCTCCCTGGTGAGCCTGTGCCTTCTCATGCAGTGCTCCTATTTCATGGTGAGGCAAATCAACTGTACGGTGCAAATTGTGAGCTATGCTCTTTCCATCCTCTCTTCCCCTGGTGTACCGTAATATACCCAGCATTCACTTCTCTCACAGCTCTTCGTTGAAATCACTAACTCAATTACTGACTTGGAGTAAAATATTCATTTTCAGTTTGATCCAGGAATTGCAGAATGCTAAGAAAGAAAGCAAGAACTTGGATTTACATCGGGCCTTTAATGACCCTAGGATGTCCCAAAACACTTCACAGCCAATGAAATACACTTTTAGAGTGTAGTTACTGTTATGACACAAAGCTGGGTGAGCGTGTGTGCTGTGAGGAGGATGCCGAGAAACTCCAGTATGATTTGGACAGGTTGGGTGATTGGGCAGAAGCATGGCAGATGCAGTATAATGTGGATAAATGCGAGGTTATCCACTTTGGTGGCAAAAACAGGAAGGCAGTTTACCTGAACGGCTATAGATTGGGAGAAGGGGAAGTGCAACGAGACCTGGGTGTCCTTGTGCACCAGTCGCTGAAGGTAAGCATGCAGGTGCAGCAGGCAGTTAAGAAGGCAAATGGTATGTTGGCCTTCATAGCGAGAGGGTTCAAGTACAGGAACAAGGATGTCTTGCTGCAGTTGTACAGGGCCTTGGTGAGACCACACCTTGAGTATTGTGTGCAGTTTTGGTTGCCTTATCTGAGGAAGGATGTTCTTGCCATGGAGGGAGTGCAGCAAAGATTCACCAGACTGATACCTGGGATGGCAGGAATGACGTATGAGGAGAGATTGGGTCGATTGGGCTTATACTCGCTGGAGTTTAGAAGAATGAGAGGGGATCTCATTGAAACATAAAATTCTAACAGGACTGGACAGACTGGATGCAGGAAGGATGTTCCCGATGGCCGGGGAGTCCAGAACCAGGGGTCACAGTCTAAGGATAAGGGGTAAGCCATTTAGGGCAGAGATGAGGAGGAATTTCTTCACCCAGAGAGTGGTGAACCTGTGGAATCCTCTACCACAGAAGGCAGTGGCGGCCAATTCATTAAATATATTCAAGAAGGAGTTGGATATATTTCTTAAGGCTAAAGGGATCAAGGGATATGAGGAGAAGGCAGGGACAGGGTACTGAATTTGGATGATCAACCATGATCTTATTGAATGGCGGAGCAGGCTCGAGGGGCCGAATGGCCTACTCCTGCTCCTATCTTCTATGTTTCTATGTGATGGAGGGAAACATGGCAGCCAATTTACACACAGCAAAGTCCCACAAACAGCAATGAGATAAATGATCAGATTATCTGTTTTTGGGGGTGATGGTTGAGGGATAAGCATGGGCCAGGACAATTTATCTGCTCTTCAACTAGTGCTGTGGGATCTTTTATGACCATCTAAATAGGCAGACAGAGTTTAACATCTTATTTGAAAGGCGGCATCTCTGACAGTGCTAGCACTCACTCAGTACTGCACTGAAGTGTCAGTCTGGATTATGTGTTCACATCTTGAAGTGGGACTTGAACCCACAACCTTTTTGACCCAGAGGCGAGTGCTACCAGTGAGCCAAGGCTGATACTTATGTGGCATTACTTCATCATTAAAAAACTTTAACAAAGTATTAATAAGCAAAAGTGCTAACAATTGAGGAATCGTTTTGTAATTTTCTCACAATATTACATGACTTTTTCCTTGCATTTACTTTTTTGCTAAGATTAGCAAAGAGGCGACTATAGGGCCCTAGATTTCCTTCCCATCTTTACAGGCTAGCTTGCCACCCATTCAGAGTCACAGGTGAAAAATCTAGCATCTACTGTGGATCCAGCATGTAACTTCACTTTTAAACTAATGTAAGTTTTATATTCTTTTCTAGTAGCTGTACCTGATGGAGAAAAATGCTCAAGAGGTAAGTGTATGAGCCAAACAACAACTTTTGAAATCTCTACTAATCTGATAATGCTTATTTTGCATGATGCTTTAAAACAACTTAAATGCTGCTTTTTACTACTGTAAAATGGGCGCAACAAGGCCCAATTTCAGGGACCAACTTTATTGAGAAGTTAATGAGTGAATGGCAGGGTAGTTGTGTGAAATGTACTAACATTCTTGACACATGCAGTATAGAACCAGCCATTCATCCATCATGATCAGGAACAATCAGTACATCATTGCACTGCTTTCATGGGAACAGATGGATTTTTTTTTGTTTTTTTTTGTGGGATGTGGGCATCGCTGGCAAGGCCAGCATTTATTGCCCATCCTTAATTGCCCTTGAAAAGGTGGTGGTGAGCCGCCTTCTTGAACCACTGCAGTCCGTGTGGTGAAGGTACTCCCACAGTGCTGTTAGGTAGGGAGTTCCAGGATTTTGACCCAGCGACGATGAAGGATCGGCAATATACTTCTAAGTCAGGATGTTGTGTGACTTGGAGGGGAACTTGGAGGTGGTGGTGTTCCCATGCGCCTGCTGCCCTTGTCCTTCTAGGTGGAAGAAGTCGCGGGTTTAGGAGGTGCTGCCGCAGAAGCCTTGGTGAGTTGCTGCAGTGCATCATGTAGATGGTACACACTGCAGCCACGGTAGCCGGTGGTGGAGGAGGGAGTGAATGTTTAAGGTGGTGGAGGGGGTGCCAATCAAGCGGGCTGCTTTGTCCTGGATGGTGTCGAGCTTCTTGAGTGTTGTTGGGAGGTGCACTCATCCAGGCAAGTGGAGAATGATGCGCCTCAATGACTTCAAGACTCAAAGTTAACTGAATAAAACAAGGCTTTTATTAGCAAAGAAAAGATGCCTGTGTCTTCACAGAAATCACAGAAATCACAGAAACCCCACAGTGCAGATAGAGGCCATTTCGGCCCATCGAGCCTGCACCGACACATATCCCACCCGATCCCCGTAACCCCTACACCAACACATATCCCACCCTATCCCCGTAACCCCACGTATTTAATCCCCCTAACACTAAGGGTCAATTTATCATAGCCAATCATCCTAACCCGCACATCTTTGGACTGTGGGAGGAAACCGGAGCACCCGGAGGAAACCCACGCAAACACGGGGAGAATGTGCAAACTCCACACAGACAGTCACCCAAGTCACCTAGCATGCTGCTGTTCTGCTGCAAGACAAGCCTGGGCTTGTCTTAAGTAGGGCCAGGTATGGGCGGAGCCAACACACAAAGGGGGCGGTGCACTATACACAACACAAGGTAAGACACCGGAGCAGGCAATACAATATATGTAGTTAACTACAGAGTCTGATGAATGACATATTTCATCACATTCACCCCTTCTACAGATTTAGTCTGTCCGGGGGTGTGATAGTCCTCTGTGACTGACGTAACGGTTGCGGTGCCGTGGGTGCCGGCTGGGTGTCCCGGGTGGTCTCCTGGGTCTCTGCCGGGGGTGCCACCGGGGTTGTTGAAGGAGTAGGTGGTGGGGGTACCGTTGGCTGGTGTTCTTCCGGGGGTGATGAAAGAATAGTGGGTGGAGTGGGTGGGTAATAGTTGTTGTGGTTGTTGTTGTTGTTGTAGTCGTTGTCGTTGTTGCTGTTGTTACCGGCTGGGGCGAGGTCTTTTATGGACACAGTGTCCTCCCGTCCGTCGGCGTGCCGGACATACGCATATTGTGGGTTGGCGTGGAGCAGGTGCACTGGCTCCACGAGAGGGTCCGTCTTGTGGCCCCTCACATGCTTCCGCAAAAGTACCGGACCTGGGGTGGAGAGCCATGACGGTATGGATACGCCTGAGGTGGATTTCCGGGGAAACACAAACATTAGCTCATGAGGCGTGGCAGTACACAATAGTGACCGTATTGAGTGGAGCACATCTGGGAGGACTTCCTGCCAGCGGGAGATAGGGAGGCCCTTGGTCCTTAGAGTTAGGGTGACTGCCCTCCATACTGTCCCGTTCTCTCGCTCCACCTGACCGTTACCCCGGGGGTTGTAGCTGGTGGTATGGCTCGTGGCAATCCCCTTGGACAGCATGTACTGGCGTAGCTCTTCACTCATGAAGGACGCCCCCCTATCCGTGTGGATATAGCTTGGCATACCGAACAGGCAGAACAGGCTGTTGAGGCATTTAATGACCGTGGCGCTGGTCATGTCTGGGCAGGGGAAGGCGAATGGGAAACGGGAGTATTCGTCCACAATGTTCAGGAAGTAAACATTGCGGTCGACGGACGGGAGGGGGCCCTTGAAATCTAAGCTAAGCCGCTCAAAGGGCCGTGTAGCTTTGATTAGGTGGGCTCTATCAGGGTGGTAGAACCGAGGCTTGTACTCAGCGCAAGTGCGGCAGTTCCTGGTCAGGGACCGAACTTCCTCAATCGAGTAGGGTAAGTTGCGGGACTTTATGAAGTGGAACAGCCGTGTGACCCCTGGGTGGCAGAGGTCGTTGTGGAGGGTCTGTAGCCGATCCCCGGTGGCGTTGGCACACATCCCTCGTGAGAGGGCGTCGGGGGATTCGTTAAGGGCTCCCGGCCGGTATATGATGTCGTACTTGAAGGTGGAGAGCTCGATCCACCACCTAAGAATCTTATCATTTTTAATCTTCCCCCTCTGTTTATTATTGAACATAAACGCTACCGACCGCTGGTCGGTAAGTAGGGTGAAGCGTTTGCCGGCTAGGTAGTGCCGCCAGTGGCGCACTGCCTCCACGATGGCTTGGGCCTCCTTTTCCACGGAGGAGTGTCTGATCTCGGGCCCCTGGAGGGTCCTCGAGAAGAAAGCTACGGCCGCCCCGCCTGGTTGAGGGTGGCCGCCAAGGCAAAGTCAGACGCATCACTTTCCACTTGAAAGGGAGTGTTCTCGTCCACTGCCTGTAGCGTCGCCCGCTCAATATCCTGCTTAATGCTTTTGAAGGCAGCATGGGCCTCAGCAGAGAGCGGGAAAGAGGATGCTTTCAAGAGGGGGCGGGCTTTATCGGAGTAGTTGGGGACCCATTGGGCATAATACGAGAATAACCCCAGGCACCTTTTCAGGGCTTTGGGAGTGTTGGGCAGGGGCAGCTCCCGTAGGGGGCGCAATCGGTCGGGGTCTGGTCCGATTTCCCCATTCCCCACCACGCTGCCTAGTATGCAGAGGCGCGTGGTGTTGAAAACGCACTTGTCCTCGTTGTAGGTGAGGTTGAGTTTTTGTGCGGTTTTCAGAAACCTCGCGAGGTTTGAGTCGTGGTCCTGTTGGTTGTGGCCGCAGATGGTGACGTTGTCGAGATAGGGGAAGGTTGCCTGCAAGTGGTGGTCATTGATCATGCGGTCCATGTCCCTCTGAAAGACCGAGACCCCATTCGTCACCCCAAAGGGGACTCTGAGGAACTGGTAGAGGCGTCCGTTTGCCTCGAAGGCGGTGTACGAACGGTCCTCTGGTCTGATAGGGAGCTGGTGATACGCTGACTTGAGGTCGATGGTGGAGAACACCCGATATTGGGCGATTTGGTTCACCATCTCGGATATGCGGGGTAGTGGGTAGGCGTCTGGTTGGGTATAGATGTTGACTGTTTGACTATAGTCAATCACCATCCGCTTCTTCTCGCTACCCCTCACCACCACCACTTGGGCGCGCCACGGGCTGTTGCTGCGTTCAATAATGCGCTCCCTCAGGAGCCTGTCTACCTCGGTCGCGATAAACCGCCTGTCCTCCCAGCTGTACCTCCTGCTTTTGGTCGCTATTGGCCGGCAGTTAGGGGTAAGGTTCGCGAATAGCGAAGGCGGCTTTACCTTCAGGGTAGCCAGACCGCACACTGTGAGGGGCGGCTGGGTCCCACCAAAATTGAGCGTGATGCTTTGGTGGTGGCACTGAAAATCCAGGCCCAAGATCACGCTCACACATAAATCCTTCATAATTAACAGTTTAAAATTATTATATACAGTGCCTTTAATGGACAATCGTACCGCGCAGTAACCCGCAATAGTCGATATCTGGGTTTTTTCGGCCATAGAGATCCTGCCCTGAGTAGGGACTATAGTTAGAGAGAGTCGTTGTACCAGATCAGGGTGAATGAAGCTCTCCATGCTCCCGCTGTCAATTAAACATTTAACCTTGCACCCGTTTACCTCGATGTCCACCATCGATTTGGACAGTGGGTGCGGTCTGGACTGGTCCACTGTGATCGACGCCACTGTAGGGCCCTGATCGGGACAAGATGGTGGGCCACACGAGGCCGGGTAAGATGGCGTCCACGATGTCTGCTCGCGAGATGGCGGACCCCACGAGGTCGGACAAGATGGCGTCCAAGATGGCCGCTCCCACGGCGTGCACGCGGCGGTGGCGGTTTTGCCTGCGGGGTTCCCTCTGCACACCTTCCCAAAGTGCCCCTTCTTACCGCACTTACAGCAGGTGGTGC
Source organism: Somniosus microcephalus (assembly GCF_052327205.1). Lineage (NCBI taxonomy): Eukaryota > Metazoa > Chordata > Chondrichthyes > Squaliformes > Somniosidae > Somniosus > Somniosus microcephalus. The sequence goes on along the minus strand of NC_140990.1, from coordinate 267,381,438 downwards.
CTTTCGCCGGGCACAGGTTCCTGGTGTGCTTCGGCTGCCCGCAGAAGTAGCATTTGGGGCCCCGATGCGTCGCGGCAGTCGTAGGGCTTCTGGGGGGGGAGCAGGGCCCCGACGGTGTTGGGCTACCGGGCGGGGAAGCAGAGGCGGCGTGGGCCGTGCGGCCTGACGAGTAGGAGTCAGAGTTCTTCTGAGCCACATCCAGCGATCGCGCTGTGTCCACAGCCTGTGTCAGATCTAGGCCCGTTTTCTCTAGCAGTCTCTGCCGGATGTAATTAGAGCTAAGGTCTGCGATAAAGGCATCCCGAATAAGCTCGTCTGTGTATACCGTGGCTTTCACGTCTTTGCATTTGCAGTCTTTGCCAAGCACTTTTAGGGTGACTAGAAAGTCCTCTAGCGACTCTCCGGGTCGCTGTGTGCAGGTAGCAAGCAGGTGCCTGGCGTACACCTCGTTGGTAGGCCGCTGATAGTGGGCCTTTAGAATGTTGCAGGCATCCAGGTAGGTGGCGGCGTCTTGGATGAGTGGAAAAACCCGGTGGCTTACCCGATTCTGCAGGATCCCAAGTTTCACATCTCCGGTGGCTGTAGAGGCTGTGACGGCTTCGGAGTTGGCCATAAAGAATTCCAAGCACTGGAACCAGTGTCCAAACCGTGCCGATGCATCCAAAGCATGCGGGTCCAAATCCAAACGTTCCGTTTTCAAAAGTTGATCCATCGTTAAAAGTTTGCTAATAAAATTGATGCGCCTCAATGACTTCAAGACTCAAAGTTAACTGAATAAAACAAGGCTTTTATTAGCAAAGAAAAGATGCCTGTGTCTTCACCTAGCTTCACCTAGCATGCTGCTGTTCTGCTGCAAGACAAGCCTGGGCTTGTCTTAAGTAGGGCCAGGTATGGGCGGAGCCGACACACAAAGGGGGCGGTGCACTATACACAATACAAGGTAAGACACCGGAGCAGGCAATACAATATATGTAGTTAACTACAGAGTCTGATGAATGACATATTTCATCACAGAGAGTATTCCATCAGACTCCTTACTTGTGCCTTGTAGATGGTGGAAAGGCTTTGGGGAGTCAGGAGGTGAGACACCCGCCGCAGAATACCCAGCCTCTGACCTGCTCTTGTTAACCACAGTATTTATGTGACTGGTCCAGTTAAGTTTCTGGTTGCAAGACGAGAAAAGACCAAGGTCCATTTAGTTCGCCTTCTACCATCTGGGTAGTTGCATGATACAGTGATAATGGAGTTGTTAACTAATCATAGCAATCAATCTCTATCAATTAGTCTACAGCAGACCCAGACACAAGGAAAACCCCAGAGGTGGAGAGCTTTGGGAACCATAGGTCCAAAGTCAATCTTTCCTCTCAAGTATGCTACACTTTCCACATGTCATGTCTCAAATTACTCATGTACTGTATCCCAGTGTGGTAAACCACTGTTATTGTATATTGTTACCTCTGGGTGGCGCTGTGTACCAAGGCATGCCTCAGCTGACTCCGCCCACATGACCAGGTATAAAGGTGGGGGTTTCGCCGACTCACTTCCTTCTTGGAACCAGCCACCCACGAGAGGCATGCTCTGTTCTCTAGTTAATAAAAGCCTTTTCATCACCTTCCTGATTCATCGTCTTTTATGGAGTAATTGATAAGCATATCAATTTTATTAACTAGAAGTAAAATGGCGACACCTGAACAGCAACAACAGCAGGCGTTGCTGCGAGCCCTCAGACCGGCATGCCTGGACCTCGACCCTCAAGCAGCGGGTTCATCAACCAATTTCGAACACTGGCTGAGCTGCTTTGAATCCTTCCTAGGAGCCTCCGCCGTGACATCGGAGGAGAACAAACTAAAAGTTTTGACCGCCCAGGTGAGCCCTCAAGTATATACGCTAATCCGGGACGCTACTACGTACACGGCGGCCCTCGAACTACTAAAAGGGCAATACACGCGCCGAGTGAACACGATTTACGCCAGACACCTCTTGGGATCCCGCAGGCAGCAACTGGGGGAATCGGTAGAGGCATTTTTACGGGCGTTACAGACACTCTGCAGAGACTGCGACTGTAAGGAGGTAACGGCTGCGGGGCACGCGGAGGGACTTACTTGTGATGCCTTCGTCAGGGGCCTCCAGTCCGACTACTCCCGGCAGAGACTGCTCGAAAGCAAGGAGCTCGACCTGAAGATGGCCGTAGCCCTTGCGCTCTCGCTAGATGCGGCCCACCGAAACCTCGAAGCATACTCACGTAACAGCGCCGCGCCATGGCCATCGCGACCGTGGGACATGGGACCGCTGCCCCCGGCACCAACTGCTGCAGCGATGTCCCGAAATCAACTGGGACAGCCGCCCCCGGTAAGAACCGCAGCGATGCCCCGTAACCAGGCCCAAAAATGCTATTTCTGTGGCCAGTTAAAACACCCTAGAGCGCACTGCCCGGCTAAGACCGCTACCTGCTCGGGCTGCGGGAAGAAAGGCCATTACGCCAATGCCTGCAGGGGGAAACCAGCGAACGCCAGCAGCGCCGCGTGTGAACCATGGGGGCAGCCATCTTATCCGCCATTTTGTGCACCTCCGGCCGCATGGCCGCCGCCATTTTATTCGCCGCACTCAACCGCCACTTCGTCTCCGGACTCGACCACCGTCTCGTCGGACGACCATACCGACTCACGAAGCCATACACTGGCCTCCGTTACGCTGGATCAAGCCCTCCCTCATCATCTATCCAGCTCCATGATGGATATCACGGTAAACGGCCGCGCCACCACTTGCCTAATCGACAGCGGGAGCACAGAGAGTTTTATTCACCCAGACACGATGCGTAGCCACTCCCTCACGGTCCTGCCGACGCGCCATCGGATTTCTATGGCGTCCAAGTCCCATTCAATGGACGTCGGCGGCTACTGTGTGGTGACCCTTTCGGTTGGGGGCACAGAATATAAAAATTTTAAACTTCTAGTCCTGCCCCGTCTCTGCGCTGCCGTGCTGCTCGGGTTGGATTTTCAGTGCCACCTTAAAAGTGTCACATTAGCATACGGTGGACCCCTCCCCCCACTCACAGTCTGCAACCAACACCTTTTAAATCGCCCGCCGCAAACCACCTGCAGCCTTTCCACACTAAAAGTCCCCCCCCCTCCCTTGTTCGCTAACCTCACCCACGACTGTAAACCCATCGCTACCAAGAGCAGGCGGTACAGCGCCGGGGACAGAGCTTTCATTAGCTCTGAGGTGGAGCGGCTCTTGAAGGAGGGCATTATCGAAGGGAGCACAAGCCCCTGGCGAGCCCAGGTTGTAGTCGTTAAAACCACTGATAAACGCCGCCTGGTCATTGACTACAGCCAAACCATAAACCGGTACACTCAGCTGGACGCATACCCCCTTCCTCGCATATCTGATATGGTCAACCAGATTGCGCAATACAAAGTATTCTCCACCATTGACCTTAAGTCAGCATACCACCAGCTCCCCATCCGCCATGAGGACCGCCAGTATACTGCCTTCGAGGCGAACGGCCGCCTCTACCACTTCCTTAGGGTTCCCTTCGGCGTCACCAACGGGGTTTCGGTCTTCCAAAGGGAGATGGACCGGATGGTTGACGAGAACGCGCTGCAGGCCACCTTTCCCTATCTGGATAACGTCACCATCTGTGGCCACGACCAGCAGGACCATGACGTTAATCTAGAAAAATTCCTCCGTACGGCCCAACGGCTGAACCTAACGTACAATAAAGAGAAATGTATGTTTCGCACCAAACGCCTCGCCATTCTCGGCTGCGTGGTGGAGAACGGAGTCATCGGGCCCGACCCCGACAGAATGCGCCCCCTAATGGAGCTACCCCTCCCCCACTGCCAAAAAGCACTGAAGAGATGCCTGGGGTTTTTCTCCTACTATGCCCAGTGGGTTCCCCACTATGCAGACAAAGCTAGACCCCTCATCAAATCCACCTCCTTCCCCCTGACACCAGAGGCGTGTGCAGCCTTCACTCTTATCAAGAGCGATATCGCGAAGGCCACAATGCACGCAGTGGATGAGTTGATCCCCTTCCAAGTGGAGAGCGATGCATCCGACTTCGCCCTAGCTGCGACCCTTAACCAGGCGGGCAGACCCGTGGCCTTTTTCTCAAGGACCCTCCAGGGCCCCGAGACCCGACACTCCTCTGTCGAAAAGGAGGCCCAGGCTATTGTGGAAGCGGTGCGTCACTGGAGGCATTACCTGGCCGGAAAACGGTTTACCCTGCTCACTGACCAGCGTTCAGTAGCTTTTATGTTTAATAATAAGCAGAGGGGCAAAATCAAGAACGACAAGATCTTGAGGTGGAGAATTGAACTCTCCACCTACAATTATGATATCTTGTACCGGCCCGGGAAACGAAATGAGCCCCCAGACGCCCTATCACGTGGTACATGCGCCAACGCGCGGGTTGATAGACTGCAGACCCTCCACAATGACCTCTGCCACCCGGGGGTCACCAGGTTCTTCCATTTCATCAAATCCCGTAACCTGCCCTACTCCATCGAGGAGGTCAGGACCATGACCAGGAACTGCCAAATCTGTGCCGAGTGCAAACCGCACTTTTATAGGCCGGACAGAGCAAGCCTGATCAAGGCCACTCGCCCCTTCGAGCGCCTGAGCGTCGATTTTAAAGGGCCCCTCCCCTCCTCTGACCGCAATGTGTACTTCCTCAACATAATTGATGAGTACTCCCGTTTCCCGTTTGCCATCCCTTGCCCAGACATGACCAGTACCACGGTCATCAAATGTCTGAATGACCTCTTCGCCTTGTTCGGGTTCCCTAGCTATATACATAGCGACAGGGGCTCATCTTTCATGAGCGACGAACTTCGGCAGTACCTGCTAGCGAGAGGTATTGCTACGAGCAGAACCACCAGCTACAACCCCCGGGGGAACGGCCAGGGGGAAAGAGAGAACGCGACGGTTTGGAAGGCCGTCCTCTTAGCCTTAAAATCTAAGGGCCTTCCGACCTCTCGCTGGCAGGAGGTCCTCCCTGCGGCGCTCCACTCCATCCGGTCACTGCTTTGTACTGCCACTAATGCCACCCCTTATGAGCAAATGTTCGTTTTCCCCAGGAAGTCCACATCGGGAACCTCGCTACCGGCATGGCTGACTTCTCCTGGGCCCGTCCTACTGCGGAGGCACGTAAGGACCCATAAAACGGACCCCCTGGTCGAGAGGGTGCACCTCTTACACGCCAACCCCCAGTATGCCTGGGTGACATACCCAGACGGGCGGGAGGACACGGTCTCCATACGAGATCTCGCACCCTCGGGTACCCCTGAACTACCACCGTTATCCCCCACCACCCCTCCCAATCCAACCCCTGTAGACGACATGCCGGAGCCCCAGGACCCTTCGTTGACCACCCAGACACCAGATCTGACGTTGGATGCTGCAACACCGCCGCCGCCACCACGACGATCAGGACGTCAGACAAGGCCTCCTGATAGACTTAACTACACGAACTTGTAGTACCCTTCACCCCGCCGGACTTAATTTTAAACAAGGGGTGAATGTGGTAAACCACTGTTATTGTATATTGTTACCTCTGGGTGGCGCTGTGTACCAAGGCATGCCTCAGCTGACTCCGCCCACATGACCAGGTATAAAGGTGGGGGTTTCGCCGACTCACTTCCTTCTTGGAACCAGCCACCCACGAGAGGCATGCTCTGTTCTCTAGTTAATAAAAGCCTTTTCATCACCTTCCTGATTCATCGTCTTTTATGGAGTAATTGATAAGCGTATCACCCAGAAAGTTATTTTCTGAAAAAAAATCTATCTAATTTGCACTCTACTGAGTGTCGAAATAGCTTTGTGTCTTGAAAATTATTGCCTTCCAACCCTAATGAGTGTGGGTGGCAAGACTGGCACAAAACTACTGCCAAGGCAGATAAAAAGGATAAATAAAACCTCTAGGAACAATTCACTACCTGCTGGAGTGAGACACCACAGCTTCATTGTTCCCTTTCTGGGCCCCTAAGGTTGAGTGTCATATCAAGACCATAAATCAACGCATTAACAGGGTCCTCTACGACATTGATTATCGGCCCTAAATGGCTACGGCGGGAATTATTCAAAATAATGTCATAAACCCAGCAATTTCATGGTCACCATTAAGTTCAGTGGGGAACTTCATGGCGAGATGGGACTTTTATTGGCTTTGGCGGTGCTAACGGTGGAGCAACGCAAATTGTCCAGCAATTTGCAGAGAATCAGAGCTCGTGGCCTATCTCTTTAACTCTGCAAATTCCTGGATTTTTACGAATTAATAATGTCGACTATCATTATAATGAAGTGACTTCCCAGCAATTTCTGGCCCCAAGATGTACTGGCATGCACTGTAAAACTGCACTGTATCAGTACAGAATACTACAATAGTACTAGCATGACAAAGTTTTAGCATTTAACTCTTTATATTAAGGGAGACCTGTTAGCTTATGTCTAAGCTTTTGCTTCCCTTTCAGAATATGGTTGGTTTCATACTACAAAGGCTGCCCACAGACAGAATACTCTGTTTCTACTCATAAACTTAATTAAATAGCACATCCATGTCATCAAAAAATGATCCCTGACACTTCATTATTTCAGATGACCTCTTCTCTTAGGCAGTTCCTCGGAACCGAGGATGACTTGCTTCCACATTAAAAATAAGTTCTCAGGTGACTGATGAGTCCAATGCGAGACCTACAGTCTCTGTCACAGGTGGGGCAGACGGTGGTTGAAGGGGTGGGTGGGTGGGGTGTTTGGGTTGACGTGCACTGCTTGCACTTGGCTTCCGCTTGCTCCCGGCGAAGAGACTCGAGGTGTTTGGCGCCTACCCGGATGCTTCTCCTCCACTTTGTGCGGTCTTGGGCCAGGGATTCCCAGGTGACAGTGGGGATGTTGCACTTTTTCAAGGAGGCTTTGAGGGTGTCCTTGAAGCATTTCCTCTGCCCACCTGGGGCTTTCTTGCCGGAGCTCCGAGTAGAGCGTTTGTTTTGGGAGTCTTGTATCGGGCATGCAGACGATGTGACCTGTCCATCGGAGCTGATCGAGCGTGGTCAAAGCTTCGATGCTGGGGATGTTGGCCTGAGCGAGAACACTGACGTTGGTGCACCTATCCTGCCAATGGATTTGCAGGATCTTGCGGAGGCAGCGTTGGTGGTACCTCTCCAGTGCTTTGAGGTGCCTGCTGTACATGGTCCATGTCTCTGAGGCATACAGCAGGGCAGGTATCACTACTGCGCTGTAGACCATGAGCTTAGTGCCGGGTTTGAGGTCCTGGTCTTAGAAACATAGAAGATAGGCGAAGGAGTAGGCCATTCGGCCCCTCGAGCCTGTTCCGCCATTTAATGAGATCATGGCTGATCGTCCAAATTCAATACCCTGGCCCTGCTTTCTCCCCATATCCCTTGATCCCTTTAGCCTTAAGAAATATATCTAACTCCTCCTTGAATATATTTAATGAATTGGCCTCAACTGCCTTTTGTGGTAGAGAATTCCACAGGTTCACCACTCTCTGGGTGAAGAAATTCCTCCTCATCTCCGTCCTAAATGGCTTACCCCTTATCTTTAGACTGTGACCCCTGGTTCTGGACTCCCCCCGTCATCGGGAATATCCTTCCTGCATCTAGTCTGTCTAGTCCTGTTAGAATTTTGTAAGTTTCAATGAGATCCCCTCTCATTCTTCTAAGCCCAATCGACCCAATCTCTCCTCATACATCATTCCTGCCACCCCAGGTATCAGTCTGGTGAATCTTCGCTGCACTCCCTCCATGGCAAGAACATCCTTCCTCAGATAAGGCAACCAAAACTGCACACAATACTCAAGGTGTGGTCTCACCAAGGCCCTGTACAACTGCAGCAAGACATCCTTGCTCCTGTATGCGAATCCTCTCGCTATGAAGGCCAACATACCATTTGCCTTCTTAACCGCCTGCTGCACCTGCATGCTTACCTTCAGCGACTGGTGCACAAGGACACCCAGGTCTCGTTGCACTTCCCCTTCTCCCAATCTATTGCCGTTCAGATAATAATCCGCCTTCCTGTTTTTGCCACCAAAATGGATAACCTCACATTTATCCACATTATACTGCACCTGCCATGCATCTGCCCAATCACCCAACCTGTCCAAATCATACTGGAGTTTCTCGGCATCCTCCTCACAGCACACATGCCCACCCAGCTTTGTGTCATCTGCAAACTTTGAGATATTACATCTAGTTCCCTCGTTTAGATCATTAATATATATTGTGAATAGCTGGGGTCCTAGCACCAGTCCCTGCGGTACCCCACTAGTCACTGCCTGCCACTCAGAAAAAGACCCGTTTATTCCAACTCTTTGCTTCCTGTCTGCCAACCAGTTCTCTATCCAAGTCAGTACCTTACCCCCAATCCCATGGTCTTCAAACACTCTTTTCCTCAGGCGACCGAAGGCTGCACTGGCACACTGAAGGCGATGTTGGACTTCGTCTTTGACGTCTGCTCTTGTTGATAGTAGGCTCCTGAGGTTTGGAAAGTGGTCCACGTTGTCCAAGGCCTTGTCGTCGATTTTGATAGTTAACAGTTGATCAGTTAACAGTTCAGAGACGATTCACTAGATTCATTCCAGAGATGAGGGGGTTGACTTATGAAGAAAGGTTGAGCAGGTTGGGCCTATACTCATTGGAATTTATAAGAATGAGAGGTGATCTTATTGAAACATATAAGATACTGAGGGGGCTCAACAAGGTAGATGCAGAGAGGATGTTTCCCCTCGTGGGGAAATCTAGAACTCGGGGGCATAGTTTCAGAATAAGGGGTCGCCCATTTAAAACTGAGATGAGGAGGAATTTCTTCTCTAAGAGGGTCGTAAATCTGTGGAATTTTCTGCCTTAGAGAGCTGTGGTGGCTGGGTCATTAAATACATTTAAGCTGGAGATAGACAAATTTTTGCAAGATAAGGGAGTGAAGGATTTATGGGGAGCGAGCAGGGAAGTGGCTTTGAGCCCAAGATCAGCCATGATCTTATTGAATGGCGGAGCAGGCTTGAGGGGCCAAGTGGCCTATTCCTGCTCCTATTTCTTGGCCCAGAAATTCGGGTCGGGGGCTTCCCATGGGTGTAAGCCTCCGACCTGCACTTACCTTGCGTGCCGGCCGTTGTGCTGTGGGCCCCCGTGGAATTCCGATCCTGGGCCTGCTCCAACTGCCGGCGCGCAGTGCTTGCGTATCCCAGGGGCGCAGTTAGTTCGATGCATCCCCTGGGATCACGTGGGCCATGGAGAGCCAATCAGAGCAGGGAATGTCCATTCATAAGTTTGACAGGAAGACCTGTCAAAAGTTATAAATACTACGGGCCCCAAAACATCACTAAATCTTAAAATAAATTTTTAAAAAACATCACATTTTTAAAATAAACTATAAATTACATGAAATAATTATTTTAAACAATTTAAATTTTTGAAAAAAATAATTTTATTTTCTAACGGGGCTAAAAATAAACTTACCTTGCTTTAAAGTATTTAAAAATAATAAACCTGTGGAAAAAATGTTTTAATTTTAATTAATTCACCACTTACCTTGTAAAAAGCAGGCCTTACGCCTGCTTTTTATATGTGTAACTTCTGGAGACTTACCCTCCCGGGAAAACCTGCAAAAAAAACATAAGTTCGATGCGCACGCGCAGCATCTCCTGCGCACGCGTTCGAACTCTGAACCTCTTCTTTCAGGGGAAAGGAAGTGCCGGTTTCCCGCGCATGCGCAGTGCATGCAGGAAACCGGCACTTCCATTGGGCCTACGGGTGAGTACCCCATGCGTACTCACCCGTGGAGACCCGAAGTTCTGGGCCCTTATGTTCTATGTTCTTAATACAATCTTGACCCTCTTGGGCTAGAAAGACTGTAATAATATATTGCTTTATTGGATCCAAATCATTAACAATGTATTTCTTGTTTTTTTTGCAGGCACCAAAAATATTGTATTACCAACAGCATTAATCATTGCAGCTGCTGCGATTTTGGTGATAATTTCAATAGTTTCGTGGTATGCATACAAAAGGAAAAGTCTCACTGCAAATATTCAGTATAATCCAACAAATCAAGTTACAGATGACAGTGTTTTGGTAGAGAATGAAGAAAGGGAATATGAAGCATAGCTTTTTAATCATGATGTGATGATATTAAATGTAATTGTACAATAAATGATGAAACAGCTACCTTGCTATTGGCTAACTATAGTTTGATAGAATTTTTAAACATCAACAAATTTTGTATATTCAATCCATGCTTTTATCTTACAATTACTTACTAAAGGCAAGAATTTAAAACTGTAGGCAAAAGAAAGCATAGCTTGGAATGTAAAACCTGCTGTTTTAAAAATACATTTAACCAGTGGCATAATAATCTAAATAATTCAGCAACCATCAACTTTTATGAACATTTGTTTTAAGTGAGTTCCTTAAAGTTACATACTAAAGGCAAGGATTAAAAGCAGTAGGAAAAAGAAAGCCTGTAACCTTATAATAGACTTATTTGTCACATGCTTCTTTGTTGTGCATGTATAAGATTCATGAATAAGATTCTCCTTAGTAGGTTCAATCGTTTCATTGGATTTTGAAGAATATTGAGAGCTATTTTTCTGTTTTTTACTAGTTTTGACCACTGATTAACATTACAGGATTAAAATGTTTGTCTTTTTAAAATATGTAAACGTTGTAACAATGTTGTTTTAATAAAGAAACTCAGGTTACCATACAAAGTATTTAACAGCTACATAAAGACATTGGTCTGAATTTATTCATTGTTTATGGCATATCCTTGGTGGTGGAATGGCACAATGGTATTTCAGGCCTGCAAACTGGGGTGGGAGCAACTGATAGTGACTTCAGGCTCAACTTCTATGATTATGTGCGTATTTGCACAGTAACTGTAAATCGGTGGTCTTGGTTACTATTAACAGTTAGTTTAACAGTGTTGTTAATTTTACCTCTTAGGTTTTTTTTTAAGTCCAAGATACAGAGGAAGATGGTAGGGAAGATATTCCAGGTAGTTTGTTAGAACTGCATATAGCAGCACAAGGAAGATGGGGAAGCTGTCAGTTGGTTTAAAAAAATTGGGAGGGCGGTACTGGGGTTTGTGAGTGGAGGTTTGGGAGCACGGGGGGTGGGGGTGGTACAAGAATCTGGAAGAACTGGGAGAGGCATTGCAGAATGTGGAAAGGGGTTACCTCCTGATAGAAACAGGAGACTGGTATGGCAGAAACTGTGGGGTGTGGGTGGGAAGAGAGATCTTGAGGTGTAGGAACAAGAGGGTTTTGGGTGTGGCAACAATGGAAAGGTGGATTTTGAGTATGGCAGCATTGGGATGGCTTTAGTGGGAGCGGAGAGTATTGGGAAGACTTACAGGTTGCCGCTGATAAATACGCAGTAGGGAAGCTTTTCTCGAGCAGGTTGGCAATGGAAAGGAAGGCGTGATTCCTCAGTGTGAAGGTGGGTGGGAGCAGTGATCAGGGATAAGAGAAAGCTTTGGGTGCTCAGAGCAAGGCGTCCATCACAGTAGTTAGGAGGGATTTCTTAAAAGGGATTCCTGAACAGTGAGTTGCGGAGACCAGTTATTATTTAAAATACAGCTGAGTATTTATTTTAAATAATACAGGTTTCCCCAGGTCACTGCATTGTTTTCCTCATTATGACTGTTCCCTTGCTCAGCAACAACCAAACCCCAAGCTAGCATCAAATGTGTGTTGGGGCTTGGGATCCAGTTGCAGTGGTGTTGGAGTCTGCTTGCTGGGGAAAGGGGTTTCTTAAAACAATTTCCTATTTTAAATTAATAATAAAATACCTATTGTGACTATTCATTCCCATGACCCTGACCTGAAACTGCTTTAGAACTTGGAAGCTATCACAGACCTTCCCTTTTGTTCTTTCATCCCCTCCCCCATTTCCCAACCCCTACCCTTACTTAAAAATCTGTTCCATTTCCTGCTTTTTTCCAGTTCTGCCGAAAGGTCATCGACCTGAAACGTTAACTCTGTTTCTCTCTTCACAGATGCTGCCTGACCTGCTGAGTATCTCCAGCATTTTCTGTTTTTATTAAAGTTTCAGAGTTCTTTCTTTGTTAAGTATGGGTCAATTATCCTGACTCAGATAAAATCTTCATAATAAAATCACTGTCTATCTTCTGTGTTGAAACTTTTATGTTGCAATTGTCAATCGAATAGTCCATTTTCTTCTTCCTCATTGGTTAAGTGTAGTAAGTTTGGTGTTTTTCTCCTTTCTAAGGGGTCATTTATTCCAATCTAATGACACAGAATCCGAGATCATGTTAAACTTAATCATTCTATGGTCACTGACCACCCCCCCCCCCCCCAACCTCAGGAGAGATAGGACTTTCATCTCCTAATAATTATCTGTCTCATTTACAACTACCAGGTCAAGTTGTCGTACAAATCTGGATTCTCTCCCCAAAAAGGCTGTGCCAAGACCTGAGAGCTAGATTTTTGTTAGGTACAGGTATCCAGTTGCAAGGCATCCAGCAGTTCAATATGCCAGGGAAACAGAAGCCACCTTTTGAACACTCAAGGCCGGCCTGTAAATGGACACCAAGCACCTCTGCCCGAAACAGGCAGGAAGGAGTGCTTGGTGTCCATTTACAGGCCGGCCTAGTGTATGCAAATTGGGGTTTTCCGCCAGTTGTAGGACTTAATTTGCAATTTTCAAGTGCAAATGCATGGAGCATAAATACTCCTCGGTCCCCACAAAAGTACTGAGGCTTGCTGCTGGGTAGGCCCACCCGATCCACCTTCCCTTCTCCCCTTTATTGACGACTTCCAGCTCGGCTCGCCCGTGGAGCCACTGGATTTCTCACCTTTTGGTTCAACAAGCTGCCGGCTAGCACTCAATGAAAATGATTTGGGCGTCTCGCTGAATGCATCAGTCAGGTACTGACTTGGCGCCCATTTTGGGCTAAAGTTCAAACCACCACCCCCGCCGCCTCCCCATACCTCTGAATGTCATACTCCTTTCCATCCTGAGGATTAAGCTATATATCTGATATTCCCACCACATCATAGTTCCCTACTGCCGCAAAAGCCTCCATTTCCAGTAACTTATTTCTAATGCTTCTGGCATTTGTAGATGAACATTTTATTGTAGATTTGCCTCCTTTTACATTCCCCAGTGTCTGCTTATGTCTGGTCTTTGGTACGGGCATGTTTCACCACGAAATGGTGAAAAAATGGCAGCCGGTGCTCTTCCACCACCTGGTGGCGGGTACCGCGGCGGCTGCCATTTTCAGCAGGTCATCTGTGCTGCCATTAACTGCTATCGGTGAGAGTATTTTAATGCGGTGGAGCATGACGTCAATCAGCGTGCAACACCGAGTTGACACCAGTTCATCCATTTTGGAGTTCTCCGGTCGCATTGCTGCTAAATCACGCCAGAATTTGCTACCGCTAACAGGTCTTTCAATGGCATTAACGGCCATGAGGAGTCTGGCAGGACTTATGAGGATGGACAGCGGAACTTCAAACACCTCCTTTGCCAAGGTTCTTATTTTAAACTTACATTTTTTGCTCATCAGTGGCAGGGGCGGGGGGCGTATAGGGTGGAGGCGATTTGCATTTTCTGGCAGCTTTCCGGGAGGTCAGTAAATCAATGGGTGAACTCCATTGCAACGATTGAAAATGATCTGTGATAAAATCTCGTTTATCTGCATTCATGTCATAAACAAACATCATAAGAACATAAGAAATAGGAGCTGGAGTAGGCCATTTGGCCCTTCGAGCCTGCTCCGCCATTCAATAAGATCATGGCTGATCTTCTACCTCAACCCCACCTTCCCGCAATATTCCCATATCCCTTGATCCTCTTTGTTCCCAAAAATGTATCGACTTATTGAATATACTCAGCTCTCTGCAGTAGAGAATTCCAAAGATTCACAATCCTTTGAGGGAAGAAATTTCTCCTCATCTCAGTCCTAAATGGCCTACCCCTTATTCTGTGACCCCATGTTCTAGTTTCCCCAACCAGGGGAAACATTTTCCGAGCATTAACCCTGTCAAGCCACTTAAGAATTTTATATGTTTCAATTAGATCACTTCTCATTCTTCTAAACTCTAAGGAATATAGGCCTAATCTACTCAATCTCTCCTCATAGGGCAATCCCTTCATCCCAGGAACCGGTCTAGTGAACCTTTGTTGCACTCCCTCTAAGGCAAGTATGTCTTTCCTTAGCTAAGGAGACCAGAACTGTACTCAGTACTCTAGGTGTGGCCTCACCAATGCCCTGTATAATTGTAGTAAGACTTCTTTACTCTTACACTCTAATCCCTTTGTAACAAAAGCTAACATACCATTTCCTTTCCTAATTGCTTGCTGTACCTGCATGTTAACTTTCTGCGATTCATGTACAAGGACACCCAGGTCCCTCTGAGTGCAAACATTTCCCAGTCTCTCACCATTCAAAAAATATTCTGCTTTTTTGTTTTTCCTACCAAAGTGGATAACTTCACACTTCCCCACATTGTATTCCATTTGCCGTGTTCTTGCCCACTCAGTCAACCTGTCTATATATCTCTCTGCAACCTCTTTGCGTCCTCCTCACAGCTTACTTTCCCACCTAACATTGTATCATCAGCAAACCTGGAAACGTTACACTCAGTCCCTTCATCTAAGTCATTATTATAGACTGTAAATAGCTGAGGCCCAAGCACTGATCCTTGCGGTACCCCGCTAGTTCCAGCCTGCCAACCTGAAAAAGTCCAGTTTATTCCTACTCTCTGTTTTCTGTCCATTAACCAATCCTCAATCCATGCTAATATATTACCCCCAATACCATGAGTCCTAATTTTGTGTAATAACCTCTTGTGGCACCTTATCCAATGTTTTTTGAAAATCTAAATACACTACATCCACTGGTTCCCCCTTATCCATCCTACTAGTTACATCTTCAAAAAATTCTTAACAGATTTGTCAAACATGATTTCCCTTTCTGATTAGACTCTGCCTAATCATATTATGATTTTTCTAAGTGCCCTGTTACTACGTCCCTAATAATAGATCCTATAATTTTGCCTGTGAGGTCCTAAAAGCTGAATATAGGGAGTCAGGAGGTAAATTAAAAAATAGGGCCTCAAAGGTAGTAATCTCAGGATTGCTACCAGCGCCACGTGCTAGTCAGAGAAGAAATAGAAGGATATTTCAGATGAATACGTAGCTAGAGGAATGGTGCAAGGGGGAGGGATTCAAATTCCTGGGACATTGGAACCAGTTCTGGGGGAGGTGGGACCAGTACAAACTGGACGGTTTGTACCAGGGCGGGACCGGAACCGGAACTGATGTCCTAGGGGGAGTGTTTGCTAGTGCTGTTGCGGAGGGTTTAAACTAAAATGGCAGGGGGTTGGGAACCTGTGCAGGGAAACAGAGGAAAGGGAAGCAAGGATAGAAACAAAAGACAGGAAGTAGAAAAGCAAAAGTGGAAGGCAGAGAAATCAAGGGTGTAAATCAAACAGGGACACAGTAAATAATAATTCTAAAAGGACCAAGAGTGTTAAAAAATCAAGCCTGAAGGCTTTGGCCTAGAAATTGGGTATAGCCCCGCTTGGGGCATTAGAATTGGCGCAGCGCAAAGTTTATAGCCAGACGCAACTTATCGCCACCTGGCGTGATATTGGGTTGCATCGCCCCTAAAGGTGATTGAGGCGCGAATTCAGGTGTTACACGTGACTCCTAAGGCGCGAAACTTCCGGCGCAACCCAATATCGGAGCGGACGTGCGCAACGCAGGTGCTCTCAATTACCGATGACCACGAGACTTCCAGGCGCCGGCCAGCTCTTAAAGGGGTGGGTCAGTCAGCTTCAGCATCCACACTCTGCGCCTTGCAGGCCTCAGAATCGGAGCAGGCCCTTCTCTGGCGCTAAAAACTTGGACCAGATGGAGAAGGTGAGACAGAGAGCAGAGCGCTTCACCAATGAGGCTCTGGAGCAATTGATGGCCGCAGTGGAGCACCGGCGAGATGTTCTCTACCCAGACAATGGCAGGAGGCTGAATCATAAGGACTACCGACGAGCTTGGAGGGATGTATGCCAGAGGGTCAACTCCAGCAGCATGGTGACCAGGAGCCCTGTCCAATGCAGAAATAAATTCAACGACCTCACTCGGGTCGTGAGGGTGGGTGTTGTTTCTGCAAACTTCTGCATCCCTTCATTTGCACCTGACTTTATGGCTACAGGGTGGGCTGTGCCCCATTGGCCATCTGCCAGGAAGCACCCATGGCCCTTTCTGGGCACACACATGCGCATTTGACTCAAGGCGTCATGTAAGGGCTCTTGCACCATGGGGGGCATGAGATGATTACTCAGGGCATCATGTAAGGGCTCTTCCACCATGGGGGGCATGAGATGATCACTCAGGGCATCAGGTAACATAACTTCCCCTCCTTTCCCCTGCAGTCCAAGCTGGCAAGGATTGGCAAAGACCAGCTTCGCACCGGTGGAGGACCTCCATAAGTGGTCACTCTCACGGATCTCGAGGAGAGAGTCCACTAGATTCTTGGAGGACGTCTGAGTGGTCCTGTAACCACTGCAGCTGCCGACCCCATTGTCGACAGCGATGGTAAGGTTCTCACCTTTTACAACTGTCTCCTTCCACTTGTTCCCCCCGCCAGCATGCTTTCTCACTGTGGACCCATGTCATAGCCTTGCCGCAATGTGGCATCCCTTGCTGCCAAGCTGTCCTTTTGCTAAAGCCACTCTTCCACCTCCCTGCTTTCAGATGCTGCATCACCAGCTCGGGAGCCGGGCCCTCAAGCTGCCAGTGCCAGTGCCTCCGAAGGCTCAATGAGAAAATTACTGTCCAACAGAAGGTCAGCAACTTTCTCCAGCAACGATCAGAATGGCCAGCCCAAATGGCTGCAGCTTTTATACTAGTGCTGTCCCCTTTAAATAGCGCCCCCCGAGTCCGAGAAGGGCCTGGGAACGCTCCATCCAACTGTCACTAATAGCGCCAGGCGGAAAGGTTGCGGGCGCCACCGAATATCCGGTCTGGGGTGCCAAAACGGCGTTGCACACTGAAATGACGTCATGATCTGCCTGCGCCCGCGGGCGCGCGCAAAGAGTTAGCGCCAGCGCTAAAAGGATACTCAATATGGGAGGTGGCGCTATATTCACTGCGCCCGCCCGAAAATTGGGTAACGCCCCAATTCTCGGGCTCTTTAGGCGCTACCAACCGAATTTCTAGGTTGTGTCTTAATGCGAGGAGCATTCGTAATAAGGTGGATGAAGTTGCTGCGCAAATAGATGTAAATGGATATGATATAATTGGGATTACAGAGACATGGCTCCAGGATGACCAAGTCTGGGAATTCAACATCCAGGGGTATTCAATATTCAGGAAGGACAGGAAAAAAGGAAAAGGAGGTGGGGTAGCATTGCTGGTTAAAGAGATTAACAAAATAGTAAGGAAGGATATTAGCTCTGATGCTGTGGAATCTGTATGGGCAGAGCTGAGAAATACCAAGGGGCACAAAACGTTAGTGGGAGTTGTATACAGACCCCCAAACAGTAATGCAAAGGTTGGGGATGGCATTAAACGGGAAATTAGAGACACGTGCAATAAGGGCACAGCAGTTATCAAGGGTGACTTTAATCTACATATAGATTGGGCTAACCAAATTAGTAACAATACTGTGGAGGAGGAATTTCTAGAGTGTATATGGGATGGTTTCCTGGACCAATATGTCGAGGAACCAACTAGGGATCAGGCCATCTTAGACTGGGTATTATGTAATGAGAAAGGATTAATTAGCAATCTTGTTGTGCAAGGCCCCTTGGGGAGGAGCAATCATAATATGATAGAATTCTTCATTAAAATGGAGAGTGAAGTAGTTGACTCAGAGACTAGGGTCCTGAATTTAAATAAAAGAAACTGCGATGGTATGAGGCACGAGTTGGCTAGGATGGATTGGGGAACATTACTTAAAGGGTTGATGGTGGATAGGCAATGGCAAACATTTAAAGATCGCATGGATGAACTACAGAATTTGTTCATCCCTGTTTGGCATAAAAAATTTTTTTAAAAGGTGACTCAACCGTGGCTAACAAGGGAAATTAGGGATAGCATAAGGTCCAAGGAGAGGACATATAATTTGGCCAGAAAAAGCAGCAAACCTGAGGATTGGGAGCAGTTTAGGATTCAGCAAAGGAGGACAAAGGGATTAATTAAGAGGGGAAAATAGATTATGAGAGTATGCAGGAAACATAAAAACTGACTGTAAAAGCTTCGATAGATATGTGAAGAGAAAAAGATTGGTGAAGTCAAGCGTAGGTCCCTTGCAGTCAGAATCAGGGGAATTTATAATGGGGAACAAAGAAATGGTAGACCAATTAAATACATATTTTGGTTCTGTCCTCACAAAGAAGGACACAAATAACCTCCCAGAGATGTCGGGGAACATAGGATCTAATGAGAGGGAGGAATTGAATGAAATCAGTATTTGTAGGGAAATGGTGTTAGGGAAATTGACAGGATTGAAGGCCGATAAATCCCCAGGGCCTGATAATCTATATCCTAGGGTACTTAAGGAAGTGGCCCTAGAAATAGTAGATGCATTGCTGGTCATCTTCCAAAACTCTATAGACTCTGGAATAGTTTCCGTGGATTGGAGGATAGCTAATGTAACCCCACTATTTAAAAAAGGTGGTAGAGAGAAAACGGGGAATTATAGACCGGTAAGTCTGACATCGGTAGTGGGGAAAATGCTAGAGTCTGTTATTAAAGATGTAATAGCAGAGCACTTGAAAAACCGTGACAGGATCGGACAAAGCCAACATGGATTTACAAAAGGTAAATCATGCTTGACTAATCTACCGAAATTTTTTGAGGATATAACTGGTAGAATAAATAAGGGAGAACCAGTGGATGTGGTGTATTTGGACTTTCAGAAGGCTTTCGATAAGGTCCCGCATAAGAGATTAGCGTGCAAAGTTAAAGCACATGGGATTGGGGGTAAGGTACTGTCTTGGATAGAGGACTGGTTGGCAGAGAGGAAGCAAAGAGTTGGAATAAACGGTTCTTTTTCCGAGTGGCAGAGAGTGACTAGTGGGGTACCGCAGGGATCGGTGCGAGGACACCAGCTATTCACAATATAGATTAATGATCTAGATGAGGGAACTAGATGTAATATCTCCAAGTTTGCAGATGACAAAGCTGGGTGGGCGTGTGTGCTGTGAGGAGGATGCAGAGAAACTCCAGTACGATTTGGACAGGTTGGGTGATTGGGCAGATGCATGGTAAATGCAGTATAATGTGGATAAATGCGAGGTTATCCACTTTGGTGGCAAAAACAGGAAGACAGATTATTATCTGAACGGCAATAGATTGGGAAAAGGGGAAGTGCAACGAGGCCTGGGTGTCCTTGTGCACCAGTCGCTGAAGGTAAGCATGCAGGAAGAGCAGGTGGTTAAGAAGGCAAATGGTATGTTGGCCTTCATAGCGAGAGGATTTGAGTACAGGAGCAAGGATGTCTTGCTACAGCTGTACAGGGCCTTGGTGAGACCACACCTTGAGTACTGTGTGCAGTTTTGGTCACCTTATCAGAGGAAGGATGTTCTTGCCATGGAGGGAGTGCAGCGAAGATTCACCAGACTGATACCTGGGATGGCAAGAATGACGTATGAGGAGAGATTGGGTCGATTATGCTTATATTCGCTAGAGTTTAGAAGAATGAGAGTGGATCTCATTGTAACTTATATAATTCTAACAGGACTGGACAGACTAGATGCAGGAAGGATGTTCCCGATGGCGGGGGAGTCCAGAACTAGGGGTCACAGTCTAAGGGTAAGGGGTAAGCCATTTAGGACAGAGATGAGGAGGAATTTCTTCACCCAGAGAGTGGTGAACCTGTGGAATTCTTTACCACACAAGGCAGTTGAGGCCAATTCATTAAATATATTCAAGAAGGAGTTAGATATATTTCTTAAGGCTAAAGGGATCAAGGGCTATGGGGAGAAAGCAGGGACAGGGTACTAAATTTGGATGATCTCATTAAAAGGCGGAACAGGCTCGAGGGGCCGAATGGCCTACTCCTGCTCCTATCTTCTATGTTTCTACTACTGGTGTCAGGATAACTGGCCTATAGTTCCCAGTTTTTTCTCTTCCTCCTTTCTTAAATAGCAGGGTTATGTTTGCTACCTTGGGGACTGTTCTAGAATCTAGGGAATTCTGGAAGATTAATACCAGTGCATCCAATATCTCTGCAGCCACCTCTTTTAAAACCCTAGATGCAGGTCGTCAGGTCCAGGGGATTTGTCGCCACTTAGTTCCATTAATTTCTCCAGCACTATGGGGGCGATTTTCTGACGTCGGAGGAGGCAGGAAAATCAGATTCAATGAGGGCGGATTCAGAACCCGCCTCCACGGGATTTTGCCGGTGCCGGTTTTGGAGATCAGGAAACGCTCCCACCTCGAGCTGGCCATTGCGCTATTAAAGATCCTTAAATGCTCGGTGAGCTTATTTTGTGAGGCTCTCGTGATTTTTCCAGCTTTTCGGCGTGATCCACGCACCTCCTAATCCACGGCAGGTAAACCTGGCGGGTTGACTCGTGGGTGGCCTCCTCACTGCTGCAGGTCTAACAAGACTTCATTTATTGCAGCAAGGATTACTTGCAGGTGCCAGACCTTGGCTTTAAAAGGTCTTTGAGCACTTTTAGAAGGCCTTCCGAAGTCAGAGGTGTTGTAGCTTGACTCCATTAACTGTGGGACCTCCTTGGAAGACCTTCTCCCCGCTTGCAATGAGCGCTTCCCCAAAGGAGGCATTTACAAGCAGCATGGGAACCATTCGTTTTCTTTCTGCATGGACCTCAGATGAGGATGAGGAGGAGGAGGAGGATCTGGAGGAGGAGGAGGAGGTCAGAGCGCCGGCATATCGACCAGCGGCAACACGCGAGCACATGGCTGCCCGGGATGCAAGGGATGAACTTATCATGGCCAGATTTGCATAGGTTGCCCAAATTGGCACATGTCCTTTGCTCCATCCTTGGACATCATTGACAATGGACATGACTCTCTGGCCTCCTTTTACTCAGGCCACCAACCTGACAACACAAGTGTGGCGGTGCCCTCAAAGTGGAGCTGCCTAAGGCGAAAGAGCAGATGGCATAACGCCAACATTTTGGCTTCAAATCATTTTAATGCTTTCCAACTGGATTGGCATTTCATCAATACACAGAAACAGTCTCCCAATCTGCACACAGATCTGGAGGTTATATCCCTTGCCAGCTGTACCCACACAGCCTTGGTTTCTTTGGCAGGCCCCTTCCTCCCAGATGAGTGGAAGAGCACCTCCATGCTAGCTGTCACCCCCTCCAACAACATTTGCAGCACCTCGGGTAGGCCCTTGCCTTGGAATTGGACATAGTGGTTTCTCAAAAGATGTTGGAGGTGGTGCAGGAGATGCAGAAATGCTGTGGAATGAGCCAAGGGAGCAAGAAGCCATAAAATCAGACTGGAAAAGTGCTGTCAACAGAGGCGAGTTTCAGTCCCAAAACACTAATTGAACAATGGCATCCCACATCTCTGAAATCAAGTAGCCAATCATGGGAAAATCGCAAATTTTTGAAACCTATCAGTGGAGGCGGCTTTCAAACCCACCCAAACTGAAACCTGCCTCCATCTCGCCTCCAGTGGGAAAATCGCCCCCTATGTATTTACTTATACTGATTTCTTTAAGTTCCTCATTCTCTAGACCCTTGGCTCCCCATTATTTCCGGAATTTTTTTTATGTCTTCTACCATAAAGACAGATACAAAGTATTTGTTTAATGTCTCTGCCATTTCCTTATTGCCCATTATAATTTCTCCTATCTCTGCCTCTAATGGGCCCACGTTTACTTTCACTAATCTCTTCCTACTTACATACCTATAGAAACGTTTACAATCTGTTTTTATGTCTCTTGCTAATTTACTCTCATATTCTTTTTTCTCTTTCCTTATCAATTTCTTGGTCCTCCTTTGCTGAATTCTAAAATCCTCCCAATCCTCAGGCTTACTGCTCTTTTTGGCAACATTATAAGCCTCTTCCTTTGATCTAATACTATCTTTTAACTTCTCTTAGCCACGGTTGGACCACTTATCCTGTGGGGTTTTTGTGCCTTAAAGGAATATATATTTATTGTAAATTATGTATTCATTCCTTAAATGCTAGCCATTGCTTGTCTACCGTCATACCTTTTAATGTAGTTTTCCAATCTACCTTAGCCAACTTGCCCCTCATACCTACGATAAACATCGGGTGGCAGTTCATATTTTTGGAGCATGCACGGCACCTGGTCAGATCGCTCCTTTCTTCCCCGTTCCCATACACTGCGAGCGGGAGACCGAGGCAACCTTTGGCCTCCTTCTGACATTAGCGCTGCAAAGAGCGTGTTGCACTAGCAAATCATTGCCACGCTGATGATAACGAGCAGGCAGTTCTAAAATGCTGGTACTGCCTGCGCTCTCTCGGCCAGCGGCCGTTAGCCTTGGCCGCCAATGTTACCCGCAGGTTTCCAGCCTTCCCCAATTTCTAGGCCTATCTTCTCTCCCTTCCCATCACCTACCTAATTTAAATGATTTTCGATTGCTGCCTCAGTGTGACTTTCAAGTCTAGTTGCTCCTATTTGATTTAGGGGCAGCCTGTCTCTCTTGTACCAATCCTTTATAATCAGAAAATGTTACAAGTTATTTATGAAGGTACTCTTGTTTTGACAACAGATTGCCAGCCACTCATTTACATCCTCAACCTTATTGGTGAACACTACTTTTCACCCACTATCTTTGAGTTCTGAAGCATGTATGTGACTTTTAAGGCGTATAGTTTCTCCCTATGTTGTTTACCTCTAAGTGGCCTACCACCACTGGGCTTGATTGTGTTCCCTTGAATATCTCTTCTAACCTTTCTTCAATGAGTACTGATCTAGCTTTAGGCAGACAGAGTATTGGCGTTCAGCCTCCGCTAGGTGGAGGTCGGTTCGCCAAACAACAACAGCGCCACCCTTGTCAGCAGGTTTAATGACAATGTTGGGGTTGGATCCGAGAGAATGGAGTGCTGCAAGTTCAGAGGGAGGTAGGTTGGAATGAATGAGGGGAGCAGAGAAATTGAGACGGCCGATGTCACGCCAGCAGTTTGCAATGAAAAGATCTAGAGAGGTTAAGAGGCCAGTGGGAGGGGTCCAGGTAGAACGAGAATTCTGAAAACGGGAGAAAGGGTCAACTGTGCTGGGGGAAGACTCCCGGCCAAAGAAGTGGGCATGGAGATGAAGGCGACAGAAAAAAAGAGCTCAGCGTCGTGCTGAGCTCGAAATTCATTGAGGGGATGAAGCTCAGGCTTTTGCTGAAGACCGATCATTTAGGGTCAGAGGGGATAGTAAAAACACGGCAGGGGGTGAGATTGGAAGAAGGGCTGGGGTCAGAGGAAAGTGAAGGGGAAGAAGGCTCCAGAGGGGAGTTGGTGTCCAAGAGTTGTTGAAGCCTACAATCCTTGACACCTGAAAGGAAGAAAAAAGTTTTTTGTTAAAGCGCTGGATGAGGCGAAGGATGAAATGGAACTGTGGACCAGGACAGCTTTGAGATAGAGTGAGTCGGTGCTGCTGAAGAGAGAGGTCGAGAGTGTGCATGTGGTGGCCCCCATTTTTTTTCTCTCTCTCACATGGCAGCTGTTGATCATCCTGCCATTGCCATTTACACCTCATCTAGAGTCATTGTTTGTTTCTTAACTTGTCCCATTACCATCTCCTTTTGCCTTTCACCATCATCCCTCTTGTCTCTTAATCTCTCCTGCCTTCCATCCTATCACAGACGTTCCCTTTTGTTCTTTCCTCCCCTCCCCCCTCTCCCTGCCCCTACACTTGCTTAAAAATCTGTTACATCTCTAACTTTTTCCAGTTCTGACGAAGGGTCATCAACCTGAAACGTTAACTCTGTTTCTCTCTCTACAGATGCTGCCTGACCTACTGAGTAGTTCCAGCATTTTCTGTTTTTATTTCGGATTTCCAGCATTCGCAGTATTTTGCTTTTGTAAAAATGCTTGTTGCATTGGGAGGCCTGCCAAAAAGCCTGCATTCAATGTCAAGAAGCATGGAGGAGTCTGGCACCAACTTGGCACAGGGCTTTGCGCAGAGCTTGGAGCCCATACTTTCTAGCATGGAAGTGTTGGCCAACTCCATCAGCACATTTGTGGACACAACCATGATGTAGCATCTGATGGCCGATGTCTCAGCTTCTATTGCAGCACAAGCAGCTTCCACCAGAAATCTGAAGGCTGCCATGCAAGCTCAGACTGCTGCCATCATGGCTGTGGGTACCAGTGTTCAAAAGGGCTTGCAGGGTGTCACAACAGTCCAGCAATCTGTCCTCCAACAAATGACTAGGATGGCTGAGGAGGCACCCTGGGGTGGGGGGGATGGTAGTGGCTCCATGGAGCACGAACCTGCTGTCCTCTTGCAGGATGACAGCATTTCTGCTCCCACTCTACCACTCTGCCAGTGCCCTTGCTGTTGCCAGTCAGCCAGCCATCCCAGACTGCTGCCACCTATGCTGTGATGGTGCAATCTGAAGGCAGGTCTTCTAGGCCCAGAGCTGCTCGAGGTCATCCAAGGCCATCTGCAGTCTCCCACACTGAAAGTCAGCAGCCTTCCACCACCCATGCTGCAGGCACTGGGGTAGCACTGCATCGGAGCACTAGGACAGGCAAAAAGCACATGGAGGACAGGCAAAGACACATGGAAGATAGGCACTAAGGGAATGCACAAGGGTGATTACTTTACGTTTGTATGCAGTATGGCATGATTTAATTTATAAAATTGTTTAAAAATGTTTATTGGTGGTGCCTTTTATTTTTGCATCATGGCTAAGACGATGATGTGATGGTCAGTGACGGAGGGAAGGGGTGTGGGGCTGTTGTTGAATGGGGAATTGGGGTTTCAGACACCATTTTGGTCCCTGAACAGCACCCGTAGCGCCCAAGCTGTTGTGTATGTACCTTTAAGAGAATAACTGGTCTCAGACTGCAGTACCGGCAGTGACCACCCCTGTATAAAAGGCGCTAGAGAGCCTCTGTTTGTTAGTTTTCACTATTGACTTCCACCAGTAAAGACTTGGGCCAAGAAATTCAGTTGCTTGCGCCAGCTGGTAGCGCCTTAGGAGGAGGAGATGCTGGGCGCTAGGCGGCTAGCGGCCGGGCGCAGCGCGATCTGCGCCTCTCCCCAACTTCACTCAAGATTTAGCGGCGGCGCAAAGTCTTTGCGCGCGCTCAGCTGCGCGCGCAGATCCTGACGTCATTTCATCGTGCAATGCCCTTTGTGCGCCCCAAACCGGAACTTCAGTGGCGCCGCCCTTCTTAGCGCCTGGCGCCCCCAGCGACTGGTAGAGGGGAACGGTTCCCAGTCGCTGCGGGGTGCAGGGGGCGCTATTTAAAGGGGACTCCTCCTGCATTATAAGTGACAGCCATTTTGTGCCAATCCTTCTGTGTGAGAGACAAAGGCAGAGAGCTTTCTGCTTTGACTCAGCACTCGCACAGGTACTTCTGGCTTCAGGCCAGAGCTTTGCACTTGGATTTCACTTTCAGTGCCATAGCCTTGAGTCGCCACATATACTGTAATGGGGGCTACAATGGGTGGAAACGTTGGCTTTCTGCATTGCATTCAAAGGGATCAGAGACGCCGTGAGAGAGTGCCAGTCATGGCCAGACGGAGAAAGGCCAACAGGTGTCGGAACAGGAGGCCTTACCACCCAGGGTATACCGCCAGCAGTTCTCATATCTGAACATGTCTGAGGAGCAGTGTGTTCGGAGGCTGCGATTCAGAAGGGAGGTGGTCACTGAGATCTGCCACCTGCTTTGCAGAGATCTGCAGCCACAGCTGAGGAGCAGGACGTCTCTGTCGGTGGCAGTGAAGGTGACGGTGGCTCTCAACTTCTATGCCACCGGCTCCTTCCAATCCGCTACTGGGGACATTGCCAACATCTCCCAGTTCGCGGTACATTGCTGCATCCGACAGGTGAACAATGCCCTTTTCAGAAGGAGACGTCAGTACATCTCCTTCCCCATGACCCTGGACAAGCAGCAAGAGCGTAAAATGGGATTTGGAAGAATAGCAGGCTTCACCATGGTCCAGGGCGTAGAACTGATGAACCAGCATTGGTCAGGCCTTGCTTCAGGGCTGCAGTGCGCAGGGCATGGCAGCCAGACAAGTCCACCCTCCCCCTTTAAGAGCTGACCGGCGCCAGAGTGTCTGCCGTCAATCAGCAACTCGCCGCACCTGCGCTGCGCCCGCCCTCGGGGGTATCGCCCCGGACCGCCGGCTTAGTGCCTAATGATAGTCATGCATCGCCTGTTTTAGCGCAGCAGCAACCTCTTGGGGCGATGCGACTGAATATCGGCGAAGGTGGCGCGAACTTGCGCCGGGCGCAAACTTTAGCGGCCGCCCGACTTTAGCGCCCCAAACGTGGCTATACTGAATTTCTAGGCCTTGTTGTTTTCACTCCTGCTGGTCCGTGTCTCAATCATTCACAGACTTAACACTGGCGACGAGTAAGAAACGAACTTACCTGCAACTCGGCAGCACCTCAGACGACGTTGTTGAAGGTCGGAGCCAGAAGAAAGGAAAAAAAAAAAATTGAGTCCAAAGAAACTCGAGAAACGGGCGTCGACCGTCAATCATCAGTTTGAAAACTTGCAGGAGAGACTGTCAAGAGCCAGGTTCGGTTCACCAGTCTGTGGTTTCCCAGCTAGTCGGGCTGGTGGCAGGTAGTGCTCTGATCCTTCCTGGGCTGCGGCGGGCTGAAGTTCGATCGGGTGGCTTTTCAACGGGGCCGGGCAGCGTGTCGGGAGGCAAAGAGAGAGAGAGAGGGTGGAGCACACAGGGCGCGGCCGGTGCTTCGAAGCCGGGCAGCGTTCGGACCTAAGAAGAGGGAGGGAAGTGTCCCAGAGGGTCCGCTCCACGATGGGAAAATAATAAAGAAACAGAATCAATATTTAACGCGCAAGAAACCATGGAAAGCAGCGCTAACAACAGCGGGGAAGAAGGCAAAGCGCGGGAGGCGCCATTTTGTTAAATCGGGGAAGAAGGCAAAGCGCGGGAGGCGCCATTTTAGATTTGCAAGATGCCGAAGACTGGCTGTATCACTGCTTTTGATAATACATTAGAGGACTGGACCACGTATGTGGAAAGAGTCGAGGTATATTTCGAGGCAAACGAAATAGCGGAGGGGAAAAAGGCATCGATATTGCTAAACTTAATGGGCGCTAGAACGTACGGCCTATTGTGGGACCTGATTACTCCAGCCAAACCGAAGGTGAAGAGTTTTAACGAAATTGTTGCTGTCCTACAGGAACACTTAAACCCTGCACCGCTGTTGATAGCAGAAAGATTTAAATTCCACAGGAGAACTCAGCACAAAGATGAGAGCAATGCTGAGTATCTTACGGAACTACGCAAGCTATCAAAGCACTGCCAGTTCAGAGCAGGACTGGCAGATACCCTATGGGACAAATTTGTCTGTGGACTCCTGAGTGAAGGAACACAGAAGAAGTTACTCTCAGAAAAAGAGCTGACGCTAGATAAGGCTTTCAGCGTGGCAGTATCGTATGAAGCAGCAGCCAGGGGAGCTGCAGAAATTCAACAAAAACCACAGGAATACGGCACCCACGAAATGACACGGGGATTTGCAAAATGTTATCGCTGCGGCAGAACTAACCATGACCAGAAGGACTGCTGGTCCAAAGACAAAATATGCAGACAATGCGGGAAGATTGGACACATTGCACGAGTTTGCAGGTCTGGGAAGAAGACCAGCGACAACAAAAAGGCTACTAAGGAACCATACAAGAAAGTACAAAAGATGACGGACAGTAGTTCCGAAGACCAGATGAGCGATAGTGAATCTGAGAACAGGAGACTAAGCTGTCTCAAACTTCACAATGTAATCGCAAAAGAGGATCACCGAACCATTTGGGTCACCCTCACAATAGCAGGGTCCCAAGTTAAAATGGAATTGGATACAGGATCAGCGCTAACCGTCATGAATCGACGAGACTACGAGCGGCTATTTTCACACATACCCTTGAAAGAGACATCCATCGTCTTGACGACGTATACGGGGCAAAAAGTATACCCCAGAAGAAAAATAAGGGTGCCTGTCGAATACAATGGCAAGAAAATACGGAAATTGTATCTCTACATACTGCCAAATGGTGGACCATCGTTATTGGGACGGGAATGGATCAGGAAGATAAACTTAGATTGGCATTCCATTCATGCAATGACGGTGGACGGTAAAAAAGATGAAGACGCCACTCCTGGACGATTGTCAACAATCTTAGCTAACGCCAAAGAGGTATTTCAACAAGAACTGGGCACGCTTAAAGGCGTAACCGCCTCGATAAAAATAGAAGAGAATGCAGTTCCCAAGTTTTTCAAAGCAAGACCGGTACCATATGCAATTCGCCCAGCCGTCGAGGCAGAGCTGGAGAATCTGGAGAAGGCGGGCGTGTTGTCTAAGGTCGACTGGAGCGAGTGGGCGACACCCATCATTCCTGTCATAAAGAAAACGTTAAGCAATAAGTCCGGAGAGCCAAGGAAGATTCGCATCTGTGGGGATTTCAAGGTGACGGTGAACCCTGTCCTTCACACAGTACAATATCCTCTTCCAAGGATAGAAGACATCTTCGCCTCACTGTCTGGAGGGAAGCGTTTTACAAAAATTGACCTAGCACAAGCATATTTGCAGATGGAGGTTGAAGAGTCCTCTAGGAAGTATCTCACGATAAACACTCACAAAGGTCTTTACCAGTATTATCGATTGGTATTCGGAGTAGCATCAGCTCCGGCGATATGGCAAAGAGCGATGGAACAAGTCCTGCAAGTGATTCCGGGGACTCAGTGTTACTTGGACGACATCCTTGTAACAGGTGAAGATGACAGTGAACACCTTAACAACCTAGAACAGGTGCTCACTAGACTACGGAAACATGGGCTGCGAGCCAACCGCCCCAAGTGCAAATTTTTAAAGAAACAGATATCGTATTGTGGCCACGTGATTGATGAAGAGGGGTTACATAAGTCCCCTGACAAAATTGAAGCGGTTGTTAAGGCCCCAGCGCCTGAAAATGTGTCGCAACTGAGGTCATTCCTCGGGTTGGTGAATTACTATCATAAGTTTTTGCCGAATTTGTCGACAATTCTGCACCCTGCTACGAACGGGGGTAGCATGGAAATGGAACGATGATTGTAAGCGTGCTTTTCAGAAGAGTAAGGACTTAATCACTTCAAGACAAGTATTGGCTCACTACAACCCAGCACTGCCAATCAGGCTGGCATGTGAAGCGTCTCCCTACGGCATTGGGGTGGCACTGTCACATAAATTCCTTGATGGTTTAGAGAGGCCGATAGCTTTTGCGTCACGCTCGTTAACTTCTGCCGAGTGTAACTACGCCCAGATTGACAGAGAGGCCCTCAGCCTAGTGTGGGGGGTGAAGAAGTTCAATCACTATCTGCACGGTCAAAAATTTACTCTACTAACCGATCATCAACCTCTTATCTCCATTTTCAACCCTCAGAAGGGCATACCGATAATGACGGCACAACGGCTGCAGAGATGGTCCCTTTTCCTAGGGGCACACCAATATGACATCGAGTACAAAGGAACTAAACAGCATGGAAATGCTGATGGATTGTCACGACTACCGTTGCCGACGGTGGAAGAAGAAGACCTTGCAGTGGATCCAATGGAGTTATTCCACTCGACCATAGTCGAATGTCTCCCTGTGACGAATGCAAACATAGAAAAGGAAACACGGAATGACCCGACACTATCACGGGTCTATGATTTAACGGTGAAGGGATGGCCAGCACATGGCGAACCACTGCTGCCAGCATTCTCGCCGAGAAGAGAACAGCTGTCAGTGTGCAGAGGAACCTTGATGTGTGGATCCAGAGTAGTAATTCCACCTAAGTTGACGGATAGAGTACTCAATGAGCTTCATGAGGGTCATCTGGGTGGGGTAAAAATGAAGGACTTAGCCAGAGCGTTTGTGTGGTGGCCGGGAATCGATAGAGAAATCGAAGAGATGACCAAGAGCTGTGCAGGATGCCAGAAGGTCCAAAACGCCCCACCACAAGCTCCTCTGCATCCATGGGAGTGGCCCTCATCTCCATGGCAACGGGTGCACATTGATTTTGCTGGTCCCTTCATGGACTCGATGTTTTTAATTGCGGTGGATGCACATTCAAAGTGGCCAGAGGTAATAAAAATGTCCTCAACCACCACGGAAAAAACTATCACAGTTTTGCGAACCATATTCGCCAGGAATGGGCTGCCTGAACAGATTTGCTCTGACAATGGACCACAGTTTGTGTCTGAAGAGTTCTGGAGGTTCTTAAAGAACAATGGCGTTAAGCATTACACATCTGCCCCATATCATCCAGCCACTAATGGATTGGCCGAGAGGTTTGTCCAAACATTCAAGAAAGCTATCAAGGCAATGTGTAATGAAGATATACCCCTACAACACAAGGTGGACAACTTCTTGTTTGCCTACCGGAATGCGACACATGCGGTTACCAACCAAACTCCAGCCATGATGTTCTTCAATCGAAGACTACGATGCCGCTTGGATTTGGTTAAGCCAAACGTCCGAAGAGATGTGGAGAACAGGCAGTTTCAGAATATGAATGAAAGGCCGACCAGGAGTTTTAAGATAGGTCAACCAGTTTTGGCCCGGGACTACCGCACTGAGAAATGGCAGCCAGGAACGATTTGTACACGACAAGGACCTCTCATGTATACCGTGGACATTGGGGAGAGCATTGTAAGACGCCATGCTGACCAGATTCTAGAGTCACTGGAAAACGTCAACTCCACACCACGATCTGATACACCTGGTAATGAAATTGACGTTCCAATTGCAGCTACCGCAGAACCGATAATATTGGAAGCAGATGAACCAAACAAAGACATTGATCCCGACGCAACATTGCCCGAAGAACCTGATACCTCAAAGAGGCGTTATCCAGACAGAATCAGGAAGCCTCCTCAAAGACTGAACTTATAATTGCTTAAACTTAACCAATGTATCTAGCAACAGTAATTGTGATTGTAATTCGTTATCATTTAGTTGTTAAATGAATGTTATGTACTGTTTATCTAAAAGGGGAGGAATTGTTGTGTATGTACCTTTAAGAGAATAACTGGTCTCAGACTGCAGTACCGGCAGTGACCACCCCTGTATAAAAGGCGCTAGAGAGCCTCTGTTTGTTAGTTTTCACTATTGACTTCCACCAGTAAAGACTTGTTGTTTTCACTCCTGCTGGTCCGTGTCTCAATCATTCACGGACTTAACACAAGCAATGGGCGCTACCAAGCCCAATTTCGCACCCCTTG
This sequence comes from Somniosus microcephalus, assembly GCF_052327205.1. Lineage (NCBI taxonomy): Eukaryota > Metazoa > Chordata > Chondrichthyes > Squaliformes > Somniosidae > Somniosus > Somniosus microcephalus. The sequence continues at coordinate 267,350,063 of NC_140990.1, read as the reverse complement.
TCTTTAGTACACTCATGGCTGTACTTTTCTCAGCAAAGAATCTGCTACAACCATATTCTCTGTGACCTGCAAACACTCTCTCTGTACAAGCTGTCCTCTCTAGTATTCCAGTTGCCTTTTCTTCCAGGGCCTTGTTATCTCTACAACAACAACTTGTATTTATATAGCGCCTTTAACGTAGCAAAACATCCCAAGGCGCTGCACAGGAGTATTTTAAGACAAAAAAAATGACACCGATCCACATAAGGATATATTAGGGCAGGTGACTAAAAGCTTGGTCAAAGAGATAGGTATTAAGGAGCGTCTTAAAGGAGGAAAGAGAGGTAGCGAGGCACACAGGTTTAGGCAGGGAATTCCAGAGCTTAGGGCCTAGGCAACAGAAAGCACGGCCACCAAAGGTTTAGCGATTATAATCAGGGATCCTCAAGAGGGCAGAATTAGAGGAGCGCAGATATCTCGGGGGGTTGTAGGGTTGAAGGAGATTACAGAGATAGGAAGGGGCGAGGCCATGGAGGGATTTAAATACAATGCCTGGAATCTGTTTCTTATTATAATCTCATGGTTAGCTTTGCAAGCTTTCTTACTTTTAACTTATTTTTCAAACTTTAATCCATCCTGTATTCATTTATTTGCCGTTGCTCAGCAGTTATCTTCATATCATGGCTATATGGTCCCTAGTTATACTGATCTCCAGCTTCATTCCCTGATGGGCTGCTCACAAGGTTCAATGTATGTATGGCCATCTCACTGAGTTGCGACAGCTCACTTACCTAGTCTAATACTACCAATTGCCCTCAAAAATCCCCCCACTTATGTCTGTGCTTTTTTCTCTATGGTCATAATGCTTTCTTTAACCTTAAAGATTAGAGTTGTTACATCTCTTCACCTTTCTATTATATATTGCAGTCTTATTTGTGAACATCTTACAGCAAGCACACCTCATAGCCTCCATCTTAATTTCACATCTGTCAGATACTGCTATTTAGTCTTCTGTCTCCTGGTTGCCCTCTTTTGGTTTTACTTTATTGTCTTCAGGTGTTACCTTTTTGGTTTCATTGCTTTCTTGTGCCCCCTTTTCATTTTTGCTTCTCTTGTGTGTTTTTTAAAATATATTTCTTTTGGGTATCTTTTTTGATATTGGCTTGCTTCTGTGGCCCATTTTATTATTTGTTTCGTACAGGTGCTCTCTTTTGGCTTAGCTCCATTACTGCCTTTCAATATCAATTTCTCTCAGGTGCTGTCTCTTTAAAAAGATATTTCTGCTTGTGCTACCCTATTAATATATTTCATTTCAGTCTATCATTGGGCAGAGTTTTCCAAGAGTCAACGACCATTTTGTACTGCTTCAAGTGAGTCTTCAGAGTATCCCTGTAGCGCCTTTGTCGTCCGCCCTTCTTTCTTCTGCCATCCACCAATTTGCCATGAAGCACCTGCTTCGGCAACTGTACATCGTTCATCATAACAACCTATCCAGCCCAACACAGCTGAGCAATGATTATCATAGCCTCAATGGTGTGCTGTCAGCACATTCCAGTACTTCATGCTGAAATGAGAGGAGTGAAGGGCTTTGAGCTACAGTGCCATGCCAGTGTGAAGGAAAATGCGAGAGACGGAAGGATTGGCAACATCATAGTGTTCAACCCCACCAGGTTGTGGTAGATATTGTCTGTCACATATCGGTTTGCAGTCATCAACGCACACATCTACCATGAACTTATGCTACCTTCATTGTTGACACAGTCATCCTTAAGTATGAGGGACACACGACTACTACCCTATTTGTACGAATAAAACTAAGTTTATTGATCCATTAAGATATCAGCTGTGGCTCAGTTGGTAGCAGACTTGCCTCTGAGTCAGAATGTTGTGGGTTCAAGTCCCACTCCAGGGACTTGAGCACATAAAGCTAGGTGGACACTCCATTGCAGTGCTGAGAGAGTGCTGCACTGTCGCAGATGCTGTCTTTCGGACGAGACATTAATCCGAGGCCCCGTCTACTCTCTCAGGTGGAGGTAAAAGACCCCATCGCACTATTTCGAAGAGGAGCAGGGGAGTTATCCCTGGTGTCCTGGCCAATATTTATCGCTCAACCAACATAACAAAAACAGATTATCTGGTTATTATCACATTGCTGTTTGTGGGACCTTGCTGTGCACAAATTGGCTGCTGCGTTTCCCACATTACAACAGTGACTACACTTCAAAAGGACTTCATTGGCTGTAAAACGCTTGGAGACGTCTGGTGAAACATAGAAGCTAGGAGCAGGAGTAGGCCATTCAGCCCCTCGAGCCTGCTCCGCCATTCAATGCGATCATGGCTGATCATCCAAATTCAGTACCCGTTCCCTGCTTTCTCCCCACATCACTTTAGCCTTAAGAAACATATCCAACTCCTTCTTGAATATATTTAATGTATTGGCCTCTACTGCCTTCAGTGGTAGAGAATTCCACAGGTTCACCACTCTCTGGGTGAAGAAATTCCTCCTCATTCCTGTCCTAAATGGCTTACCCCTTATCCTTAGACTGTGACCCCTGGTTCTGGACTCCCCCGCCATCGGGAACATCCTTCCTGCATCTAGTCTGTCCAGTCCTGTCAGAATTTTATAAGTTTCAGTGAGACCCCTCTCATTCTTCTAAACTCCAGTGAGTACAAGCCCAATCCACCCAATCTCTCCTCATACGTCATTCTTGCCATCCCAGGTATCAGTCTGGTGAATCTTCGCTGCACTCCTTCCATGGCAAGGAAATCCTTCCTCAGATAAGGCGACCAAAACTGCACACAATACTCAAGATGTGGTCTCACCAAGGCCCTGTACAACTGCAGCAAGGCATCCTTGTTCCTGTACTCAAACCCTCTCGCTACGAAGGCCAACATGCCATTTGCCTTCTTAACCGCCTGCTGCACCTGCATGCTTACCTTCAGCGACTGGTGCACAAGGACACCCAGATCTCGTTGCACTTCCCCTTCTCCCAATCTATTGCCATTCAGATAATAATCTGCCTGCCTGTTTTTGCCACCAAAGTGGATAACCTCGCATTTATCCACGTTATATTGCATCTGCCATGCTTTTGCCCAATCACCCAACCTGTCCAAATCATCCTGGAGTTTCTCGGCATCCTCCTCACAGCACACATGCCCACCCAGCTTTGTGTCGTCTGCAAATTTGGAGATATTACATCTAGTTCCCTTGTCTAGATCATTAATATACATTATGAATAGCTGGGGTCCAAGGACCAATCCCTGCGGTACCCCACTAGTCACTGCCTGCCACTCGGAAAAGGACCCGTTTATTCCAACTCTTTGCTTTCTGTCTGCCAACCAGTTCTCTATCCAAGTCAATACCTTGCCCCCAATCCCATGTGCCTTAACTTTACACGCTAATCTCTTATGCGGGACCTTATCAAAAGCCTTCTGAAAGTCCAAATACACCACATCCACTGGTTCTCCCTTATCTATTTTACTAGTTACATCCTCAAAAAATTCCAGTAGATTAGTCAAGCACGATTTACCTTTTGTAAATCCATGTTGACTTTGTCCGATCCTGTCACTCTTTTCCAAGTGCTCTGCTATTACATCTTTTATAATGGACTCCAGCATTTTCTCCACTACCGACATCAGGCTTACCGGTCTGTAATTCCCCGTTTTCTCTTTACCACCTTTTTTGAATAGTGGGGTAACATTAGCTGCCCTCCAATCCATGGGTACTGTTCCAGTTTCTATCGAGTTCTGGAAGATGACCAGCAAAGCATCTACTATTTCTAGGGCCACTTCCTTAAGTACCCTAGGATGTAGATTATCAGGCCCTGGGGATTTATCGGCCTTCAATCCCATCAATTTCCCTAACACCATTTCCCTACAAATACTGATTTCTTTCAGTTCCTCCCTCTCATTAGACCCTATGTTGCCCGACATCTCAGGGAGATTATTTGTGTCCTCCTTTGTGAGGACAGAACCAAAATATGTATTTAATTGGTCTGCCATTTCTTTGTTCCCCATTATAAATTCCCCTGATTCTGACTGCAAGGGACCTACGCTTGACTTCACCAATCTTTTTCTCTTCACATATCTATAAAAGCTTTTACAGTCAGTTTTTATGTTCCCTGAAAACTTACTCTCATATTCTATTTTCCCTTTCTTAATCCCTTTGTCCTCCTTTGTTAAATCCTAAACTGCTCCCAATCCTCAGGTTTACTGCTTTTTCTGGCCAATTTATATGTCCTCTCCTTGGATCTTACACTATCCCTAATTACCCTTGTTAGCCACAGTTGAGTCACCTTTTTTGTTTTATTTTTATGCCAAACTGGGATGAACAAATTCTGTAGTTCATCCATGCTTTGAATGTTTGCCATTGCCTATCCACTGTCAACCCTTTGAGTGACATTCCCCAATCAATCCTACCCAACTCGCGCCTCAGACCATCGTAGTTTCCTTTATTTAAATTTAGGACCCTAGTCTCTGAGTCGACTACTTCATTCTCCATCTTAATGAAGAATTCGATCATATTATGATCACTCCGACCCAAGGGGCCTCGTACAACAAGATTGCTAATTAATCCTTTCTCATTACATAATACCCAGTCTAAGATGGCCTGATCTCTGGTTGGTTCCTCGCATATTGGTCCAGGAAACCATCCCTTAAACACTCCAGGAATTCCTCCTCCACAGTATTGTTACTAATTTGGTTAGCCCAATATATATATGGGGGGGGAGAGAGAGAGCGACTGGGGGGGAAGAGAGAGAGCGACTGGGGGGGAAGAGAGAGAGCGACTGGGGGGAAGAGAGAGAGCGACGGGGGGAAGAGAGAGCGCGGCTGGGGGGAAGAGAGAGCGCGACTGGGGGGAAGAGAGAGCGCGACTGGGGGGAAGAGAGAGCGCGACTGGGGGGGAAAAGGGGTGGGAAAAGGGGTAGGAAGGGGGGGAAAAGGGGTGGGAAGGGGGGGAAAGGGGAGGGGGGAGAAAGGGGAGGGGGGAAAGGGAAGGGGGGAAAGGGAAGGGAGGGAAAGGGGAGGGGGGAGAAAGGGGAGGGGGAAAGGGGAGGGGGAAAGGGGAGGGTGGGAAAGGGGAGGGGGGAAAGGGGAGGGGGAGAAAGGGGAGGGGAGGTGGGGGAGAAAGGGGAGGGGAGGGCGGGGAGAAAGGGAGGGGGGAGCCAGCAGACCCTCTCCCCTCTGCCGGCGATGGCTCTGCTGAGCTCTGTGCCGCCCCACGCACTGACATACCGAGCGCAGCGCCCCGGTCAGCCCGAACCCCGCCCTCCTGAGGCAGCTTGAGACGGCCGATTGCGGCTGGCTGGGCCCGGTTGCCTTGGTAACCCACCTCCCCTCTCCATCCCCCCGATCTCCGGGACCGGGCCAGAGCGGCTTGAGACGGCCGATTGCGGCTGGCGAGCCCGGTTGCCAGGGTAACCCTCTCCGCTCCCGCTCCCCTCCCGAGCCCCGCCCCACCCGCTAACCTGCTTGCTTCCCTCTGGCCGCTCTCTGTGTGGAGGTGCGCGTGCGCCGTGCAGCGCGAATGAAGCCCCAGCCAGCCTTTACCAAGATGGCTGGCCGCTGGTTCGGAATTGGGCCCAGCGGGGGGGGGTGGAGGGTGGGAGGAGCTTGCCACAAAACAATTGCCTAGGGTCCAGCATGGCTGGCAACAGACGCCCAGGCTTCGAGGCTTACCTGCAAAAACGGGGAAAGGTAGGAAAATTAATGAGATTAGATAAAAGATTTAGAAAGTAATTAACTTTTTAAAAAACAATATGTGTTTTAAAAACAACTTTTTTTTAAAGACGCAGAAAGCGGGAAAAAGAAATTAAAAGTTTGGAATCAAGATGGCGGCGACTCACCTCGGTTCAGAACAATAAGGCCCGCCCACACATGCACCGATTGATCGACCGTCAGGTCACCGAAGCGTAGGATTGGTCAATCGTCCCGTCACTCGACTCTAGGAGGGCCCGCCCGCACGCGCCAGGAACCTGCCCCCGCCACACAGCGATTGGTCGACTGTTGGGTCGCTCGACCATACGATTGGTCGACCTCGACATCACTCTATTGCTAATGAGCGGATAATGAGATGTTAATGAGCGGAATTTTGAACGTTTTTTGGATACCGCGAGCGCAATTTTTGTCTCGTCGAAATGTAAATACGCTTACGACCGTTCCGGAATTGTAAGCTTTCTTTTGATGTAACGCATGTGTAGGTATGCTCTATAACTTTAGAGTGTATAGCCGGACAGACACACCGAAGGACGGACAGACAGACAGACAGACAGATGTATCCTTTTATATATACAGACTAGCTGAAGTGCCCGGCGGTGCCGAGGGTCTTTTGAGGGCATGTTGTTGTTGGAAGAGAGAGAGCGACTGGGGGAAAGAGAGAGAGCGACTGGGGGGAAGAAAGAGAGCGACTGGGGGGAAGAGAGAGAGCGACTGGGGGGAAGAGAGAGCGACTGGGGGGAAGAGAGAGAGCGACTGGGGGGAAGAGAGAGAGCGACTGGGGGGGAAGAGAGAGAGCGACTCGGGGGGAAGAGAGAGAGCGACTGGGGGGGAAGAGAGAGAGCGACTGGGGGGAAGAGTGAGAGCGACTGGGGGGAAGAGAGAGAGCGGCTGGGGGGGAAGAGAGAGAGCGACTGGGGGGGAGGAGAGAGAGCGACTGGGGGGGAAGAGAGAGAGAAAGAGGGGGGAGGGGGAGGGGGGAGGGAGGAGGGAAGGGGAGGGGGGGTGGGAGGGGGAGGGGGGTGGGAGGGGGAGGGGGAGGGGGGGGGAGAGGGGAGGGGGAAGGGGGGCCTGAGACGGCCGATTGCGGCTGGCCGGGCCTGGTTGCCTTGGTAACCCTCCTCCCCTCTCCGCCTCCCGATCTCCGGGCCTGGGCCTGAGTGGCCGATTGCGGCTGGCGAGCCCGGTTGCCGGGGTAACCCTCTCCGCTCCCTCTCCCCTCCTGAGCCCCGGTTACCTTGGTAACCCTCCTCCCATCTCCGCCTCCCGATCTCCGGGCCTTGGCCTGAGCGGCCAATTGCGGCTGGCGAGCCCGGTTGCCGGGGTAACCCTCTCCGCTCCCCCTCCCCTCCCGAGCACCGGTTGCCTTGGTAACCCTCCTCCCCTCTCCACCTCCGATCTCCGGGCCTGGGCCTGAGCGGCCGATTGCGGCTGGCGAACCCGGTTGCCGGGGTAACCCTCTCTGCTCCCCCCTCCCCTCCCGAGCCCCGGTTGCCTTGGTAACCCTCCTCCCCTCTCCGCCTCCCGATCTCCGGGCCTGGGCTCAGCGGCCGATTGCGGCTGGCGAGCCCGGTTGCCGGGGTAACCCTCTCCGCTCCCCCTCCCCTCCCGAGCCCCGCCCCCCCCCGAATGAACCGCCAGGAGCTTGCAGTGAGCCCAGCCAGCCTTTACCAAGATGGCTGGCCGCTGGTTTGGAATCGGGCCCAGCGGGGGGGTGAGGGGTGGGAGGAGCTTGCCACAAAACAATTGCCTAGGGTCCAGCATGGCTGGCAACAGATGCCCAGGCTTCGAGGCCTACCTGGATAAACGGGGGAAAGGTAGGAAAATTAATGAGATTAGATAAAAGATTTAGAAAGTAATTAACTTTAAAAAAAAATGTGTTTTAAAAGCAACTTTTTTTTTAAAGACACAGAAAACGGGAAAAAGAAATGAAAAGTTTGGAATCAAGATGGCGGCGACTCACCTCGGTTCAGAACGATAAGGCCCGCCCACACACGCACCGATTGGTCGACCGTCAGGTCACCGAAGCGTAGGATTGGTCAATCGTCCCGTCACTCGACCGTAGTAGGGCCCGCCCGCACGCGCCAGGAACCCGGCGTACGATTGGTCGACCTCGAGGTCACTCTGTCTCTAATGAGCGGATAATGAGATGCTAATGAGCGGCATTTTGAACGTTTTTCGGATACCGCGGGCGCGATTTTCGTCCGGCCGAAACGTCAATACGCTTACGACCGTTTTGGAACGGTAAGCTTTCTTTCGACGTAACGCACGCGTAGGTGCGCTCTATAACTTTCGAGTGCATAGCCGGACAGACGCACACCGGAGGACAGACAGATAGACAGACCGATGTATCCGTTTATATATATAGATAGACTAGCTGGAGTGCCCGGTGGTGCCGAGGCTTTTTCGAGGGCATGTTGTTGTTGGAAGAGAGAGAGAGAGAGCGCGACTGGGGGGGAAGAGAGAGAGCGACTGGGGGGGAAGAGAGAGAGCGACTGGGGGGGAAGAGAGAGAGCGACTGGGGGGGAAGAGAGAGAGCGACTGGGGGGGAAGAGAGAGAGCGACTGGGGGGGAAGAGAGAGAGTGACTGGGGGGGAAGAGAGAGAGCTACTGGGGGGGAAGAGAGAGAGTGACTGGGGGGGAAGAGAGAGAGCGACTGGGGGGGAAGAGAGAGAGCGACTGGGGGAGAAGAGAGAGAGCGACTGGGGGGGAAGAGAGAGAGCGACTGGGGGGAAGAGAGAGAGTGACTGGGGGGGAATAGAGAGAGAGTGACTTGGGGGGGAATAGAGAGAGAGTGACTTGGGGGGGAATAGAGAGAGAGCGACTGGGGGGGAAGAGAGAGAGCGGCTGGGGGGAAGAGAGAGAGCGGCTGGGGGGAAGAGAGAGCGCGACTGGGGGGGAAGAGAGAGAGCGACTGGAGGGGAAGAGAGAGCGCGACTGGGGGGGAAGAGAGAGAGCGACTAGGGGGGAAGAGTGAGAGCGACTGGGGGGAAGGAGAGAGAGAGACTGGGGGAAGGAGAGAGAGAGACTGGGGGGAAGGAGAGAGAGAGACTGGGGGAAGGAGAGAGAGAGAGAGAGAGACTTGGGGGAAGGAGAGAGCGAGAGAGAGACTGGGGGGAAAGAGAGAGCGAGAGACTGGGGGGAAGGAGAGAGAGAGAGGGGGAAGGAGAGAAAGAGAGAGAGGGAAGGAGAGACAGAGAGAGAGAGGGAAGGTGAGAGTGAGGGAAGGGGCTGGACTCAGAGCCCGGTGGGTGAAGGGCGGCCGCCATTTTGTGAGGTCGGCGGGACGGTTGAGACTGCGGGGAAGGGCTTGGACTTAGAGCCCAGCCGCGGTGACCGTGGGTTATATTGCGATGACTGTGTTATAGGACAATGAAGCCAGCTACCCTCTGACCGGAGAAATCAGGAGCCACTTTCTTAAGCTTTTAATCTGCGATTTAATAATTTCAATATACTGTTACTTGTTCCACATTTAAATTTTATGTAGTTTAAAATACTTCTAACATTGAATATAATTCTGGTTAATATTTGGGATCCAGGGTGTAGTTAGTAATGCTTGAAGTCTTACGTTGCAGCTTCTGACCGCCTGTGTGAAGCAGAAACTCAGACATAGTTTGATGCTGAATCTTTACTGGTTGTTCAAATGATGCCAATAAATCTGTATCCGTTTCTGTGACTTTTTCTTAATTAGGAAATGCCCCTAATTGATGAAACGCCGACTCCCTCCTACCTCTTCCCCCACTCCCCCTCCTCCCTCTTCAGCCCCTCCCCCTCCACCCCCCCTCATCCCTCTTTCCCCCCCTCCTCCCTCCCCTCCCCCCTCCTCCCTCTTCCCCCTCTTCCTCCCCTCCCCCCTCTCTCCCCTCCCCCTCCTCCTCCCTACCCCCTTCCTCCCGCTCCTCCCCGCTCCCCTCCCCTCACCCCCTCCCCTCCTCCCCTCCCCCTCCGCTTCCCTCCCTCCCCGCTCCCCCCCTCCTCCTCCTCCCTCCCCTCCCCGCTCCCCTCCTCCTCCTCCCTCCCCGCTCCCCTCCTCCTCCCTCTCTCTCCCCCCTCTCTCTCTCCTCCCTCTCCCCTGCCCGAGCCCTCATCCCCCGCTCCAATCCCTCTTTCCGCCCGGGGCCCGGGCCTCGGCACCTGGATGAACGCGATCCCTTGGATGCTTTTGGCGGCCTCGGCCGTCACCCTGATGCCGTTGGCCGAGGCGAACACCCGCAAAGACATGGCCCAGCCGAGTCCAGCGCCCCGGTCAGCTCGAGCTCCGCAGCCGCCGTTCGGCCGCAGCCCACAAAGCACCCGAGCCCAGCGCCGGCGATGGCTCCGCGGAGCTCCGTGCCGCCCCACGCACTGACATGGCCCCGCCCTCCCAAGCTGGCTTCAAGACCGCCGATTGCAGCTGTGAGAGACGGCCGGCGGGCCCGGTTGCCGGGGTAACCCTTCCCGCTCTCCAAGACCCGCCCGAGATCCACACTCCCGAGAGCTCCGAGCCCCGCCCCGCCCCCCCGAGCCGAGAACAGAGAGAGACGCCGCTTCTGAGCTGCTCCTGCTGCACGCGCACCCTGTGTATGTCTCGTGACCCTCGTGGCTGACGCCGTTGCCCCGGGTAATGTGACGGGGGGAGGAGCTTAGCAGAAGCCGTGGGACAATTACCTAGCTCGGGCGTGGCTGGGCAGGAGAGGCCCAGGCTTTGAGGCCTAGGTTCTGAGGCCTTACAAAAACGGGGAAAGGTAGGAAAAAGAATCTTCAGGTTAGAGAAAATATTTACAAATGAATGAAGTTTTTTAAAAAACAATAAAAGCAATTTTTTTTTGCTGGAAATGTATATTTGAAAAGAAAGACGCAGAAAGCGGGAAAAAGAATGGAAGCAAGATGGCGGCTACTCACCTCGGTTCAGAACGATAAGGCCCGCCCACGCACCGTCAGGTCACCGAAGCATAGGATTGGTCAATCGTCCCGTCACTCGACTGTAGGAGGGCCCGCCCGCACGCGCCAGGAACCCGGCGTACG